>NW_020799097.1:65321772-65344541 GCF_003259725.1 Athene cunicularia | reverse complement strand
GGGGGTGGGGGGATTTGTTGTTTTTTGTGTTTTTTTTGTTTTTTTTTTTTTAAACACAGCAGTCACAAAAGGGGACAAGTACATTAAAATTGTGTTCAGAAAACTAGCAGCCGTAAGGGAGTTTGTCCTGGAATGGAGTGGTAATTGTGGAGAATTAATATAAAACATAGCATTGTGGGCTGGCAGCTATCATGGTGAGAAATGCTACAAAAATGCACAAGGGCTTTGTTTACATTTTCCAAAGGTTTGGTATTTTTGGTTCCCAAAATATGTAGTGAAAATTAGAAAATTAGTTTTCTCTAATCAAAGACAGCATTTTGGTTAATAACAGCAAGAAAGAAACAAAACAAATCCACAATAATAGGAACAAATCCTCTGATATGGGCAGGAAAATGTGAGACTGTTTAAGACTCCTTCAGTTGGTTAAATGTTTTTAAATTATGTGGATTGTATCATGGAGGAGACTTGGCTAAACAAGACCTCAGACTTGTGCCTGGTGATTATCCTTAACAACTCACAGAGCACAAATAAAGCACTAAAAGACTGGGAAAAGACGTAAAAATCCACTTGTATTCAGACAGGGAAATAAAAAACTTAGGAGAATTAAAACTAGTCAGATGTTTATGCTTCAGAATACCTTGTCATAGGTTGTAGAGCAATTAATAGGAAATACATTTCCATGTGCCGAAATGAGACATTTAATTTATGTGATGTCTTGCTAATCTTATAATCCTGCAATAATTCTTACAATAGTAGGAGTTGAATAATGCCCCATATAACTAACTGGTACAGTTAGATGCTTATTGCTTTGTACTTGGAGAAGCCTTTTTCAGTTTTGCAAAGTGTACATGGAACAGCAGCATTGTCCTGAATCTACTAAAAGAGGCTAAACAGTAAAGAATCATCTTGTCGTTCATGATTTTTTTGATTTATTTTGTTAAGAGAGTGAGGACTGGAGCGGGCAGTTTACCATTTTACAGCAGTGGTAACCGAGACAGACAGAGGTTATTCACACAAAACGGAGCCATCAGACAGTCCCAATGGTGATTGCTGGGTGATACCTGACCGCTTCCTGTATCTGCCATGGACAAAACACAGCAGATACCAGGTGATGCTTTACAAGGATCTTGGGTGCATTTCTGGTGTTGCTGGGTAGTAATACAGAGTTGCTGGTGGTTCTTAATTTCTCACCTATTAGCCATTTGTAGTATCCTTTGCAGCTGAAGTTAAGATGATGATAAAGTTTAGAGAGAAGGACTGGAAGCATCAGCAGTACCATCTACAGAAAAGAATCATTATCTCTGTCTATCTCTTTTCGCTCTGCCATGTGCATGCAAAATATGTGTGTACTTAGCAGATATGGAGGCTAGCATTGACCTTCTGTTACACCTCATACATATAAAAGGCCTTATGGTCTTCTCATTGCAGCACAGCACCAGTTCCTGCTTTTCCATGTCATTCTTGCAGATTTTTGGCTGTTAAACCAGAAAAGAGCCAGGAAGCAATTATATGGGCACAAGGATGAACTCTTATATATCTTAGATGCAGAAAAGGCAATCTTATTTTCTGTCTCATTTCACTTGACAGATTGAGGTGAACACTAGCTGTCTCCTTTTCAATAACTGAAATATTAAACAGAACACAAATCTTGTAAAGAAAAGGAATGAGCAGTTCTGGTCTAAATTAAAATGCTTATTTCCACAAACTTCACCTTTTTTTCTGTCTGATTTTTCTTTCTAATGCCTAATAATTCTATATAGATAATTATATACTAGTAAGTACATAGTCCCAGTATGTGATCAATTAGTTCCTTGGTCTATATTCTAATTTGCAACTCTGTGCAAGAAACAAAAATGAAGGCCATTAACATTATCCAGGGGAAATGTGTATTTTCTATCAGCAGATGTTTTATTTTCACCATCTCTACCACTTAAAGGTATTTCTTGTCAGCTCAAATCAATACTTTGTAACATACATCACTATGATGTGAGCACCAAATAGTAATTGGTAAATTACAAATATTTTTAAAACAAGAGAATGGAATATCTGAAGTCGTAAATAAAAATCTCATATCACCTCTCACTGAGATACAAATTGGAACTATTGTCAAGCATTTGAATAGCATGAAAGATCTATCTCAAAGTATCTAGGGGCTATTACAGCAGTCAGAGATTTTTCTAAAGTTAGACAAAGTTACTTTTAGCCTAAAATCTTCTATTTTTACAGTTTCCTTCCTTCCTTCCTTCCTTCCTTCCTTCCTTCCTTCCTTCCTTCCTTCCTTCCTTCCTTCCTTCCTTCCTTCCTTCCTTCCTTCCTTCCTTCCTTCCTTCCTTCCTTCCTTCCTTCCTTCCTTCCTTCCTTCCTTCCTTCCTTCCTTCCTTCCTTCCTTCCTTCCTTCCTTCCTTCCTTCCTTCCTTCCTTCCTTCCTTCCTTCCTTCCTTCCTTCCTTCCTTCCTTCCTTCCTTCCTTCCTTCCTTCCTTCCTTCCTTCCTTCCTTCCTTCCTTCCTTCCTTCCTTCCTTCCTTCCTTCCTTCCTTCCTTCCTTCCTTCCTTCCTTCCTTCCTTCCTTCCTTCCTTCCTTCCTTCCTTCCTTCCTTCCTTCCTTCCTTCCTTCCTTCCTTCCTTCCTTCCTTCCTTCCTTCCTTCCTTCCTTCCTTCCTTCCTTCCTTCCTTCCTTCCTTCCTTCCTTCCTTCCTTCCTTCCTTCCTTCCTTCCTTCCTTCCTTCCTTCCTTCCTTCCTTCCTTCCTTCCTTCCTTCCTTCCTTCCTTCCTTCCTTCCTTCCTTCCTTCCTTCCTTCCTTCCTTCCTTCCTTCCTTCCTTCCCTTTCTTTCTTCCTTCCTTTCTTACTTTCTAAAAAAATGCTAAAATCTTCATGAATTCTTGTGTTTTTCTTTGTACATATTTGGAATATATTTGCAATTTAAAATACTTCACAAGTAATTTTTCACTCAGCTCCAGCATTAGTGGATTTTGTTTATACATTTCAAATCTAAATCCTGCTTTTACCCTTGGAAAGCTGTTCAGTGTCATTATGAAGAAGCTACTGATCACACATAACTCGTGCATTTGATAACATCATTTTTTAAAAAACGCAACCAAACAGTCTTTAAATTAACAACTGCTGTAAATAATTTGGCCTGGAATTTGCCTCAGATTCCCTATATTTTGCTTTCTTCCATGGCTAGCCCCAGAATAGATTTATTTTACACCAGTAAGACTTCATTATGTTTAATGTGGTTCTTTGATGAGGCTAGGGCTGCTCCTCAAGCTGTGAGGCCATAAGAGCTCAGCCACACAGGTGTTTTGGAAAACCTTCTTTCTGTGAGATATATTCAACTGAAAACGGTCAATAGGGACACTAGCACACTAATTCAGTCCTTTAAATTTATTTATATCAAGCCTTCTAAAATATTGTTAAAAATTCATGGTTTTATTTAGGTTTGTCAACCTGACTCTATAAATTGACAGAAAATCTCTGATGCTTCTGCAGCTCTGCTATTTTATACTAGGTATTTTGTCTCAGATTTACATATTCTTAATTGTTGCAATCGCATATCACATACTTCTTGCCTCATTAAACTTCACTTTCTTGACCCTTGAAGACAAGGTATACCACTTGTAGACTCTTCCATTCTTATTGCAAGGGAAAGGTCACTTGTTAAAATTATCGGTTTCAGGATGGAAGCACATAATGTGTTACATCTGTATCAGCTGTCCTCTCTTCTCTGTATTTGTAAAGCACTCAACACAATATAGTAAACACTACTGCTTATCATTCTTTGCAGACCTAAAACTACTCTCTTTCAGCTGGTACAGAGAGGAAAGCGCAAAAATTAAGATTTTCTGTGAAGCCTCAGCATGTACCTTTCACCTGCACGCAGCCAAACTTCACCTAGAGATGTTAAATCATATTGCTGCCTGGAAAACTGCTGTCAGACCAAGTGATTAAATCAGAGCCCCAAGAGCTCTTGCCAGTGCTGCCATTTCTCTCCTGGCAGCCTGCACTCTCCAGCACACTGGTTCTTAGCCTTTCCAGGCTCTAACCCAAAGGCACAAGAAATCTCTCTACTTCCACTATTCCTTTAGCCACAGTAATACTGTCATGACTGTTGATCAACGACACTCTTGCATACTGCAATTGGGACATAAATGAAGAAGAATGCACTGCACCAGGCATCACGTAAAATGTTAAAGAGAAAGATTGCTTTTAATCATGAAACTTTATAACAAACTATGCAACTATTTTGTCAGTGGTGGAGAAACACTTCTCAACCATCACAGAAGCTAAAATAACATGATTTTACTGCATTTTGTCCAAATAAAACCTAATGCTAGTCTCTGAAAACACAGAGTTTTTCATCCTTGTTGTATTAAAGAATAAATGCCAAAATTCTGCTCACAGTATGACTGGAAGAGATTGACATTTAAAGTATGTTCCAGTCTGCTTCCATTATATTAATGTAGATATATAGTCATTTCAATGGCTCCAAAGTAGACCTCAGTGTGACAACTTGGGATAATTATCTGAATAGTACATAAGGACAAAAAGGTTTCGAAATAATTTTAAATAACTTTTGAACAAAAGAAATTCTTTTCCTCAGAGATGCTGTAAACTAAAAACTTTTCCCATAGAAACAGATATTTGTGGTTTAAGAATTATGTACATATGAAAGAGGTAATTGTTATCCCTGACTTGCACTAATAAAGATTTATCTAGAACTAAAATTTAAGCTTTTCTTTAGAGAGTTCAGAGCACTTGTTTTCTTCGTTTTTCTGCCTGTAGCTTTTTCTGCTCTATATGGCATCTCAGTAGGTATCAGTATTATTTTCCTTTACATCTTGGGCCAAATACCCTTCAATTACTTAGAAGCGAAAGAAACAACCAACAAAATAAACCCAAAGCATTTGCTTTTAAATGTACACCCAAGCATTCATCTTTTCTATCTGAAACTCCAGTCCCTTCTAGCGGTCAAAAGAATACACTGAAATCCATCCTGCAGATTTTTGTGTAGCCAAACAAGGCATCATTGTCTGACCCTGGCTGTGCTGTACACTCTTTTCTGATCCACAACATGATAGAACTCTTATCTCCAGGGTATTAAAGGAAGTAAGAAGCTTTATTTGCCAAGTTCAGAGATTTAGCGCTAGATCTGTGGGACTGGCAACTTGCTCTGCAGTAAGTAAAGCAATGGTTATGTGATCTTGCTTTGGCTGGCCTGTTTCAAAATAAAACCAAGAGCTTTTAACAATATTTTAGAAGGCGTGGTATAAACAAAATTAAAAGACTGAAATTGTGTGCTGGTGTCTCTATTGACAGTATTTGGCTGGGAAATGTCTCAGAAAAACAAAGTTTTTCCAAAACTGTTGAGTTTGGATGAATTTATCACGTAACACTGAAAGCTGTGACAACCAGTTTAAATGTATTTCCAGTCACATGTTTCCAGACGATTTATTTTTCATTCAGAATATTTCTGAGCACTGTGAATATTTTTAAACAATCATATGTGGTAAGTTCTATTTAATGAAACTGCATAAATAAATCTTAAGATTTCAAAATTTAATTAAAAAACATATTTTTATTGACAAGAAAATTGATATTTCAGATACTCTGAGATAATATATAAAACACAGGAATTATATGGATCATCAAATATTACAGTAATTTTGCCATTTAAGTCTCTCAGAAAAGAGACACGTTTAGCTGGTATATTTATTCACTAGCAAACATTCCTTCCCTTTTGACCACTATCATCCCGAATATCATGGAACTAGAATTACAAGCCTCAGACAAATGGGTTCACTACACCTAAATGATTTTTCTGTTGTTGTTGTTTCCCAAAAACATATTTCTGAAGTGTTTCAGATATAAAAGTTTTATAGAATAAGGTAGAACTTGAAGGAGTTCTCATAAAACAGAAATATTACAGAAGATGGAGACTGAAATGATGGCTTCATTAATATACATGCCAAACTATAATCATCTTTGATTGGTGTAGGGTTTTACCATGAGTCCATCATATAGACAGCCTGAAAATGAGTTGAAAAAGCTGATAACATCTTAATTTCATTAAACAAGTAACACACATACTTTGCAATCACAAGGGTGAAGGGCATGTTGAACTACCTAAGATCTACTGACATTGCTGAGAGCATGTTACCCATTCTTAAACCAGCAGCTTAGATAATTTTAAGGCATTAACATTTGTGAGGGTAAGGATGGAGCTCCCAACCATTCATAGCTCTAATGTTGCTGCTGCCAGGTAAGGACAAGGGGTAAGAGGAGCTACAGAGGCATGGGCATCAAGAAGCTCTAGCAGCTTCTAATACGAATGTCAGCTACCCTTGGCCCAGAGTACCGGAGGTCTTTGCTGAAGTTTCTCCCTGATTAGAGAGGGTCAAGAATCCTTTCAGCTGGTGCTAAGGACAGCTCTTTTTAAGAGCCAGGCCCAGAATACAGTTAAAATCTCTTAGATTTAACCACTCATTACCTTTGTTTTTAATACACTAATATAAAATAATCTTAACCTCAGAAGCTAAAACAGAAATTAGAGTTTCTATAGCTAAAGTAATTGGATAGAATATATATAGGCATTTTTAGTCATTATTTGAAGAAATACACTGTTTTACATGGTGTATTTTAGTGATAATCTCTGTGTACTTAGATTTTCTGAAAAACAACTTTTAAAAAATCTATATTTCATATTGTGTCCAAGACAGTAAAGTCTACTTTCATCTTTTTCCCCTCATTATTCTGTTTACTGTCACTATTTTTTCTAACCTAAATAAAAGTACATCTTTACATCTAAATCAGGTCTTTATATCAGGTCTGATACTGTAAAAGAAATGTACTTCAAAGTAATCTTGTTCAATATTTTAGACTTTACAAACTGCAATGGCAACCAGACAATAGTTGGCCTTGTGGAGTAGCATGAAAAGTAGATCACTTCCTGTAGCCTGGCTCACCTTCTAGCTGGCCAGTTTATTTGCTTTTGTTTTGCCACTCAGAGGGTCCAACTATGCTTTTATTAATACATTGACCTGCAATGGACATCTTTGCACAGCTGGAGTAAAGCTTAATTACCACTTGAACTCTGGAATCTACAGAGAGACACATAAAAATCTGCCTCTTCAGTCCTCCAGAAGTTATTATTTTAAACACCCTGTGTGGTAAATGCTGGCAGAAATTGTATAACTGGATGAGAGCAAATCTGAGAAGCATTTGGAGAAGGGAGTCGCAACTTAAGCTCGTGTGTATAATTATAAAAAAAACTCTGGAATTAATTGGCCTTTATCACCAGTAGACCCCAACTGCAAAAATAAATAGCTACTGAAGGAGTGTCGCAGCACTAAGCAGAGCTGAATAATGATGGTAGGGTATGGTGAGAAGACATTCTTCAAATGGTATTAGAAGACCAGATAAATGTGTTCAGTATATTGACAATCCAACATTTATCTCCAAAAATTTCTGTGAATACATCTGAAAGATGCCATATCTCCAAGTGAAAATAGAGAGGAATCACTGAGGTACCAGGAATATCTCCAAGTGAAAATAGAGAGGAATCACTGAGGTACCAGTAATGACTGTGCATTTTCACAGGTAAAATAGGCAGATGCATGCTGCCTTGTGGTAGAGAAGACATACAAGTTACGACACAGAGGGAAGCATAAAAGATTTACAACAATACGTAACTTTTAAAGAAGACATCTCTACAGAGACCCAGAAAAATGACTAATAGTTTTTGTTACAGTAGGGTCTTCAGTGCTAACTCTTATAATTCTTCATGATAGAGCTTCTCCCTCAGCTGCTGAAAATCCTTAATGAGCCACACTCTACCATGGAGATGGTAGATCCTAGACAATGTATTCAAAGTTCTTCTTCTACAGCTTCCCCTGTTGCTAGGCCCATAAAATGAGTCCACATGAGGAAAGTAAATTCAAATCTCTTGTAAAATACTGCCTTTAAGCAGCTGGCTGATATGAAGTCGTTATCAAGAATGCTGTGTAAAATTCCTTGTTGGTTTATTTCTCACAGCAATGTGAGAAGTTGCAAAACAGTAAGAAAATGTTTGTTTATTGAAGTCTATATAAGCACAGCATTTTACAGTATTCCTCACAATAAAGTAGGCTATCATGCCTTTGGGATTTCTGGCTGCTTTTTGGAGAATGTGCTGTAAATGGGGAACATGGAATATGTTGGTTCTTATTGGTTTGTTACAAGCACATTTTTTTTCTATTTTATTTCATTTTTTTTTTTTAGAAATAGGTTTGAAGTAGTGTTAAGATATTTTTAAACAGCAGTTGCAAAATTAATGCTAGTTTAATGTAGTTGCATCACTATTTTCAATAATCCTCCTATATTTAAATGTCTTTCTTTTACCAAAGAATCCAAGTTTGGGCAACTAGAACCCACTCCTTTGCAGAACTCTAATACTTTTACATCTCTGATTTTTCAACAAAATCATTATAAATTTCAGTGTGAAATGAAAACTTTTTAAAGTTTTTAAAAAAGAGTTAACTTGAAAGAAAAACCCCACCGAACTTCAGTATCACCCAAAATATTTTTTTCTCTCCAAGTCTGATACTGTCAAGGGGATGAACAGCTTTTCATTCACTTTGCTTCAGAATGTGCCCTAACAGGAAATCCTAATTCCTCTAGTAATCACATAGTCCAGAACACTGTGCACTTAAGTTTCTAAAGGAAATAACTTTTTTCCAGTCCACTAGCATTTTATTAATGTTTTGGTTTTAGCTTCAGAGAAACAGCTTTCTTAAAGAGAATCAGCCAACTAGTAGTCAAACTGAAATTATGTTGGATCAGACCTTTATTCTCATGAGGAAAGACAGCTAACATTGACAAAGCTAGAAAAACTAGGAAGATCAATCATGATAGGGATGGGGCTAATTTTATTATTTCTTATGAATTTCTTGTAATTCCTTCTGATTCCTTGGGCTTTCCATACAAATATGGGCAGATGAAATACATTAGTTCTGACAGGAGGGACATATGATCTTCTGATGTCAAACAGCTGAAACAGGCTGGTCGCAGATCTGTTTTGTATAATGTATTTTGTTATTTCTTCTTCTGAATTGTAGACAGTAGGTCCACTCTGAGATATTCTTCAAGGCAGAGACTCTGGCATGTTATTTAAAGGTGCCTGTTTTGCTGGTCCTCCAGGCATTCTGTAAACGAAGTAGATGAGTGACTAATGGTGTGATTGGGAGACTAGTATTCAAAATGGAACAGATTCTTGCCAAAGAGTGGTATGAATTTCTCCCTGCCTGACAGAAAATGTTGAAAAGAATGTGACATTCTACAGTGAAAAGAAATGAGTTTTGTAGAACAGCAGTTTGAGTTCCTGCATGATTAGACAATGGAAGGCGGGAATCTCCTGTGTCTAGAGGGGGTCTACCAACACTTGCATGTGAGCCAGAAAACACTTGGATTCAATACAAGGATAAGTAGAAAGATTCTACTAGAATCTTTCACCTAGAAAAGATTCTTCTACTAATTAATTAATAGGGCATTATCTAGCCTCACATCCTTGTTATATCTGATTTATACAGATATTTCAGCCACTTTTTCATGTAGCACAGGGGAGTCAGGCTCACTGGCTGTGATAGAGCTATATCTCCTGTGATCCTGAAGCATATTCTTACAGATACAAGTGGACATGTAGCCCTTCCTCTCTGGGTTACCATGTTCAGACAATTTTTATTTTTCTCAGAGAGACTTTGTAAGTTGGATATAGAGTTTAACTATATGAAGCAATTACTTATTGAGTAATGCACAGAATAATTATCACTAATAAGCTACAAAGTCAAACATTAATATACTCACTGCCACTGATGGGATGCCAGTGATATTTTGCTTGCCTTGCAGTCACTACCAGGTGGACAGGAATCACCTTCTTGTCCTCTTTGGAAGAGAGTGATCCTCAGTGTTGATGACCTGCCACCTTCTGGATCCATGATTTTCCCCCTCAGTCCATTCATTGCTAGCTCTCACCACAACAACCTCACCTCTGCCTTTCTTCTTGTGCATGGCTCTGGTGTATGTACTATCCCACCTTCTCAACAGTGTCTTCAGACATTGAAGTCAGGTTTATTCAGCTGTGCTTTATCAACACCAGACCTTGGATCATATCATACAAACAAGTGGGTTGCATGTAAGCCTCATAATGACTAGGAAGATTTTTTTATTTTTAGTTTGCAGTACTGTATTTCTCATATGTTTTCTCGTTCTGTGATTTTTCTCACAAAATCCTCTGACTTTCTACAATATGATATTGAGGCCAGTTCTGACAAATTGTTACAAGAAATGTTTTCCAGCATGACAGAAGAATGTAAACTGCTTTTTACATATCCTCAGGGAGAATGAGCATATCATGTAGGAACAAGACCTTTCAGATGACAGAAGATCTTACTAGTCTGTCTTAGCAACTTGGGCAAATGAGTCTGGCAGCTTGGTTATGGGCTGCAGTTCCAGAAACACTGGCATAAGAAGACAGTTCAGTCCGTTTTCACACCTTTTCAAGTCAGATGTTACAGATAGCTCCAGGGTAAAAAGATCAAACAATCTCCGAGAAAGAAAAACAGCCAAAGTATATTTCAGGCATAAATTCGTTATATGCACACCATGAAAGCAGAATTACTGCATCAATGGAGGAAAAAAAATTAATCCTGTATCAGTGGTATTACTTCTCTGAATGGTATAATAGGACAGGATTATTTTGGTTTTTTACTGTCTCTAGGTAAGAGGTGGGGAACATAGACATGGCTACCATGGTACCAATAGCCAGAAAAGTCAAATCTGGAGCACATTAGGCATGTGTGTACTGGAAATATGGTGCACAGTCCCTGCAAAAACAAGAATGAGAACTACCTGGTTTTTAGAGAAAAATAAGTGAGCACCTCACTGGAAAGCAAAGAAAAATCTAATGTGCTGCTTTTTATTTAGGAAAAAACAAATCTGTGAGATTAGGAATATATTTTAGTAGAAAATGTTTGAATTGTACAGAATGACTACATGTAACAGTAATAAGGCATGCTAAGTTAAATGCTAACATGGTTACAGAGATGGTTTCAGAGGTCCTTTTTATTGTTGCTACAGCTAACATGCAATTCAGAGGAAACAACATCCTCTACAAGATCATGAATCCCATAGGTCTGGCAGTGAAATTGTGTATTTCTGGCACTACTGTCACAAGACCAAGAAGTAACTAACTAACTGCTGTTACTAATAAAGACATCTGTATTATGCAAAAAATGAGAAAATGGTGTCATTTTAATTCTATAGAAAGTCTTTTAAAAATCGCACATAGAAAATTTATGTTTGTAAGATAAATACACAGTAGTTAATGCAAGTGAGTTTAACAACTGTTTAACAAATGTCACAAACACCAGTCTCTACTGGATGAATGGAATATAAAAACACTTTTCTAGATGACATTCATACTACCTAGGAAATAGATGATCTAAGGATGACTCTTCAGATGGACCTATTTCATGCATTGTTTCCAATCGCGTTTAATTAAATAAATTAGTCTTTCTGTCTCAGAGGTTTTAGGAAACTAATCGTGGCTTCCATTTTGTAAGAAAATTTCTGAAGATGAAGGACTTTAACTCACTGTAAAGTGTGGCAGAGAGTGATGGTGAATATCCATAAAACATATTTGGATTCTAAGTTTTTCATTCAGCCATGGACTAAACGAAACATTTACATACATGGTTGAGATTGTGGGGGTGTGAAGTCAGTCTGGAATAATTACTGAGAAAAAAAAATCTGGAAAAAAAATATTTTTAATGAATAGAAATTGCTCTAAAAATACTCTGGTTTGGATCCCAGATTCTGAATCTTCTTGCTTAGTTCTGTATGCTTCCTACTCAGGCAATTCAGGACTCCTCACAGGTCATATATATACATGGGAGAGTCTAAAGTCTCCAAGAACCCAGATGAGCTGGACGGATAGATTTAAATGAATTAAAGTTAATGATATGATGATGGGAGTTAGAAAGAAATTATGGAATTAATTGGTTTACCTAGTCTCATATCCTAGTTATTGTACACCTCATGTCTATATCCACGAGTGGGAATGACCTCTTTGGAAGAATCAAGTTTTATTTCATGGTGGCAACAGATTCTTATGCATCATGGGTTTTGCATGATAACCTTCATCAAACATCATTTGTCAAATATATAAATAGGATGCAATCCTATAGTGAAAGAGTGAGAAAGGAGATGAAAACTGGGATAATTTTTGGTTTCTAAATATTACAGTTGTGAACAACTCTATAGCAGTAATGAGCACTGAGATCATGTGGAGTTCATTATTAGAAAAACAAGAAAAAACATAGATTAAAAGCCATCATATTTCAGTGAAAACCAGATATAAGCAGAAAAAAAACCTTCTGTAAAATACTGGGTATGAAATGTACCGGTCTTTTTGTAAACAGTAAGGATTTTGCTTTTAGCTGTCTAAAAGCCAGAGATTGTTCTAGTACTTTATGGGGCAAAAAGTCAAACAGTAGACCTCCTGCTTTTGATAGAGGATGCAATACTCCTGGTCAAGCCCATTCAGCACAAATGGGAATTATGGGAGAGAAAAACTCTTGTCTCATGTTTCTCCACTCTAACCTGCAGCATAAGTAGTGTAAAGATGAAGGCAAAATATGTTTGGTTTTGTTCTAACTTCTACACAACAAATGAGTTGGCAATGAAACTGTGAAATTGAGATTGCCATAGCTCTCCTACACTACGTGAATTAAAACTGTCAGAAAAACTTCTGTAAAGTGTTGTTCTGTGGATTTATAAAATTAAACAGATCTGGAAGATATTTTCAAAACCTCATTTTTACCACTCATAACAATACAAATTTATTTTGCTTATGCTTCCATAAAACATATTTGGATTCTAAGTTTTTCATTCAGCCATGGACTAAACGAATCAGAATTATTTTGAAGTTACCAATCCTAATGATAGCAATAAATAGCACTAAATTTTGTATCCATATCACAGAGTGAATCAGTTCCACAATGCTGTCATTATCTGAAGAGACAGAAAGCATCCAAATGAGTATGCTTTTCATTTTTGTGTTTGAAATAAATACAGTATCTGAAAGAACCTGATGATTATCTCACTTGTGGGAATGAAGGAACTCACCATTTGAGAAAATTACTCCATTATCTGTCCAGTTCATTTCAAAAAATATCTCTGTCTTTTGTGGTGATACTTTAATGCAGAAATGAATGCCTGTAATCAAGAGATTTATCTTTTAAATTTATTACGTGTTTTTCATTTGCATTTAAATTAAAGTGTAAACATTTGCTGTGTTGCATGTAATACACAGGGGAGTTGAGCTTTGAAGGTACTTCTTTTATTGCTTGTTTTCTTTAATCTCAGTGAATTTACCATTCAGAGACTATATCTATACTGTGGATTAAGTGTGTATGACCTGTGATGTAGTGGATCATAGATATAGTCAATTCATTCCAACAATGGTAACAATAGGAATATGAGATTGCTTCTCTGAATAAAGTTCTCAGTTTCTAGTTTCACACTCTTAAATACAAAGAGTTTCATCACAATTGTTACTAACCTCTCATCATAGGTGAGATGGCAATCACTTTTTTCTTGTAATCTTGGAACAGAAATTTAAATTAAGATGGCTAAACATTTCTGCTTTGCCACTCGTTCAACATTACTCCAGCTCTAACCACAGTTATTGAAGTGATACTGCAACACATTTGTGAAAGTACTTTGCAGGCAGCAAAAGCTATGATTTGTACAGGATACAGATGAAGGATGGTATAATGATGGACGATTTGATCAGAAGAATTAGGACAAACAATATAAAAATGTTAAATGAGCTCTACGCATATTTTCAGTGACTCCAGATGTTCATAGAAGAGCAGGAAAATAAGTATGATCAAACAGAAAGATGCTTGATTATGAAAACATAGAGGTTTTACTTTAGTCAAGGCACTGGTTTTAGCCTTGTGTAGAAGTGAATGTCAGTGGTGAAAATTGGAGCATGGATCATGACTCCGGACCGTGAATAACTTATGTGATGAGGTTGTGGCCTCACACCTGTGAGGGTTTTTATGTAATGATACATCTATAAAAATAGAAACCAACAGAAGAGTGACTATTGTGTGCCCCAGCATCTTCTTAGATCAATTATTTCTTCCATCAACAGGTACAAGCCTATGGAAACATCAAACAGAGACAATGGAGTGCCAAGTTAGTGATCTCAGGTGAAAACCTGTATGACTGAGCTACATAACTATGTGTTGTAGTACTTGGCTTCCAAGGTGAGACACCTGTATCACGAGCATGTTGTTTTACAGTTTGGCACTGCACTGAGTTTTAGTACTAATCTGCTTTCCAGCAGCTCTGGGAATTCTGATCTACCATTAAGAATAAATGTGCCCTAACTGCCTTTTCTAAATGTTAACCATGGATTCCAGTTCGACTGTTGAAGATAGCTTTCATTTCAACCTACATACATCATGACAAGGAGATACTGTTTACTATGTAGCACAAGGGAAAATGGGGTTTTGTCTCAGGTGGACTCTCTGATTATCACCGTAATACAAACATTACTAGTCTATCACTATCAAAATAACTACTCTGAAAATAATCCCTATCTTGCCTTTTTTTCCTCTATCATAAATGGATCAAAAGATTAACAATGAATCAGTAAGCAGCTAGAACTCCATTGACACAATGGCCTTGTTCTGCCAATCGGTACTCACATACTAGGAACAGAACATATTTTAGAACACATCTTGTAGGTAGATTTCTAAGAAAGACATGGAATTTCTAAATTGCCTTTTTCTTTTGAATAAAAATGCAGAGGAGACATTTTTCTCTTATTTTGATTTGGAGGAAACAAGTTGAAATAAAGTTCTTTATCAAGGATCATATTGTGTAAATTATGTTTGTCATAGAAAAATAATCTGTATGAGTTTTCTTTGAAATACTGACATCATTTGACACTCTAAAATGCTTTTAATTAATATGAAACAATTAAATTTCCAAGATTCTTTTCTTTTGCTACAGAATTGAAATGTATTTCTTGAACAATGTCAGTTAAAGCAAGTAATATCATTTTTTAAACTTGGTTTCTTCTCTCAGTGAAATGCTGTCTTCTTAGGCCATTGACTGAGGTTAATAGTTTGGACCCAAGTGCATTTCTGCAAACATCAAAACAGACAGAAAAAACAAGGCAAGATAATACCTAACTTCCTGAATTCCAACAATTCTGTAATTTCTCTTGGTTCAGTAATGAAACTAGGTTCAGAGGTGTTTGCTAACACTATAATTTCTACTCTGTGACCTTGGGAGAATTGCTGTGTTGAAAATTGCTCCGTTGCAATACATAAGCATGGGGAACAAAGAGGAGAAATTAAAGGTCTGTGTGCAGTTGCAGTGCTGTGATCTCACTGGGTCTCACAGTGAGCATGTGGGTGGCAGAGAGGTGGTTGGGTAAGTCACACAACTGAAAATCTGTGACAGGTACATGCTCTTTAGCAAGGAAGGTCAGGTATGTGAGGGGGAGTTGCCCTTTATGTGAGAAAGCAGTAGGTTCTGTGTGGAGCTTTCCTTTGGATGATGAACGAGCTGAGAGTTTACGTGTTAGGATTAGAGAGCAGATCAACAAGGACAATGTGGTGGGTGTCTGATACAGACTCCCTGATCAGGAAGAAGAATTCGATAAGGCCTGCTTCAGACACTTGGAGAACCATTACATTTGCATTTCCTGGTCCTTATAGGGGACTTGAACCTCTCTGATGTCTGCTGGCAGAACAAAGCAGCTGAGCACAAAGCAATCCAGGAGGTTTTTGTAGTGCATTGATGACAACTTCCTTAAAGAGACGACCATGTAGTCAATGGAGGGGAGATACTCTGCTGGACTTCATACCTACAGGCAAGAAAGAGATGGTCAGGAATATTAAAGTCAGAGCAGCCTTGGCTGCAGTGACCATGAGATGCCAGAATCCAGGATGGTGAGACAAGGCAATAAGGCAATGATAGCATGATCACTACCCTGGACTTCAGGAGAGCCAAATTTAAACTGTTCAGTTACCTGCTTGGGTCTAGGAGAGCAAGCTGGTCTTCAAGGATCACCTTCTTCAAGCTCAGGAAAGGTCTATCCCCACATGCAGGAAGTGAAGCAGAGCTCACAGGAGACTTTCATGGAGAAACAGATTGCTCCTGACTAAATTCAACCGTAGAAAGAAAGTGTACCAGAGACAGAAGCAGGGGCAGGTGGCCCAGAAGGAGTATAGAGACACTCCCTGAGCATACAGTGATGGGGTTAGAAAAGCCAGAGTTAATAGCAACTACATCCTTGGAGGTGTTTAAAACCTGTCTGGACCCATCCCTGAGCAATCTGCTATAGCTGAACTTACTTTGAACAGGGACTAGATGATCTCCAGAAATCCCTTCCCATCTCAATTCTGTGATTCTATCAGATAATGCATATATTGCCTGGGAATTCCTGAAGACTGAACGTATGAAATTAATTCTCTTGGTTCTTTTCATGACAGTAACGACTTAGTCTTAACGACTTAGACTTCTGTAGTGATTGAAAAAAACACTGGAAAATCTGGAGACTATGATATTACATAGTCAAGATTTTTCAGTGCCCTTTTTTGTTCATTGTGCAGATAAAATTACTGTTTCTCTCTTCAAATGTCAAGCCTTGGCACTTCTGAATAAGATATAAAGATCATATTTTTCTTTCTGAAGGGCTCCATTTTATCTTTGGTGCAAGGTGATACATACATCACATACATGCTTTCACTACCTGCATGATGCGTTACTTGTATTTTAACTGGTTTAGCATCATAACACACTCTGTCTTCATGACCATATGGTACACTGGTTTCTGTGCAACAAGGAATCATCTGCTTTGTAATCTAAAATAAAATGAACAATTGTAATTGAAATTAGGAACAATCATGTGTCACAGATACTAATTTCAGTGAGTTTCACAATAGCTTTTTGACAGATCCAGTCACTGACTATTAATCAGGTGATATGATAAGAATTTGGTTTCCCTGCAAAAGAATGTAGCAAGTCTTATTTTGGAAATATGACAGTTTTGGGAGACAACTCATAATTTTCAAAGCCTTTGGATTTATATATGGGACTCTACCACCAAAGTGGATTGCAGTGATTCCTTGGATGAGTTCTCAAATGCTTAGCAGCTTAGCAAACCTTATGTCACATCCCGCTCAGATGAGGGAGACAAGTGACTCAGATTTGCAAATCCCCAATGGAGCAGACAACAAGTCTTCAAGTCCAAACTTTTATTAACTACTCACAATGTATTAACTGAGCACACAATAATTGCCTGAGTATATAGCAAGTTGTGGCAAGCAATACAATATGCCTTGCATTTCTTAATGGGAAAGGGAAAACAGGGAGATAGAGGGAATGGGGAAATACAGATCACCAGTCTGGGTTTCTGCGCTGATCCTGCCAGAAAGGGTTCCAGGAGGCGGCTGTCTTTTTTGCTTGCATCTATCTTCTTCACTTCTCTGCACTCCCTAGGGCCCCACCCTTTCTCGCCCCCCCTTGATTTATACCCACTTTCCTTGGGTCCGTCCCCTAGGTTGACCCACATACCTATGTATCCCATGTATAGGGAGGGGTAAAGTGTTACATGGGATGATGTAATTAGCATGATCATGTTAGCCCTCATTAGCATATTGACTTTAATATGCATTTCATGGATGATGAAGCAAAGGTCATTCACCGGACAGATGGCCCTTGAGATTTGGCCAGGTATACCAGAGCAGAGCCATCCTGTCTCCACATGCCTCCCTCCTCCAGCTGCATTTTGTGTTATTTGGGCAGCCTTATCAGCTTCAATATCCACACTAGCCACCCTGTGACTCATAGTTTTGTCCTGCAAGTGTTTGAGACATTTCTTCTATCAGCCTCAACTTTTGTTTTCTCAAGCTGCTTTTCTTAGTTTCTTGCAGGTCTGGTTTCTTGTCTCTCACACCTTATTAGCCCAGTCCATAGTTACCGATATCACTGTTTCTTTCCATACTGGATGCACCATTTGGCAGTTTTACCCAAGGTCTGTGTGGCTATAGCTCTGATCTTAGTGTCTCTTAATAAGTGTCTGATTTTAATATCCACCTTAGAACTTATCTTGCCACTGTTTTCCAAGACCGTGATCTACTTCAAGTCTGTAAAACATGATGGTATCTGTTTCTCAACATGCCTTTTAAACTCATATGTGTACATTTTTGGCAAACAACTCAGACAGAAAGCACTAAAGTATCAGAGATATGCCAGACTCCGTATCTTCCTGACATTGAAGGGTTAGTGCTTTCATATGGGTAAATGCTTGCAAATCCTGATCCAATATCAGCGAATGATCTCTCCTTAACCTTATCTCAACCCACAAGCTTTTCATTGTACTTTTTCTGTCCCCTGTCCAGCTGAAGAAGGGGAGTGATAGAGCAGCTTTGGTGGGACCCTGGCATCCAGACAGGGTCAACTTACCACAGGCATCTAGGATTAAAATGAGACATGGGACCACTAAATTCAGTCTTCTTACCACCACAGACTGATATAGAAGGTCCAAAGTTCACAGAATATAAATTCCACATGTCCTTATATGTTACCTGACTGAAAGCACTGACATTATTGCTAAAATGCATTATAGTCACAACCATGATGAGCTGAGTAGAGTTCAGTCTCAGATATGTGATTCAGATCAGCTGAGCTGTGCTAGCCTAGTGTTATAGGTTGGCCTGCCACAAACATGAAGATGTAAACCTTAGTTAAAGAAATTTAAAGAAAAATGCTGGCCCTGTATCTGCACAGAGGGCATGAAGCTTGATACCTTCCCCAGGGGACGCATGGCAACTCTACCGAGTTGAGGTAACTGGATTAGATGTCAGTCTGTAGGGAGTCCTCAAGTATTTCAGCTGCTCTGATTCTACTGCAGTATTCACACAAGTTATTGCTATTGGGGAATCTACAGTGCTGGTGACATAACTATTGAAAACTGAAAGAAAACACTGCTATCGCAAAGTATCTCAAATGTCACTTACGGCTGTGTTTTATAACACAGCACATCAAAGATACTTTGTGCTGACTACAAACCAAACTGTGTGACAGACAGGAATGGCAGCTTGAGATGTCTGACTGCTTTAAAATGTTCCAAATCTATATGATATTTTCTATATACTCAAGTAACTCTGCTTCTGTAAAATGATCTCCCACATCATACAAGTCTGTATGTAAATAGACAACAACAAAGCAGTCAAAACCTTCATGGAAAACACATTCCAGATTTTTGAGATATGTTAATGGATACAACCATGTAAATGACAAGAGTTTGCAACTTCCTGAAAAATTCAGTGACTAGGAGAGTCTTAACTCATGTAGGACTTTAAAAATTTGAGTATTAATTCCTTGTGAAAAGCACATATTTCCATATGTTTTGTTTGCTCCATTGAAACACAAACAGTGAATAGCTTTCTGACAGAGAAACCATTAGACCATTTGCTGTTTGAATGCTGTGCTGTCAAATATTATATCTAATGCTGCATCTGGAATACTAATGCAATAATTCTGGGTTAATTTGGGTCTTTATTAGGTTACGTTATACCCTCAGAGTGTATAAACCATTACTTATCTTGGTAGGCCATGCGTCAAGAGTGTGCAAAAGAGAACAATTGAAAAATGAATATATATATAGGTCATTATCAGTGAAAAATGAGACTGATTTATTGTTGGTAAAAACTGACTACTCCATCTTCACAAGTGGAGAAGAATGCTGTATAGTCACATTAAACCCCACATTTTCAAGAATTCCTAACAATGAAGCATCTTAATTGTTTCTGAAACCGCTGCTGGGGATCTTCAAAATTTCATTGTAAATGTGGTGGTTCATCAACTGACATTCAAGACTGGATTCATGGAGGTTTGCACTGAAAATACAAAACATCTAAATTACATCTCTGGAAAATTTACTACATAATTTCTTGGTTAAACTTATACAGTAAAACCTGAAAGGTATTAATTTTGTTTCAGTTCAGTGTCCTATCTAATATGGAGGGAATTCATTTGATACAAGAGATGAATACTGTTTTAATGCTCACTAGTATTTCATATTAGTTTCTTATTTTGTGTTTATATTAGTGCATTTCATGTTAGTTTATTCTGTGTTTTGCTCACACGTTGGAAATTTCATAATCACCATTGACTCCATTTCAATGAAAACCTGAAAATAAGCAGAGACGTTTAATCCAGAAGCAGACATGGGAACTAAAATATTTTGAAGAAATAAAAAGATATTGCAAGCATAAATAGAAAGTGTCAAACGCAATGATAGTGAGTACCAATACAAAAAACGTGTGTGTGAAGAATATCTATTCTTCTACCACAGTCATAATTAAGAAAATATATATATGCAAAAATATACACACTCGGACTACACTGCTCATTCTACCATCATTACTTAGGACAGCCATCCACCTGCGTTACAACAGTAACAGCAGAAGGGTAAATCCTTTTCTCCATTTCCTTGAAGTAGCAGGAATGAAGTCCTTAATCCTCAGATCCGACTGAAAAACACCCAAGCATTTTGAGGACAAAAGGCTGCAGAGATCTTAGCATTGTATAATGATTCAGCTTATTACCTTGACCAATAAAATGCAGATAACTCTTTTAGAATATCACACTAGACTCTTAGCAATAAGCTCACTCCAGAGTATTTTTCACTATTACTGTTACAATCACATCTAGTATTAAATGACATTCACCACTGGTATTCAAATTAATCATTTTAAGGGAGCATACTGGTAAAGCAGTAATGTCAATTAACTGATAGAATTAAACCCAGTACATTTTCATGGACATTTCGTCAAACCAGTATTCTGTTTATCACTGTTTCACTGACAATTATTAGAGCATAGTGACATAGCTTGAGAGCCGATATTTTGGGATTTTTAGTATAATATTTGGGTGTGTAATAGGTAAGTGCTTTGTACATGTCTCAGAACAGTTGACTGCAATGTCATTTTGATAACATTCAGATAACCATGCGCACAAACTAGTATAGTGAGGTAACCTGGTTACTGACATATGCAAATATAAAGACAAGTTATTTTAGGAAACTTGGTTGTTGCTATTGCTTTGCTCAGAGAAATAAATAAATTTATTGAGTAATTTTTTTCAGTTATTTTGAAACATTATGTCATAGTCTTTCTCACAGAAGCCGTTAAAGGATTCCCAAAGAGCAGAAGAAAAGATTCAAAGATATCAGCCACATGCTTAGGAAAACACATTTTAGTAGAGATTGACAGTTGTTATTTACTATATCTCAGATTCTCTGAAGCTCTAAACTCCCACTGGAATTCCTATACACATGTTTAAAGGATTACAAGGTGTTTAAATGTCTGGACCTAATTCTTTTTGTGATGTGTGAGGCTTAAAAGCCTGTTAGTAATCTTACAAATTAAAAATATTAATCAACACTAAATATGGGAATTTTTTAACAACCTTTCATTGTAAGAGATTTCTCAGAGTTTTGTATTCTGCTTATTTTACATTTTAGTTTATGGTTTTTGAAAAAAATAATTCTTTATAACTCAGAGAAAGCGGCAAAATGACTGGGGAAACTGTAAGGCTGACCTTCAAAGGAAAAATTGAAAGGCTTATTATATATACACAGGCTATTAGAGAAGGAGTTGTATTTGTGAAGAATCTCAGATATTAAAAACAGACATGAGAAAAAATTGGAGATCAGAAGGAACATAACCAGGTATTGATTCTTCCTCCTAGTGGGAGGTCTATTTAATTTCAAGCAATACCTCCCTGCTCTTTGCTGAAGGTTTGTGCACAGTAGATTAATTTCTAGCTCCTCTCCTGAAGGTGTTATCTTCTAAAATTTGTTAGCAGCAATTTGCTAGACTAAAGGAAATTCGCTCTACGGTATTAGTACTCTACAAATAAGAAATCAATAATAATTACTTTCCATATCAAAAAAATTAGATTGGCAACTCTTGAAACTTTTCATTTGCCAGGGTACTATTGCAAAATGAAGAAAGTTACAGTAAAATAAAAGATTGCTGCATTAAATATAGTAGATTAATTCTAAATGGTCAAAACTGAGAGACCATACACTAGACTTGTCATCATTTATCTGTTACTCTTGTTATTGGGATGAAAAAAAGTAACTATCTATGCTAAATCACTTCCAAATTATCAGGAGAAACCCCAGATGCCAGCAGTGTGCTGCAAAAACTGGAAGGGAGCCTCTGGCATATCTTCAGTAGACTCAGAATTTCAGTAATCTTTGTAATTGGCTTCAGACAGAAGAACTGATTTATGATATTTGATACCATCTCCCAGCATAATGAAACTACCTGTATCCATCCTTCTAGCAGAAGAAATTGTTAGCTTAAATTATTTCCCTGACAGAAAGAAGGGCATGAAGAATATGAAAGTGTC
Source organism: Athene cunicularia (assembly GCF_003259725.1). Taxonomy (NCBI): domain Eukaryota; kingdom Metazoa; phylum Chordata; class Aves; order Strigiformes; family Strigidae; genus Athene; species Athene cunicularia. Next base: position 65,322,054 of record NW_020799097.1, on the reverse strand, counting down.
ATGGCAGTGCTTTTAAGGAAAGAGGGATGTACCAACTTCCAGCATGTAGAGCAGATGGATAGAGGCAGAGCATAACCTAAGACAGGGAAGAAAGAAAAATGGAACGCATCATATTCCCTCATACATATGGACTTTTATTATGGGAGCAAAGACAATATTCAACTCAATTTCATCAAGTGAATTAATAATAATCGTGAGGAAAAGGATTATGTAGAAAGACAAAATGACACTCAACACAAAATTGCTTGTATGTGTAGTGAGAAGAGAGTAAAAGTAGAAGGG
>NW_020799097.1:65299571-65321722 GCF_003259725.1 Athene cunicularia | reverse complement strand
GGGGGGGGGGGGGAGCAGACAAAGACCCTCACACAGCCAAAGTACATGAAACAGTGACAAGAAATGGGTTGGTTCTGGAAAGTGCACAAGCCCATAGCAAGGAAAGGGAAGGGCAGGAGGGAATAGAGAGCAGGATACCACTTGGGCAGGCTGAGTGAGAATGAGAAGCTAAGGAAGGGAAGAGATGTGTAATTGCAGCCTGTCCCTAGGGGACACGGACATGCATTCAGGAAGCGAGTTATTAATTTAAGTCTCTGATGTGGGTGGTGTGCTCAGCCTATCACAGCAGTAACATGTGCCTGGCTTCTGTGCAGTGCTCTCCAACATGGAAAAACTCATTAACAACACTCATACTCTTCCTAATCCTCTGACTCTACTCTCCTTCGGGGCTGCCGGACTGCATAATTTTTCCAACTTGAATCTTTTGTTATGTTGACTGAAGAAATTAATATGTTTAGCTACATGTTCCTGAAAGTAAGATTTTTTTTTTTTTTCAGAAGTAGAGTGATAGCAATAAATATAATACCTTCCTTATATCACAGGTTTTAAAAGGGGATTACAATTTTGTAGAACTGTTGTGGTTTAACCCCAGCTGACAACTAAGCACCACACAGCTGCTTGCTCACTCACCACCTTGTGGTATGGGGGAGAGAATCAGAAGTGTAAAAGTAAGAAAATATGTGTTGAGATAAGAACAGTTTAATAATTTATATAAAACATAGCAATAATAGTAAAATGTAATAAAAAGGAAAATGACAAAAAGAGAGAGAAATAAACCCCAAGAAAAACAAATGATGCAAATGAAAAACCACCAACCAACCGATGCCCATCCTCTTCCTGAGCAGAGACCCCCTGGCCAGATTTCCCCCTAGTTTATATGATGAGAGTGACATCATATGGTATAACACATCCCTTTGGCCAGTTTGGATCAGCTGTCCTGGCTGTATCCCCTCACAGCTTCTTGCTCACCCCGAGTCTACTTGCTGGCAGGGCAGTATGAGAAACTGAAAAGTCCTTGACTTAGTGTAAGCACTGCTCAGCAACAACTAAAACATCAGCATATTATCAACATTATTGTCATTCTAAATCCAAAACACAGTGCTATACCAGCTACTAGGAAAAAAAAAAAAAACTCTGTCCCAGATGAAACCAGGATAAGGACTAAGGGATGACCATCATCTGCCAGTCAAGAAGGAATACGAGGAGGTCAGCTGTACAAAAACCACTGCAAATAAAAATAGAGGTCACTTAGCAGTTTTAAGCATAAAATAAATACTGTGATCCTGAAAGCAAAATGAAGTTTAGAAATACAACGTAATCAATTATGTGAGATAACTTGTTTTCAAAATTAAAATGATACCTGCACATTTTACATAATCTAAAAGAAAGTGAGATTTGATTATTCCCATCTTTCTTGGATATATATTTTTTTTTTTCCAGCACAAGGTGGTTGTAAAAATGAACAGAATGTTCCTATTCCCTCTAACTTAAATGCTAAATTTTTTCTTCTTTAGTGTCTGTTTGAGAAATATCTTTAAAACAGAAGAATCAATTCACAAGTGATGAGAGCAAGCGAGACTTATTACACCATCAGTTTTAAGTCATCACTTCTTTTAAGGGTGATGTCTGCTTAAAATCAATGAAGAAGTGGTGTGGAATATTTTAATATATGGCTCTTGGGATCTGGATTGGAGCTTTATGCAGAAAGGTCATTTAAACTGAGTCCATGCTGGGAAATTTATCTGTTGCTTTCAGTGGATATCAGCAATGTGTGATGCTGAACTGCATGAAACACCAAGTGTGAAAAGTCTTGGACCGTATTCAGTGCCACTTCAGAGACCATAACTGAACATTACATTGACTCTACTAAACAGATTTATGCAGGTTTGTTACATTTGCAGAGTTGTTAAACTCCAGATAATCATCATTAATTGAAGACAACCAGTTTTGGAAACTAACCACAGTCAATTTAACTTCATATTTGTGAACTAGTATTAAATGGCTGTTGGTTAAAAGGAGTTTCCATAACAAAGAAAATAAAGGGCAACAGCTTGAATCTGTGATTTTCCCATAGTTTAGTGCATGGTTAGCTAATTGTTGCTTGGTTTATGTGCTATTTTCTCCTAGAGAACTGAAGACTGCATCTTGCTATTGTTTAGACAGAATCACAGAATCATCTAGGTTGGAAAGGGCCCTGGAGATCATCTAGTCCAACCGTTCTAGCACAGTTCCCACCTACAGCATATCCTTAAGCACTAAATCAACCCTACTCTTGAACACCTCCAGGGATGGGGACTCCACCACCTCCCTGGTCAGCCCATTCCAACGCCTAACAGCCCCTTCTGGAAAGAAATACTTCCTAATATCCAGTCTGAACTTTCCCTGGCGCAACTTGAGGCCATTCCCTCTTGCCCTGGCGCTTTCTACTAGGCTAAAGAGGCTCAAACCCAGCTCTCTGCAGCTTCCTTTCAGGGAGTTGTAGAGGGTGATAAGGTCTCCCCTCAGCCTCCTCTTCTCCAGACTAAACGCCCCCCGTTCGCTCAGCTGCTCCTTGTACGACCTGTGCTCCAGACCCTGCACCAGCTCCGTTGCCCTTCTCTGGACACGCTCGAGTCATTCCATGTCCTTTTTGTAGTGAGGGGCCCAAAACTGAACACAGGAATCGAGGGGCGGCCTCACCAGTGCCGAGTACAGGGGTCAGATCCCTTCCCTGTCCCTGCTGGCCACGCTATTGCTGACACAAGCCAGGATGCCATTGGCCTTCTTGGCCCCCTGGGCACACTGCTGGCTCCTGTTCAGCCGGCTGTCAATCAACCCCCCCAGGTCCCTCTCTGACTGGCAGCTCTCCAGCCACTCCTCCCCAAGCCTGTGCTGCTGGGGGTTGTTGTGGCCCAAGGGCAGCCCCCGGCATTTGCCCTTATTGAAGCTCATGCAGTTGGCCTAGCCCATTGCTCCAGTCTGTCCAGGTCTTTCTGTAGAGCCTCCCTGGTTCATCAAAGGCTGCTAAATATTTTTCAGCTCATTGTAGAATGTGAACCTCTGAACAGGTTTTAATAGAAATAGAAAGTGGTGGTAGGATGGTATGGGAAAAGGGTAAGATAGGCACTTTCAAAAATCACATATATATATATATATATACACACACACCGTGTATAACTTACAGAGATTGCAACTCACCTTGTTTAAAATATTTGTAAAGTTATTTTTCAAATACCACGTTATTCCAAATAAATATTGTATACTGTATTTCTTGGAACAGAATATGCTTATTTTCTTCCCTTTATGTTCTGACTGTGGTTTGAAGATGTTCTGGAGGAAGGATGAGGGTAAGAAAGGGAATATGTCTCTACCTCTTCACATGAGCAATTCCAGCGAGAGAGAGAGAGGAGACAGGACAATTACCATGGCTGATGACTGCCTAGTGTTGGTATTATTGAATCTTTCATAAATTGCATGTTTCAAGAAAGATTTAGATAAATATCTGAGTATTATGAACACTTAAAATTTAGATTACAGAATGCAGTTATTACAGGACTCATTCTAACTGTGCACCTTTAGTTGATTTATTAGTTATCTTAAAAGAAGTAAGAGAAATCAAATCCACTGTGCAATTTTGATGTAATTGGGATATTCTCATTATTATGAGGGGTTTAACTGAGTTACTGGAATATCTATTGAACCTCTAAAATATGACTGCCTCTGCTAGAAGAAGACATTGAAGTTCATGATCATATCATCACAGGTCCTTTCATGACAGATTATGTCCTAAATCTTTATCATAGATGAATAAGAGTAAAGCCAATGCAGCACTTTTTGTGCCTGATTTTTTTCATACTGTGCTAATAATGTAGTAGAGGAAGTGCAGGTTATCAGCTTCTGCCAGATGAAAACATAGGATATGAATGATACAATAACAGATATGAGGACTGGGGACAATGAAGACTGAAGGACACTGTGGGACAGTGTTAAGATATAACCATAAATGTCAGAAGGCCAGGAGAAAATGAAAAAAAATAACCAAATCAAATACTTGTAAATAAGTAAACCAACATCTAGGAATGTCTTAGAGAATGACCATATTTGAGTTGTATTAATCAACTCTTTCACACACAAAAAGAACAGGAAATTAATATGTTGTAGAAAAACACATGAAAAATGGAAGGAAAGCCTTCACTTGAAATGAATATACCTAAGGAAGTATGCTGATTGCTCAAGTTCATAGAAAGAACTGAATAATCTCTGGAATGTTCTATATTTATTTTAAAGGAACATTTCACAGAAAACAGGATTTCCAGTTCAGTGAGAACTTGATCAGCTGCAATCTCAAGATGCATATTTTAGCTGAAAGCAATTCTCACTAGATCACTGTATAAATTTGAATTAACTACCTTTGCAACTAATTCACATAAATGTAAATGTCATGCCCGTGTTTACATGAGGGGAAACATGGATTCACAGACTTCTAAGATTTGAAATTTTCCAGGAGAAAATGAGCATCCAAGCAAACAGTGCTTCAGGTAACTCCTGATAGATGTCTTTCCTTACTAAAGCTTTTAAAAAATAGGAAAGTCATACTTAAAAGGTTTAACAATATTAATAGAAGTGATTTTGTATGTATTGACAAAGAAAATGCAAAAATCAACACACTGTTTCCTGTTAAGTTCTGACCTTAAAAACATTTGACCCCAAAAAAAAAAAAAGAATAGAAAAGCACTCAAACACTAGCATTTTCACTGACTGGTTTAAAAAAAGTAATATGATAAATACCAAATTTACTTGCTAACTAACTCAAGATTGCTAGCTCTCTGAGTTCTAACTGAAGGCACCACAATAAGATCAACTGCTATTTAATCTTCTCACATTCCTCAAAACTTTTCTGTAAACCATTCAGAGATCGTGTGTAACTCAGAAAATTTTTTTCAGTTTCATCCTTCTAGAAAACTCTTTTACATTTCTATCTGTAACATAATTCACTGCACTAGTATATTAGCTTGACAGATTGGACATAATTTGTGACTACTCTCCAGATAGCAAAACAAAAGCAGTTACAGCTTTCCATATTGAATAAACAGCACAGCTTATCCTTTTGACACCACTAGATGTTTTTCTAAATGAATGTAATTCTTCACAAACTAATTTGTTTCGCTCTAATTTGTTAATGTACAAGCTATTCTGTAGGCATTTTAACACTGTGATGTCACTCAGGACAAAGCAATTAATTCAGTAAAAGATGGTCTCACTCAACCATTTTCCAGTGAAATGCTGCTGGACCTGCTGTGGGAGGATGACAGATAAGGCATCTGCTCCATTGATGTTCAGGTGATCTCACCAAGTCTGTCATCTGGCAGCTCACTGTCTGAATACTCATTTTACAGCCCCTTGCAGGAATTGAGTCATTGGTTGAAGAGGCATCTAAGAGCAGAGACAAACTGTGAGCAGCAGCAGGTCTGAAATGTTTGTGAGCAGAATGAAGTTATTGTTCTGGTGCACTCCGAAGATGCAAGTGCAATGCACTTGACCACTGTAGCCTGTTTCACTGTGTATTGTGAAGTCTTGTTCATCCTTGTGCTTTTACATAAACACTGGCTTTATGGAGGAGGGAACTGGTTGACCAATAAAGATATTTTGGGAGCCTTGGGGAAGACATTGTATTTGAGGAGTCAGTGATGTAGAGAAGGCAATGTCTGCTCTACTGGAGCTCTCTATTCTTATATATAGAATATAAGCTCCATAAAAAAACAAAAAAAACAAAACAAACAAACAAAAAACCCACAAAACAAAAAAAAACCCAAACCACTAAAATGACTCTAGGTATTATAATGCTTTAAGAGAACTATTATAATATAATAATGGTATCTGTTTTTCTTTGTTTCCCTAGTGCTGCAAATGAATCGCTGTGATTTTTGGCTTTTCACTATTTGAGACACATGCTTGATGTTGAATGATGAGAGAAGAGGTAATTAGACAGAATAACTTCATTTGGTAACAGTTTACACTGGTGAAATTAATGACAATTCACTGCTAAAAGCCTGAGGACCATAACCTCAGAGACTATAACATCTGGAAACAGGTTGATGACTGCAAAATACAAATTCTAGAAATCTGACATCCCAAGTCCACTATGTATTTATATTCACTAGATAATTTGGAAAATTAGTGCTGTAAATTATTATACATTTATTTCCCTAGTACTTTGGAAGACATGAGTAAATATTTTAGCATCAATATTAATACTGATCTTTTACTAGTGATAGTCTCAAAGCTTAAAAGTAAGGAAAATCTGCATTTTTATGGCTTGAAGTCAACAGAATTGTCAGTTGTAAAAGTAAAAAACAATCTCTTTAAATGCATAATCTTTCCTCAGAAGTCATTCCAATCTTCAGACATAGTTGATAAAAGTCAATCTTCAGTCTCAGTTATATCTAGTCTGTTCTGAATTTGTGGTTGATATGGATAAAACATGATAAAGATTTAAAAAAAAAAAACCCAAACAAAACCCAACCACAAAACACAGTGTATACATGTTAAATATAATTAATATTATGTAGTCAGCTTGAAGAATGTCCTTAGTCTTTCAGAGAAATCACATGACAAAGTGAATAACTTAATTTACTGGCATAAGTAGGCAGTGATGGAGGAAGATGCAGTACTGTAATACAATGCCAAGATAAAAATTACTGTTGCACACACTAAATGCTAAATTTAGTGTGCATAACAGTTGCAGATCTCTACAAGATGGCTGATTATTGTTTGCATAATTCTGATTTTAATCAAATTCTCTGTGGTATTTGGGGGGGGCTTGTTTGTGTCCCCATTGTTATATTTATTTCAGTTTTGTCAGATGTGTCTATATGATGTTTTTGGTACATCAACAAACAATTTATGTAGAAGTACATAGGCTGCACCAACTAATACCTTGGGATGTCTCCCCTCTTCAACTCTCCAGCATGAATTTCCCATCCCTTCTCCCACTTCTTCAGTCTGAAAAAAAAATAGTAGCAAATAAAAGACCCACTCTCTAGGAGATTCAATCAGCTGAGCAAAATACATTTGACATACATTTATTTCAAGCCAGCAAGGACATTACCTCATCAGGTAATGACATGCAAGAGCAAGTATTAGATGAAAGAGTATTTTTTTGCTATCTCCAGAGTATTTTATCAAAACAAGGAAGGTCTACCACTGAAGTATAAGTTTTAAAAAGACTAACATGCTATTGAAAGTGAATGGAAATTGTATTGGGACATGAAGCCATGGTTTTCAATTGGCCATTAAAACAAATTGAAACTACTGCAAACCGCACAGTGGAGATATAATAAAGTATGGTTGAGTGAGCAAGCAATTATATTTTACATCTTGCAATGATGAAATGTGCTTGCAGTGTTATGCTAGAATGACTCCGTAGTAAACTATGATAATCTGTGGAGGTACCGGTTGCCTGGATAAATGTTCATAAGGATCTTTGGCCAGTGTGGCCTATTTATTCATTACATGAAGCAAGCATTTCTGGAGTTGATGAAGATATTAATGCGTAATGATTCCATTTTATAGACGAGGTTAGATAACACAGACAATCCTTTAAGTTTTGAATAGTGGTATCTCCTGGGATGCCTACTTTGTTAAAGGTTTCTGGACAGTTTGTCAAAACTTTCATAGAATTAGAGAATGGCTGAGGCTGGAAGGGATTTCTGAGGTCATCTGCTCCAACCTCCCTGCTCAAGGGCCCCTGCTTACTCAGATCCAGTTGCCCAGGACCATGCCCAGAAGGCTGTTTAATATCTTCAAGGATGGAGACTCCACAACCTCTCTGGGCAACCTATGGCAGTGCTTGGTCACCCTCACAGTAAAAAAGTGTTTCCTCATGTTCAGACAGGAAGTCCTGTGTTTCATTTGGAATCCGTTGCCTCTGGTCCTGACACTGGGCACCACTGAAAAGAACCTGGTTCCCTCTCCTTCATTCCCTCCCATCCAGTATTTATACATAATGACAAGGTCCCCCTGAGCTTTCACTTCTCCAGGCTGAACAGTCTCAGGTCTCTCAGCCTTTCCTCATGTGTCAGATGCTCCAGTCCCTTAATTATTTTTGTGGCTGTTAGTGGACTCTATTCAGTATATTCATGTCTCTCTTGTACTGAGCCCAGAACTAGACACAGTACTCCAGGTGTGGCCTCATCTGTGCTGAAAAAAAGGGGAGGGATAGTATCCCTCTACCTGCTGGCAATACTTTGCCTAAAGCAGCCCGGGATAGCCTTTGCCTTCTTTGCAGCAAGGGAATGTTCCTTCTTATTTATGTCAATATTCACAGAACTACTTGTCTGTCATATTTTCTACAGGCAATTCAAATTAGGTTCTGCATCCCTGGTGATGAATCCAGCATCAATTTGTCACATGTAGGCTCCTCCTACTGAATGTTGGATATGATGGTGCATTAAACAAGAGTTTTTCCACTGTCCTTGTATGCAATTTTGTCCAAGATTCTGTCAACAGAATGGAAAGTTGTTTTCATGGTTCTGGAAGCATCTTCCAAGGATCAGAATAAAATTCACTGAGTGCTTCTACAAACAGAAGTTGATCACCTGCTGAAAAGAGCATAGAGATTTACCCATTTGTTTGTAATCAACAAAATTTTATTAACAGAAGCAGATTAAGGCCAGTACTGAGTAGTATGTTTGATAGTATCACACTAACATTATTTAAATGATAATTATTACTAGATTCTTTCAAGGGCAGAATATCTTTTATGAATGGTGATTGTCACAGTAAAAACTAGGAGCAAAATAACTCTAAAATGCTTTGTCATGTCCTCATGTTTCTGTATCATAAATCAGGATGCAAAGTCATTGATGGTTCGGATTACTGGAATCAAATTTTGGGACTTGTCTCCACTCTTAGTAAAGGCCATCTGGACTCAATCTGCCCATACATGAGAATAAAGCATGCTTCCAGACTTGTTTCTTGGGCAAGGGCACTGTGAAAACCATAGGTATAGAGTGAAGACAAGATAAGCTGTCAGCATTATGGAACTCCAACATCTTTCAGGAAAGGGTGACTGTGATCTACTGCATTGTAAGGGAACAGAACTACTGACAGAACTATTTAACAAAAGTGAATATAAATCCAGTTTCCCTTAATGCTGTGTTGGTTTTGCTAAACTAATATTTTTAGGCTCTTCCACTTGACAAAAAACATAATGAATTTTTCTAAAGAAGTAAAATATAGATTTTTTTTTTTAATGTCACACTAATATTTTAAATCACCTGAAACTCAATACAGAATCCCTCATTTTCAGTAAAGAAGAGATTGCTGGTTTCTTTTAGAGATGTGAATTATCAGTTCTTCGCACACATTACATTTCTTCTTGCTGCTCTCTCTTCCTCACTTTTTTTTTAAAAAAAAATCAAACACAAGTATGCTTTCATTCTTTGTTCTGAGGCTTCTCTAGTGAAAAATACATAAGAGTAAGCACATCATGATGTTTTAGACAAAATTCATTTATTTTGGGGGATAGAAAAGAGCATCGTATGCTTTAAGAATTATAGGCCATATACTTCTATTTGGAAAGCTTTATTTTTTAATTAATTAAAATATAGCTAAAAAAAAGGGTTTTAGTATCTACTTCAACAAGACAAATATATGATGACTTTATTTAAAGGAGAATATTCTAGTTTTCAGTAAATTTTCAATTATAATTTCTTGCTGTATACAAAATTGCAAACACAAAAAGTACTACACCAAATATTCAGAATTTCTCTCATTTTCTTTGCAATGTTTCATTTCATATGTAATTTTCAACCTGTTTTTTTTTGTTGCTCAAAATTCAACAAAATCATGTTCACATAATTTCCCATAAAATACCCAGTAGTGATTTTCAGTGAATCCTTTGGAAACTAGAGATTGAACAGGTAGAGAATACAGCCCTGAACTAAAATCACATGTAGTGCCAAGCCAGATCTGAGAAAAGAAAGACAAGGTCAGAGAGGACACAGATGAAGTCACACAGCTGAAGGGTTTTCTTTTGTGGCTGGTGGCTGTGACTAAATCTTGACTAGAATGTAGTAGCCATTTTATTTTTTTTTAGAAAATATTTTAAATTAAAGTAAGATAAACAGTCAGGTCTGAAGTTAGACATAAACCCCTTCTTTATATGCCACTTTTATCTTGCATGCAACACTTTTTGTGACTTTTACGGAGGCTCTCAAGTAAACAACCAACCACCAAAAATAAAAAATCATTATTAACACAATTAACTAGCTCTCCGTAAATTACAGGTTTGAATGTCTGTAAGAGGAGAACAGAACAACTTTCTAGGGTTTAATGGCAACCCAAAACACTTAACAGAGAACTCTATAGGGTTTAACGGCAACCCAAAATGCAGAACAAACCCCCACTCCCTGGGCTTTAACAGCAACCCAAACCGCTTTATTGCTGACCTGACAAGTGAGGTCTCTCAACCTCTAGGACCTGCTGAGGGCAGCGTCCCAACCCAAGGCCCCTCAAGGACTTTCCTTGGGCAGCATCCTGACCTAAGGGGAGAGTCCTCAACTGCAGTGGGCTGCTCCAGGGGACGAGCTCAAAATGGCTCCCCTGGGGGACTCCATTTATACTGAGGCCAAATCTGACCTGTAGTCAATAGCGGCTCTCATTGACCAAAGGCCCCAACTACCACGAGGCCCTGAGACCAAAGGCAGCCGGGAGATGCTACACTTCAGCAGCCAAGAAGCCCTGTTTTCGTTGGGTGAGTACACCTGCCACAGTGACTAGCTACAGACTATTTCCGTGACAGTGGCCCAAGTACCTAGCGTTACCCTTTCAGATCCCTCAGCTGCCATGTGGAAACAGAACATCTGAGTTCAGGTTTCTCTTTCCTTCCAGCCTGTGCTATCAGGATGATCAGTCATGCTAAGAATGCTATAGACCTGCTATAGACCTGCCAACCAAAGCGGTGAGGTGGGTGAAGCTTTCTATAAACAGTTGGGATAAATATCGCAATCACTTGTTATTGTTCTTGTGGGGGACTTTAACCTCCCAGATATCTGCTGGGAACACAACACAGCGGAGAAGGAACAGTCCAGGAGGTTCCTGGAATGTGTGGAGGATAACTTCCTCACACAGCTGGTAAGTGAGCCGACCAGGGAAGGTGCCCTCCTGGACCTGCTGCTTGTGAACAGCGAAGAGCTTGTGGAGGAAGTAAAGGTTGGAGGCCGTCTAGAGTGCAGTGACCATGAGATGATTGAATTTTCGATTGTTGGAGAAACAAAGAGAGGGGTTAGTAAAACTGCTACCTTAGACTTCCGCAGGGCTAACTTCGACCTGTTCAAAAGACTGATTAACTAAATACTGTGGGAGGCTGCCCTGAAGGATATGGGAGTCCAGGAATGCTGGACGTACTTCAAGAGAGAAGTCTTAAAGACACAGGAGCAGGCTGGACCCGTGTGCTGGAAAACAAGCAGGTGGGGAGGGAGACCGTCCTGGCTAAACAGGGACCTTGGGCTGGATCTCAAGAACAAAAGGAGAATCTATGACCTTTGGAAGAGGGGGCAGGTCTCTCATGAAGACTATAAGGATGTAGTGAAGTTACGCACGGAGAACATCAGGAGAGCTAAACCACAGCAAGAGCTCAACTTGGCTACACCTGTTAAGGAGAACGAAAAATGTCTCTATAAATATATTAAAAGAGAAAGGAGAATTAGGGAAAATCTCCCTCCTTTATTGGATGCAGAGGGAAACATGGTAACTAAGGATGAGGAAAAGGCTGAGGTGCTCAACGCCTACTTTGCCTCAGTCTTTAGCAGTGGAAGTGGCTGTTCCCTGGACACCAGCCTCAGGAGCTGGGAGATGGGGAAGGGAAGCAGAATGAGGTCAGCACAGTTGAAGAGGAGGTGGTGAGAGACCTGCTGCACCACTTGAATGCACACAAGTCTGTGGGAGTAGATGAGTTACACCCATGGGTGCTGAAAGAATTGGCAGATGTGCTTGCCAAGCCGCTTTCCATGATTTCCCTGAAGTCATGGCTGACTGGGGAGGTCCCATTGGACTGGAGGGTGGCAAATGTGACACCCATCTACAAGAGAGGCAGAAAGGATGATGCAGGAAACTATAGACCTGTCAGTCTGACCTTGGTGCCAGGGAAGGTCATGGAGCAGGTCACTTTGGGTGCCATTAATAGTCATATAATGGAAAATCAGGGTATCAGGCCTAGTCAGCATGGGTTTATGAAAGGCAGGTCCTGCCTGACAAACCTGATCTCCTTCTACGACAGGGCGACCTGTTTATTGGATGAGGGAAAGGCTGTGGATATTGTTTACCTTGACTTTAGCAAGGCCTTTGACACCATTTACCACAGCATTCTCCTAGTAAAACTGGCTGCTTGTGGCTTGGATGGGTACACGCTTCACAGGATAAAAAACTGGCTGAGTGGCCGGGCCCAAAGAGTTGGTGTGAGTGGAGTTAAATCTGGTTGGTGGCCAGTCACAAGTGGTGTCCCCCAGGGCTCGGTGTTGGGGCCAAACCTGTTTAACATCTTTATTAATGATCTAGATGAGGGGATCGAGTGCACCCTCAGTCAGTTTGCAGATGACACCCAGTTGGGTGGGAGTGTTGATCTGCTCGAGGGCAGGGAGGCTCTGCAGAGAGACCTGGACAGGCTGGAGCCATGGGCTGAGGCCAACTGCAGGAGCTTCAATAAGGGCAAATGCCGGGGGCTGCCCTTGGGCCACAACAACCCCCAGCAGCGCTACAGGCTTGGGGAGGAGTGGCTGGAGAGCTGCCAGTCAGAGAGGGACCTGGGGGTGCTGATTGACAGCCGGCTGAACAGGAGCCAGCAGTGTGCCCAGGGGGCCAAGAAGGCCAATGGCATCCTGGCTTGTGTCAGCAATAGCGTGGCCAGCAGGGACAGGGAAGGGATCTTACCCCTGTACTCGGCACTGGTGAGGCCGCCCCTCGATTCCTGTGTTCAGTTTTGGGCCCCTCACTACAAAAAGGACATGGAATGACTCGAGCGTGTCCAGAGAAGGGCAACGAAGCTGGTGCAGGGTCTGGAGCACAGGTCGTACGAGGAGCGGCTGGGGGAACTGGGGGTGTTTAGTCTGGAGAAGAGGAGGCTGAGGGGAGACCTCATCGCCCTCTACAGCTACCTGAAAGGAGGCTGCAGAGAGCTGGGGATGAGTCTCTTTAACCAAGTAACAAACCATAAGACAAGATGGAATGTCCTCCAGTTGCACCAGGAAAGGTTTAGAGTGGATATTAGGAAGCATTTCTTTCCAGAAGGGGTTGTTAGGCGTTGGAATGGGCTGCCCAGGGAGGTGGAGTCCCCATCCCTGGAGGTGTTTGAGTCAGGCTGACATAGCGCTGAAGGATCTGGTGTAGTTGGGAACTGTCAGTGTTAGGTTAATGGTTGGACTGGATGATCTTCAAGGTCTTTTCCAGTCTAGATGATTCTGTGATTCACAGAACAGCAGATTTTTCTGGGTTTCTCTTATCTGGTCTACCTCATTACCTCTTAGGCCCTGGAAAGCAGAACTTCTACTATCCTCCTGCTGGCCAGGAACAAGTCCCCTTCTCAGTTTTACTGCTTACTGGCTTACGTATAATTTAAAGAGAAGTCTACCAATTAAAATTTCTTAGTGTTACAGTGATATCAATCACAGTTGCTAGTAATATACTCATAATGGTATCAAAGGAATTGTAAGAACTGACTTTTTACTTCTGTGTTTCTCAAGAAGTGAAAACCATACTTTCTAATCCCAAATACCCAAAGTTAAATGCTGAACTCATAAATGTCCTAGCTGTCAAAAATCTGAAACATCTCAACCCTCACTGTCCTTGGAAAAGATACCTTTATTGTGATTTATAGAAGTCAGTCCAGAAATACACAAAATTATCTCAGCTGCAGACTGCATCTTTGTTTGGAAGACAAAGAATACATAAAAAAATAACTGCTATAATTATGCATACTTTTAAAATTTGAATTCCTTGTTGTTTTTGTAAGGAATTTCACCAAACCTATTCATGCACCGACTGCAAGGTGTACTTCAGAAAAGAAGGAATATAAGAGACAGGTTTTATAATCATGTTCAATTCTGGCCCTTAATCTCCCCTTGAAGAATTTTTTTTTTTTTTTTTTTTTTTTTTTTTGAGGTTGCTAAACATTGGAATGGATGTCCATATAATTTGTGGAATTCCCATCTCTGGACATCTTTAAAACTTGGAAGACCTGAGCAGCATGACCTAATGCTGCTGTTGAATGTAACTTCGTTACTGGCATTCTCCCATCTGGGACTTTAGGACTTGGACTTCGGAGGCTGTACCAGATAACTTCTGGAAATCCCATCTAGTCTAAATTATTATATGATTTGACTGCAAATTTTAGGTAGAATCTCAATCCCACTCTGGGTGTCTTTCGTTTTTTAAAGAAAAGGTAGTTCTGAAAAATTTTTTGCTAATTGTATGTCTTTTTTGATGCTGCTATCAGGGTCTATGCTTGCTGATCAACAGACTTCTATGTGCACCTTACACACGTTTAGTCTTGATCCAGATGTTTACCTGAGGACAGGGCTGATTCAGTTTTGATAAAGTAGAACTTGAGATAATGTCTTATAACTTAAACCAACTTTCTGACACTTTATCATACAATCATAGAATCACAGAATGATTTGTGTTGGAACAGACCTTTAAATGACATCTGACATTTAAATGCATTCTAATCAAAAGCTATCTAGCACTAGCACCCACCTACTCAGTACAGATGTCACTCTTAAGGGACATTTTATACATAACTTTTTAATACACAAAACTTTCCGTATTGTTTTATAGCATGTAAACTCACAAAACTGTAATAGAGCATATGTGCCCTGTGAGGATCCAAGAAAATAATTGACTTTGCTCTGTGCGTAAAAGCATGTAAATGCTTAGCTTCAGCTCAGGATTATATTACCAGACAAAAGACGTAAACAGGGATTCCGCCAGTAACAATGGGTAGTTGAAAATGCCTACTGAATGTAGCATTAGAGAAATAGAATCCTTCTGGGTTCAATAGCTATGAAATTGAAAGACAACAGCACCCACACTCATTAGGGCTGTTGTCTCTGGCTGGGGACTTTCCATGATATAAAATGGATAACAAAAATCTTTAAAAGACAGTTGAAATAGTTCTAAATCTTGATTATTCTGTGTTTCTGAGAAATCTAAATCACCTTAAGAAAACAGAGTGTATAGGAATTTTTCTTAAAACACAAGGGCTTTTTTTCTCAGACCAGAAGTGCCTCTGGGAATCAACTTCCTAAAATAAAACCGTGTTTCACTTAATGATTTTGACCTTTTACAGATTTAGTTTCTACTTACATACATTCAAAGACTTCTCCGTGCTTGGGTTGATACATTGGAGACCTGCCTGGCACATGCTCTCTGAACCCTTTATGCAACTGAGATTAACAAATGCACAGTATGATGGAAAATCTGGTTTCATTAGTGGGAAGAAAATAAGGCCGTCACACAGATCTTCACTATAAATTTTACAACATGTTTTGAGTATCACAGTCATTCTAAAATTGTCATATGCCAAATGGTTACTTCCCTAAATTATCCTGACTGAGATTTGCTGGAATTCCTATGACAAGATATGGGGAAACATCCCATTTAAAGTAGATTTTCTAAAATCTTAGTTATTTTCAGAATAATTTTGCATCTACAATTGTCTTTTTGAAAGTGTCTTATTTAGAATGGAGAGAAGAGGTAATGTGTCATCACTGGAATCACCAGATTATTTAATAGATAATTCAAAGTGAAAAGCAAACAATTTGGGAATCATTAGTTTTAAGAACCAAATAACATTTTTACCTCACTGATAACCACAGTTGTACATAGCAGGTATCATTCCCTAATCCAAAATGGGCATAATAAAAACTTTTTAGAAAATAAACTATTCTGAAGGTGTTTTTTTATTGGTATAACCTAATTTTTTCAAGTCTTAAACACTTCAGTTACATGCACGCAGAGATCTAAAAGGATTTTTGTAATCTAATGCCAAACAAAAATTTTTGCAATTTTTGTAAAGTGTTAAACATCCAGGATTACTTCAGCTGAAAGAATTTTTGTTATTTTTGCCCTCCCAGATCATCAAGTAGTCACTCCTGGATCAGGAAAACTTAATCCCTTTCAGATATGTGTCCAATGTGCTTCAGTTTTCCAAGCTTCTCTTTTGCACAGATCTTCTAAGATACCCTAACTGGACATCAGGGAGATCAGATTCTCTGTCTTAGAGCTCTGTCAACAGCATGCCAACAGTAGTCCTCTGTTCAGCTGCTATCAGGTTGAACATGTCATCACTGAGCTCTGTCAGCCTTGCCTTGGATAATTTAACATCTTTCCTCCACCTAACTGCTAATCTTTGAAAGAATAATTTGGCTGAATATGACCAAAATTACTTAAACTATTATGACTGATTTGCTTACAGACAGCATGATTACATATTTTCCTTATGAAACCAGGCCAAAACCAGATTAAAATTCTATTTTCTTTGACAGGGATTTTTATTTTATTCTGCTCTTACTGGTATTGGCACTGTGTCATTTGAATCATCATGATTCAATAACTTTGAATTAGAGAACATCAAGATGGGGTGTATCTCATAACAGAGCATGTCTTTGTACATTTATCTGCAGGTAACTGCGAAAAAGAATGACCCACTCAACTAATAACTTCTCAACCTAAAAAAAAATCTCCTTTAGCTTAAATAAAAACTTTTCTAACTTAAAAAACAATTATTGGTGTTGGAATGCATTCTCCTAAGCATACAACATTAAATTCAAAACTAATCACAGTGATTGAAAGTAGTAAGTACTTTTTTTTTTTTTTTTTTTTTTTTTTTTTTAACTTGGATGCTTCTTGTCTGCACCTAATTAGTTAGTCACATGAACAAGAAACATCTGGCATGTGATCCAAAGAGATGATGCAAAATAGTTTGGATTAAAATACCATTTAAATGAGGTTGAGCTATTCATCATTATAAAATGCTAGGGACACCTTGTTACTGAATGTACACTGAGTAACCTTCTGTTGTCTGATGGCTCTTGGGACAAGATTTATCCAGGCTCATCAAAAAATGTCTGGACATCCTTTATTTTTGCCCACTTATAGGAGAGAAGATGGGGGAAACGAGGAAATAAGTTAGCAGAGAGCATATGAGCAGGTAGCACTCTTTCACAAAACGACGTATTTCTTTTCCAAGCAATGCAAAGAAGCAAAAGCATCCCTGGTTAAAGAAATATCTACACTCAGCTTGAGCCTTTTAAAATGAGTGGATTCTGTCACAATCCCAGACAGAAAGTTAATTTTATTAATTTGTAATAAACTGTACTGTTTTGGCATTAAATCTGAGTTTTTAAAAAAGTTAAGAGATTTTATATATAGACATACATTCCATTTCATGGAATTCAAGAGAATATTAAAGTGCCTGAATAGACTCACAATGAAAGTTAGGAGCTTACACCTTTTTCTTCATATTCTTAGTTGCAGAGACATACTTAAACAGGTAAGAATAATGAGAGTAGAATGCAAATATATATTATGTGCATTGTGATTATAAGGTTATTAACTTAAAACCCAAATTCAGTATGCATGACTGAGACAGAAGGGGAAATTTTTTTTCCCATGTAAAATACAGTCCTATAAGACAATTATATCGTTTATATTATTATTATCCATGAGGACAATAAAACAGAAAATTGGTGCTACAATTCTGTCTGGTGCTGCAGTTAGGTCTAGTGGCTGTTTTATTTTAAAATCCAATTTAATTTATAGTACTTCTTAATTTACAGCATTGTGGCAGATAAAGCATAGATCTATGATAATGTCAGTGATTCTGACAACAGGATTCTGAATTTGGATACTTGCTATATTCAGTTATAACTGAATTACAAAGTGACTGACAAATCTGTAAAGTTAGTTTTGTTTTGGCATATTGTTTATAGAAGTGATGACAAAGATGTTAGGGCAGATTGGGGGGCTATTGCACTCAGTCATAGCGTTATTTTTAAACAACAGTATTAAAGAAAGGAAACACTAAAAAAGAAGATAAAGAAAATGTTTCTTATTAACCTCCTGTACTCTGCACAGCAGGCAAAGTGGGAAAGGGAGGTATAGGACTTCTTAGCACATCTGGAGGAAAACATAATGTATCTGGCAGGAGAAAAGTTCAGAATATATGTCCACTGTGCCTGCCTATAGGGCCAAGCAACTCATTCTGCTTGTGGACAGGCCAGTGAGTGAAAAAACCCAACATTTTTTTCACAGGTTACTTATGTGTTAAAGAGAAAACATGTTGTAGAGGAAGAACATTTTGACTCCTAGGTTAAGAAAACTAAACATAAATAATCTGAGGATAAAATGATAGTGTGATCCTCACTCTTATTTTTCTTTGAAATTTCTTGAGGAAATGATGTAGAGTAAATCTGTATTGAAATTATTGATGCCCATTGCTCTTTTTTTTTTTTTTTTTCCCCTTCCTGCTAGATAAGTACACTTTGAGTGAAGAAATATGGGACTATTTTATTTCTTTAAGTTTTAGAATAGATTACAGTGCTCTTCAGATATTCA
Source organism: Athene cunicularia (assembly GCF_003259725.1). NCBI lineage: Eukaryota > Metazoa > Chordata > Aves > Strigiformes > Strigidae > Athene > Athene cunicularia. The sequence continues at coordinate 65,303,131 of NW_020799097.1, read as the reverse complement.
AGATTTATGGCTGTGAAGCCTAAAATCCTCATTTTATTCACCTTACAGTCCCAGTATCAGAAAAATCAGGAGGTGCATCCACATTATTTTTCCTAGAAGTGACCTAGAGGAACATGTTTAATGAAAGCAAAAGGAATAGATCAAGCTTTGTGTTCATGCAATCTTCTGTATTTGTGTTGAAGCTGTAAACATGTCTGTTATTTCTTTGTGGTTTTTGGACATCATTCCTAAAGAAAATCAATTGGCATTCCCTTCACACAGTCAGACAAGCTTTGAAAGAGTGTGTATACTTGCAGTAACATATTTCTAACTGTGAAAATATAAAATATTTATTATGAGTAATTCTGAGTTGTTTTCAGTCCCCAGAAGTGAGAAGTACTGCTAATAAATACCAAGTAGATAATTCTCAGAAAGTTTTCATTCAGGATGTGAAGTATAGTGTAAAATATATTAGAGATTATTATTTAGTATTCAGCCCTTCAGAGTTAAAAATGTCTAATTGCTAATTCAAAAATATAATCTATTTGAATCCAACTAAATGACTAATCCTTCATACATGTTTTCTAGTTGCTTCTATATTTGTTTCCATTCCCATCTTGAAAGTGAAGCAAGCACATGGCAACAATCATCATTTGGTGTTCCAGCATCACCTGCTGGATTCCTCCATACACATCAATTCTCAGCTGCACTTGGGCTATCCTCTTTAAAACCAGAATGAAATAAAAGTCTTATAGGCTCATCTTCAGTGAGCCATCGGTGCCTTTGAATGTCCTCTCTAACAAAGCAATCATTCATGTAATTTTAAAGTTAGCTGCTCTTTCCCTTATAGAGCTGCACATTTATTATTTCTTCTTATGAGATATGGCCTTAATGGGTGTCAAACTAGAAGGTATTTTGCATGGATTTTCTGCACTGATTTAAATTGCAGAGCTGGATTAATTGTGTTCCACGTGCAGATAGGAAATGTATTCAAAAAGCAGCTCTGTCTAATATATCAGTATTAACTATCTCAACAACCTGTACTAGGGAAAATGTATATTAAAAGTCCGTCAATCCCAGAGTACATTTTCACTAAGTGTATCTTCCAACAGTCCTTTTAGGATAATTTTCTTTCTTCTACTGAATACATTAGACATGTATACCATTTAATAAATGATTTTAAATGTAAACCATTTAATAAAAGGATTGCAAATATCAAGCACTCATATTTCTCAGGAGGCCATTATGAGTTATATATGGTGAAGAAACATTCAGTTTATATATGGCTTAAGAGTTATGAACCACCAATTTATAGTATAAATTAATTACTCTCTCAGTAACTTTGTATTACTACTAGTTGGTGAATATTTCTTATGTTCAGAGATTTTAAAAATGGATCAGATGACATCTGAGTTGCTTTCTAAAAACAAGAAGGCAACCAAAACTAAGTTTCTGCAACATAAGGTATAGATAGAAAAGTTCATAATACACACAACAGGTTATATAGACAGAGACTGATATATTTTTAATTATTTTAATTTGCTATCTTTCAAAAATGTTAGCCTGTTCCAAAGAAAGGACACCAGATATTCTTTACTATCAATCTTGGTTGGTCTTTACCCATTACAAATTTCCAAGTCTTGTTTGTTAAAGATTTTTTATCTAAATACTGATCTAACTCTACTTGCTTAGCCAAACATATGCCATCTTCTTACAGCTAGACCTGGCATAGCTTCAGGCAATTTTCTGCTCCTGCTGTGCAAATACTTACTGTCACTTGTTCCCACTTTCCAGATTAAAAATAATTCATGTAGTAAAAGACCCTAACAAACTATCATGGCAATTAGACTAAAAGTGAGTAAAAACCATAGACAAAATCCCAGAACTCACCCATATTCCAAAAGAGGAAGAAAAAAAGAAACATTGCCCATCTCCCAGTCAATATCACAGAACTTAAGGGTCTTAATGTCTCCCTTATATCTATTATCTTCTAACTAATTTGCTAGTCATTTCCATCACTCAATACTTATCTAATTTTAGAGTCTATAACTATTTTATCCTAATGGATTTTTTGAAACATGAGGTATTCAGCATATTTAATAATAATAAATTTATAATAATTATTCAGATTAAGTGTACTTTTGTTCAACAAGAAGGTACACAAAATGTTATTATTAAAAAAATCTTACCAAGTTCAACAGCATCAGATGCTTTTCCTTGAGGAAACCATTTCTTTTTCAAAGGTAACAAACAAAATGAAAGGTGAAGAAAAACCTGAAAATTAATAGACACTAATTTTGCTGCCGTTGAATTCTACAGAAAGTTTCCCATTGATGTTGCAGGAAACAGAATTGGTCATATGAGGATAACAGGATTTTGAAGAAATTAATTAGCCTTTCTACTAAAATTTTAATACTGTTTCTGTTTTTTCTCAGTCTTAATTTTTCAGTTATTTTAGGGAAAACCAAATCTGAATAAAATTATGAAAGGAAAAATTTTACTCTAAATATCCCTCACTTCACTCTCTAGTTCTTCCTGATATTTATCTGAGCCTTGTTATCCACATTGGCTTTATGTAGTTGTGTAGATATGCTAAATAAAAGTTTAAGGAGTAGAAAAATACTGTGATATCAATGCTTGGACATACAATAGAGAACAGAGCTTCCTTCTTTTGTCAGGGAAATTATTTCAAGTAAATAGAATTCTAAACAGACAGTGATTAATTTTTTTCAATGAAACATTTGAGCTTTTCCAACATTTCTCACTTTATTATACTTTTAGTAAGTCAATATTTTTTTAAATTACTAGCAACATAATAAAGAATAAATTATTGTCTTCCTAAGGAAAACCTGAAAGAGGGAATGAACATAATGAAAAAATAAAAAATTGGAAAGGAATTTCATGCTTTCTGAAACAATTTTTGAAAAAGTGGTTATTTATTGCTGTAGAGTCCATTTACAGTATGATTTTTCTCTGCAGTCTTGTCTTATTCTAGGGAACAGCTCAAAAAGCTACAGAGAAAGAGCCATGAGATGTAGCAAAATGTAGAAAATAACAGTCTAAGGGGTGCAGTTACAACTTGACTCACAGTTTCTTTTCCATAAATACACGAGGAATTGATTATAAGCACTGAAGTCTTTCTTGAGGAAGTACAAAAAAGAAAGCATGAAAGACTTTAGTGGGGTTTCAATGTGTTTATGGAAATAAAGAGAAGGCAAGGATACCCAAAACTGAGTATCTTGAATTTGCATTGGCTGTCAACTTTTCTGTTTTTCTTTCTTTTCTGTTACCTTCTTGCTCAGAAATTGTCAAGGTCGGAATTAAAATGGGACATGTAATGGTTTAAAAGTTGTGCCAATCAAATTAACATTAAAACTTGTCAGTGTTGCCCCTTTTATTTTGAAAAGGAAGTAGCCCATGAAAAAGAGAAAGAATTATTATTGGAAGCCCTGTATTGTTCTCTGTTCCCTCTACAAGGTGGATTTTTTGCCTGGTTTCCTACAGTTTGGTAGCTACAGTTTTTGGCAGCATCTCCCTGTGTACTTTTTAATTCACTGTACTGCCTGCCTGCCTGCCTGCCC
>NW_020799097.1:65257475-65299521 GCF_003259725.1 Athene cunicularia | reverse complement strand
GTAATTTGACAGATAGATCGGAATCTTAAAGAAAACTCTAAAGTCTTAAGAAAACTATAAGAAGTAGAAGGAAGACCCAAATTAGTGAACTCAACAGTGAGCAAAGCTACAGGGTAATGTTAGGTGTTGTCTGTTCTGCCTGACCTATTGGCTGCTCAGATAATTGTCTGAGTGACCAAGAGGTAGCACAGTACTTATCTCTGCTAAATACACAACCAAACGCAAGTATTAGAAATTCAAAGGAAAAGAATTTTACATATGTGAATGTAATGACAGCAAGTACAGGGCACTGAGTGCAAGAGGTCTCAGGGTCATGATTAAAACTGTGTTTACCCAGTATTTCAGTCTAATTCATTATGCACAGCAGAAGCTCAGTTGAAGATGTGCTAAAGCATATTTTAGCAATTTTTTGTTTCAGAGCTGATGACAGATGCTGTAAAGGATGTTTTGCTGTGGCCAAAATACAATGTGCCGAAAGTTACTTTTAGTAACCAGAAATTAAGACAGAGATACTTAGAACAATGGGAAAACAATAGCAGCAACAGCTATTAAACATGACAACTCCTATAAGAAGACTCACATAGAATAAGCTGGAAACAATGTCAGAAAAATCTTCTTTCCAAAAGTGAGTAAATTAATCTCCTATCCACAGTCACTGTACATAATTTCAGAGGCTCTAGAGGATCCAGGACATTTGCAGAACATCTTGTGTGTAGTCTGAAGATCTTTCTGTTTTCTTGTCATCTTTCCCAATAGCCTGTAATTTCATCTTTGACATGTAATGTTAAAGTACAATACTGATTTCTGAAAAAACTCTCCTTTTCCTGAGGGAAGAATTTCTCAACAAGGAAAATAGACATAGGTTTCCTCTCTTTCAGAGAGGACTGATTTTATTTATTTTCTGGATCCAGCATAGCATAGAAGGAAATAAGGAGAATAAAAAGAGAAAAAATGCAATTCTAACAACAGTATTTGCAGGAATGAATAGAAGCAATGTGCATGTATTGAGTCGGACTGAGATGGAGTTAACTTTCCCCGTAGCAGCCTCCATAGTTCTGTGCCTTGTATTTGTAGCTAGAACTGTGTTGATAACACAGCAATGCACACAGCACTGAGGCTTTCTCTCCAACTTCACTCCTCCCCAAAGCCCAGTAGGCTGTGGGTAGGCAAGAGCTTGGGAGTGGACATAGCCAGGACAGCTGACACAAACTGACGAAAAGGATTTTCTATATCATATGATACCATGCTCAGCAATAAAAGCTGAGATAAATTAAGAGTTGGAGTGAGGAAGATGCACTCATTATCAAGGCATTTGTCTTCTGAAGCAACCACTATGTGTACTGAGCTACTTCCTAAGAAGTGACTCGATATCTTGGTGATGGAAGTAGAAAATCTTTTTGCTTTTCTTTCTTCTGCATGTAACCTTGACTTTTCTTTTTTTAAACTGCCTTTAAGTCAACCCATGAGTTTTTCATCTTATTTTCTCCCCATGTCTCACTGAGTCTTGGTGGGCACCTGGCAGCCAGCCAAGGTCAATCTACCACAGTGCACTGCACTATGGGATAATTATTGTGATTAAGAATGTAACATTAAAATCTACAGAGTGTAATTAGCATAATGATCTTCTGAACAGCACTTCCAATGTGTATGGAATGCATTAATATCTATTGTACATCTACCTCTTCCATCACCTTTAAACATGGATTGGAATATTTTTTACTCTTCTGGTGCAGCATACTGCTGATGCAGAAAAAACCACTTGAACAAAATAAATCTTTCTTTAAAACTGCTCCTCATTCAGTCATGCTGAATAAATGAAAGAAAAAATTGTGAATATGACAATGATCCATTCCTTGCAAAATTAGTGATTATTTGCTTCACATAAACTTGCTAACTTTGAGGACAAACTGTGCTTATATGAAAACAACCTGGATCATGTTCTTTCAAATTGTGTTGTCCACTGGGGTCAGTTAAGTTTTCCTAGGTTGTATCTGCATTAAGGGTACACATGCTTAATAAAGAAATAAAATTTAGGTAACCAGAAAGACACTGAAAGTGGCTCTGTGCTAATCTGCAATAAGATTTCACCTACTTAAAACCCATTTGCATGTCACTTGGACACTGCACTTAATGTGTCTGGCCCAGAAGCCAGTATTTCCAAGAAACATTGCTTTGTACCCTTTACTAAACAGAGCAGTGGAGTCATGTCCTTTACTAACTATTCATTAAGTGGCAAATTAAAAAAAAATTATTCGGGCAGGGTTTTTATGTTGTGTTCTTGTCTTAATTATTTTATTTTAATCCATCTCCTCAAGATTTTATCTCCCTGCAACAATTTACCATTCTTCTCATAGAAGCTCTCACTCTTAAGAGATTAATTCACCTTTATTGAATTTCCAGGGTTTTATTTAGCCTCTTCCCATCTTAAAATTCCTAAAGTAACCCATTTATATTCACAGTCTTGGGGAAGACTCCTTACCACATCACGCAAGGTAAATGTGGTGGTTTAGTTTGGATCGGGAGTGGCCTTTTGAAGTGACTCTTCTGAGGTCTTCCAATTGTTCCCCTTTCTGGTGATTCCATGGACATTGTGGTGTGGTCTCAGAGAGCATGAACTGGTGTGCTGTTAAATGGACAACCAGTCCATGATTTCTCTAGGGCACCAGCTTGGTGAAACCCTTAAAAAAATGTACAGCGTGGACGGTGTGTCCTAGTATCAAATGCTCCTCTCTTCATATCTGCTCCAATTGCATCACATGGCCCCATGGTGTAGATATATGCTGGACATTGCCCCTTGTTTCTTAACTGAATCTTCAGAAGATAGAAAGGCTCTTGCAAATATAAAGATGCCTTTACTATACTAAAATTTTCTACTTTATTTTCTGTTCCTGTGATGGAAGGACTTTTTAAATATCCCTTCATAGAGTTTCAAATATTCTAATTTCATAGTGATTTTTCTATGTGGGCAGCTGGTAGCTTGAATCACTTCTTTATATAGAGAAGAAATATTTTAGTCTTACCTCCTATCCAGTAGAATTTCTGTAAGGATAACAGCTTATCTCTAGTGATGTATATTAAAGAAGTTACAGACATTCTAGAGTAATTTTTTAGATAATTTTTAGAACAATTCTGTCTCCAACTGTGCAGAACCTTGCACTTCAGAGATGTTAAACTCCTTCCAAGACAGATACCTTTCATGTTCCTTATACTTTGAAGATGACTCTAAAAGTACCAGTAACTGAGAAGGGAAGGAAAGAAACTTCACAAGCTGACTGGTTTTATCCAATTGTCAGTTTAGTAGATAATATTGCCTAAGAAAAAATTGAAGCAGGAATAAGGCAACACTGTAGTACCTTTGTGAAAACAGTTACTTGTGAAGCACTTGTTTTCTAGTTATCATGTTTCACTAGTATAGATTTTGAAATACGGAGAAAAACACAAGGAGTTTAATCACTAACTTCAGAGGGACTAGGTTTCACCTGCAGGGTAGGAAAGGAATCAGTAATATTGGGATCCTATATTGTTTTGTACAAGCCACAGCGGGCTCAAAACCACAGGAAATTACAATGGTTCTGTGCAGTGGTTATATCATCTATAGACTTGGAAAAATTCAGGGCTTCTCTTAATTGAAAATCAAAGTTTAAAATTTGCATTTATTTTTGGTTTCTATTTTTATCAATAATTATAATTTATGGTCAATTCTAAAATTTTTTCTCTCATAATCTCAAGGAACTAGAGACTTGATGTTGACACCCTGTTCATTATTTACATTATTTAGCTTTCTGATCTGAACTGCAATCATCCTGAGATCCTATGAAAATCAAAAAATGTCAAAGAAGAATACTTGATAATAAAATATTCTTTCTTTCTGCATACTGACATTGCATGATGCTAGGAGGTCTCCTAGCAAGAGACCTCTCCTAACAAGAGAATTCTGCATTTTCACATTCAAAATTCAGACATAAGAATTTTCCAAGCCATGGGACCTTTTTGCACTCATCTACTGTTAAGCACCTTTTCATATCTTGGACCTGAAGTTAGCTTCCCAAGATAACAGGCTATGCTGTTGAAAGACTCTCTTTGTCTGTGTGTTTCTACAGCTCATAAGATACTTATTCTCTTTCTCCTATTTGTGATAACATCAACCTGGTTCATGACCCATCTGATCAGCTGTTGGGCAGGGAGTCAAGCATCTCTAAGCAAAATTTCCAGACCTGTGGCATGAAGACAACCAAAAATGAACACTGACTGATAGATCTTGTTGAAAGCATGTTCTTAAGCTCAGTTACACACCAGTCAGGATTTAGTCAAGCTAAAGCAATTAAGAAGAATTAATGGATGAATATTTCAAATGAATTTAATTTATTCCTTATGCTTTAAAATATTTTAGTGAGTTGGAGATTAGCACATAGTTCTTGAAAATCAGTAACTACATTAAACTAGGCTGGAATATATACCTCGATTCACTTCTAGCTGATAAACATATTTCATTTGGGAATATACTAATCATATTGCTGGCATTATAGCAAGTTTTGTAATAGAAAAACAAAATTAGTTTCTATGGAGTCATAGAAAAGTAGTTGTTTGCATCATTTGGAATTCATTTAACTTTAAGCTTTACAAGTAAATTTTAACCAAGCAATATACTCAGTACAACATGCATAGGAGTTTTGCCAACTCAGGATATCAGGAATAAAACTGAATAACTGAAGTATTTAATCAAAGAAAAAAAGGATAAAATAAACCCCTAAACTAAAAGAAAAAATCACCAACAGCTAAACATCTATGAGGTATTAAATTTTCTACTTTAATATGCTTCTGAATATTTACAACTACTAATGATGCAAACACTAGAAAATTGAGGGTGAATATGTATAAAGTAAACCTTGACAGATTTTTTTTTTTTTTTTCAGAATAAGAAATTATAGCTTTCCTAGATGAAATAAATAAACTAGTCTTTTTCTCTTTAACTGATATCTAGTTGAATTACAGAAGGGATGAATTATTGTCTTTTGATCATCATAAAACCATAAATAATTCTGAATATGTTTTCACTAAAATCCAGTTCACATTTTTTTAGTTGCTTATACATTAATATTGAAATTTTTGAAGTCATAATTATGGACTGAATTGTTCTCACTGACTTCGCTAATCTTTGAAATTTCTATTTTAAAACTTCCTAGAGAACTTCTTTCCAATACTGTACTAGCAAATTATCAAAGCAGAGAAATATGTCACTGAATCATGGCATCACAGAATCCTCTATATCTGAAGGGACCTTTTGTGAAAACGTAGTTCAAGCTTCCTGCTCAAGCAGGGTCAGCTGGAGCAGGACACTCCACACCAAGTCCAATCAGGCAACCTGTTCCCATGTTTGACTACTCTCACAGTAAGATAGTATTTTGATGTGTTCAGATAGATTTTCATGTGTTTTAATTTCTGATTGTCGCCTCTTGTCCTGTTACTGGTCACCACTGAGAAGAGCCTGACTCCATCTTCATTCCCTGCCATTGGATATTTATATGCATTGATGAGATCTCCCTGAATTTCTGTTCTCCATACCAAACGTTTCTTCATTTTGCAGCCTCTCCTAATATGTCAGATGTAAAGGACTGTGTTAGACTGTACGTCTCAAGCATTACTGTTGCACCACCACCACATCCTGGCCTCAGTGTCCTGTGGATATGGAGGAGTACGCTCTGGAGAAGAGGAAGAGTCCCAGACAAAACCACGACATCCACCCCAAGTTAAATCACGGTGAAGAAGACATGCAGGCTGACACGACCACCGTGAATGCCGGGGCATGCGCTCATGGAGGACCACAAGACAATGAGCCCCATGGGAATGGGTGGATTTGTTTGAGAAATCTGGGACAATAAAAGGACAGTGTACTCTTCTCTCGGGATATCTCTCTCTATCTCCCTCTCAGACTTGTCATCATTTTTGGAGCTTGAAGCATCATCACCTGCACTGGGACAGAGCCAAAGGTACATTGCTGGATTTGTGGTGGTGGTAATTAATCTTGCTGCATCTCTACTGTTTTCTTGCTTAGGGATTCTGACTCTTCCTTCCTTTTTCTCTCTGTCCTATTGCTATTTTCAGTTGTTGTATGCAAAATAAAGTTCATAAGATTGTATGGCATCTGACCTCGTTTCTGTCTTAATCTCACTCTTGGGATCATTTAAGAACCCTCCCCGATATTGGATTGGGACAGATGTTCCAGTCTCTTAATCATCTTTGTGGACCTTCAGTGGACTCTCTTCAGCATGTTTGTCTCTCTTGTACTGGGGATCCCAGAACTGGACCCCACTTTCCAGATGTGTCTCACCAGTGCTGAGAAGAAAGGAAGGATTACCTTCCTTGACAAGTTGAAATGGCTATTCCTAATGCAGCCCATAAAGAAATACAAATACATAAACTAAGACAATAGAAAATTTAAAGTTTCTGAAAACATTAAATTTCATAATACTTCAATAGCCTTGACTGTAGTGATCAAAATATGGTAGAATTTACGATGCTGCTGAGCATTCTGAAAGTTAAAATACAAGGGTTTTTAATTTTAGGAGCAAACATTAGCTTTCTCAGAGCTCAGTAGGAAGGGATTCTGTGGGAAGCTTTCATGGAGGATAGAGAAGCTAGTGAGTGCTGGGAGATTTTTCAAGAATGCTCTTCTGGAAGCACAACAATTCATCCCCTTTAAAAGTAAGGGAATCAGGGAGAGCAAGAGACGCCCCTGGCTTAACTGCGAGCTTCTGAGTCTGCTCAAAACCACAAGAGAAGCATGCCAGAGATGGAAAAGCAGATGAATACCCATGGAAAACTACAAGAGCATTGCCAGAGCATGCAGACATACAGTTCAAAAAGCAAAATCTCAGCTCAAATTGAAACTGGCCAGAGATGTCAAAAACTACAATAAAGGGTTCTTCAAGTACATAAACAACAAGCAGAAGCAGAAGGAAAATATCGGCTCACTGTTAAACAAGAGAGATGAATTTGTCACCAACAATGATGAAAAGGCAGAAGTTCTCAACACTTTCTTCATGTCAGTCTTTACAGCACATTTGAGCCCCAGGCATTGGGAAGAAAAATCCCAGTCAATGCGAACACAGACCCGCCATAAGTCAAGGTAGTGGTGATATGAGAACTATTACAGGAGCTTGAACCTTACAAATTGATGGACCTTGACAATATCTACCCAAGGTTTTAAGAGAGCTGACAGACATCATTGCAAGACTGCTTTCCATAAACTTTGGGTAATCATGGGGATCAGGATATATCCCAGAAAACTGTAAGAAGACTAATTCCACCCTGATCTACAAGAAGGGCTCAAAGGAGGATCCAGGAAATTATAGTCCCATCAATTTTACTTCATTCTCTGGGAAAGTTATGGAACAAATCCTCCTGGGGGATATAAAAAGTCAAATGAAGCACATGATTGGGAAAAGCCAGCACAGATTTCGCAAGGGGAAAGTGAGTCATTGATAAAGTTATTAAGAGACATTATTTAAAATAATTTCCTACCACAGAAGTCTGCTTTGGAAAGATATTCTATACTAAAAATGAATTGTTCATTTTGGGTCATTGCATTTTAATTTTGGAAAATGATGAGGGTTTGAGTATAATTTTCTATTATTTCCTGTACTGATATTTAATAGTAACATTTTCACCTTGCACTATGGCATAAATCATTACTGTTGAGATGCTCCAAATCTAAACACCAAAGTGTTCTTAGTTTTTAAGGGTTTTTTGAGGCATGAGGGAAAGCTGCTATTTACTACTGATGGAGACATTACCTTTACTTGGAACCAAACTGTTTTATTAGAAAATAAACAAGAAACAGTAGTTATTTAAGAATGTGTTCTATTTCAAAGGAAATGATCCCTTGTTTATTAAGACTTAAGAAACGCTGGCTGACTTAACCTTGTCTAGTCTTCATATTAATAGCAGCTCAGGGTTTTGTTTAGTTTCAAACTTTTCCTTTGCAAGGACTGTGCAGAGTGTGGGGGATGAATATGTACCAGCACACCTATAGCCTTTCCCTTTCTTAGATCTTCATCATTTTGATTGTCACTTACCAATGAGATGAGAAGATGGCTGTCTCCAGGAACCCAGATATTTTTAACAGATACAGGTTATGGAGGAGAAGGTTTCAGGCCAGGAAGATCCCTCTTCTTGGGAGAGATGGCACTCTACTAAAGCCTAGAGTCAAGCAGTCTTTTGTCTCACCAGGAAACAAAGAATCCCTATGGGTCCAAATCCCAAGCAGAAAAAATGAAAACATAGTATAGGATCAGTACAATAAATCAGCCAGCCAGGAGAATGACAGTAGCTGAAACAGGGAAATCAGGGCAGAACGAAGGAATAAAAGGAACATTCTGTTGCACAGAGACCCAGACAGTTAAATTAACATGGAGTCATTAAGACATGACAGGAAAAATACATTTTTAGGCACCCCAAATGGAACAGTATTATATTCTCACAGGTAAATCTACAAGGAAAGAAAGAAATGAGCCAAATGCAGAGTTGGATTCAAAATTTTATTATCAATGTGTCCATGATTAGAGTGTATTTACATTTACTATTCTTACCAAACCAACAAATGTCAAAATATGCACCGCAATAGTTTTTTGCTAAAAGGAGAAAATTATGAAAAAGTAAAAACTTTTTAAGAATAAATTAAAAGGTTCAGTCAAAAGAGTGAAATGTACACAGGCAGTGCGGAGAGTGTTAAAGAATATATGTATTGGTGTCATAGAAAAAAGGTGTACAGCCTTAACAAAAACACTTAAGGAAAGCTAAAAATGAAAGCTCTCTTCTTTAGAAGAAGGGTGGAGTGGAGTCTATCCAGTTTGAATGTATTCAGAAAACCAAAAGTGTAGCCATGTAGGAAAACGGAAAAGAAGCTCCAGTGATGACTGCAGCAGCACAAGAAGGCTGATGCCAATGGCATAGAAAGTTATGGAACAAATCCTTCTGGAGGCTGTCACAAGTGAAATGAAACAGGTGATAGGGAAAAGCCAGCATGGATTCACCAAGGCCAAATCGTGTTTGACAAACCCGATCACCTTTCTACAACAAAGTAACCTGCTCAGTTGATGTGGGATGAGCAGTGGACATTGTCTACCTGGATTTCTCCAAGGCTTTTGATAGAGTTCCCGCCAGCCTCCTCCTAGAGAAACTGATGCATTAAGGTCTAGACAAGTGGTCTGTGTGGTGGGTGGGGAACTGACTGTCAGACTGCACCAGGAGAGTGGTGGTAAAGAGCTCCTTCTCAAACTGCCAACCTGTCACAAGTGGGGTACCCCAGGGACTGATATTGGGCCAAACACTTTTTAATATCTTCATAAGTGATCTGGATGATGAGATCAAGTGTACCTTGATGAAATTTGTTGACAATACCAAACTGACTCGGAAAGTGGACACTTTGGAAGGGGAGAGTCACCCTGCAGGAAGACCTGGATAGGCTGGGAGAGTGGGCTAATGAGAACCTTATGCAGTTCAACAAGGACAAGTCTAAGGTCTGACACCTGGGAAAACATAACCCAGGCTTACAGCACAGAGTGGGATCTACTTCTCTCTGGAGCAGCTCTGTGAAAAGGGAACGAGTAGTCCTGGTGGACAACAAGCTCAATATGTGTGAACAGTGTGACACTGTGGCAAAGAGAGCCAACAGGGTGCTGGGTTTCATCAACAAGGGCATCACCAGCAGAGACAAAGAAGTCATTATCTAAATCTACTCAGTGCTTGTCAGGTCACCTCTGGTATTTACCACCTCTTCCAAGAAGCACGTTCTAGTGTTTGAACACACTCTCTGTAAAGAAGTGCTTCCTAATGTCCAGTCTAAACGTCCCCGGTGCAGCTTTGAACCATTCCCCCATGTCCTATCACTGAATACCAGGGAGAAGAGATCAGCACCTCCGTCTCCATGTTCCCTCCTTAACAAGCTGTAAAGAGCAATGAGGTCACCTTTAGCCTCCTTTTCTCCAATCTAGACAAACCCAGGCTTCTTAGCTGTTCCTCATAGGACATTCTTTCCAACACTTTCACCAGTTGCTTTGTTGCCCTCCTCTGAATGCATTCAAGTACCTAATGACCTATGAAGTCCTGCTTCTCTGCACACATGAAAATCAGAACAGCTACGGTGTTTTCATGAGCAGAGTTCTATCGCACAGTTTGACCCAAGATGCTAATTAATATCATGCCTGTGAGGAAGCCAGCAATGTTTTTTTGTACTATATTGGAAGTTTTTTGCCATCTGATTCAAATGTCTTTGTTTCTCCTTTTGAACTGTTTAATTAAAGTTACCCTTTGTGCCTGAATTGTGAATTTTCTGCTTTTCTGGTTGGTTTGTTTGTTTATTTATTTATTGATATGAAATTTTAATTTTCATTTGTTAAAGAAGGGAGTTTCCATGTAAAAACATGCATTTTAAAAACAATGCATGACCAAAGCATAAGATATCCTAAGTATTGCCTATAGATTTCTCTAATGGCATCTGAAAGATAGCAATCTGTTTTTTGAGGGGTGAAAAGTGAGGATTTTTGTATAATTGAAGGAAACAAATTTTAAAATATTCCATTAGACACTAAAACCAGAATATTTATTTGAATAAAAGTTATAGTTCAATACTGAAACATATATCCAAACATCCAGAATAGAAAATTATAATCCTTTAAAGACTGCTGAAGCTGTTTGAAATATCAGATATATGTATGTTAAATATTCTCATATAAATTTAAGATATTGTTATTAATGTTATTAGTTTATTAAGTTGTTATTTCTAGTATGTGGACATAAGCTTATATTTTTTTTTTTTTTTTTTTTGAATGTGTGACCTCTTTCAACGAAACTTCAAGACATCAAGATATATCATACATACCACATTTAATGAGATAAATCTGGATTTCAAACATACTGTACCTCAGTTATACCTGCTCCTTTCAAAGTCATAGCAGGTAAGCATGCACAGATCGAAACCTACTGTTCTGGAAACTCTTACTAAAAATCAATATCCAAGTAATGACTGCAAGAAAATACATTTAAACAGGATTGATTTCTCTTTTTCTTTTTCATTGTCTTGTTGCAGTTTGCAAGTTATATTTACTTAGCTAGAGAAACCAATATCTGAGCTGATAAAATATGTATGGAGCCATCCTCAGATGATAAAGATAGGGAGACTTGAAACTTATTGAGAAAGCCTGTCCCCTGAATATCTCTGCTTTGCATGGCACAGTGGTAGCTGCCCACACATCACTCGGGGCACTGATGTGTCATCACTGACAGAAGTAATATAGGCAGCTTCTTGCCCTTACACACTTTTATTTGTCAGGTATTTTTTCAGTTGATGTGGTGATTCTTTAAGGTTGACAGACACTGGCCCCACTACTTTTAGAGGGAAAGAATGAAGAGCATTAAGTTGTGCCTACATTAGGAACTTGGTTCAGAGCAGGAGCTTGGTTTTGAAGCCCTGACAGTCTATATTTACTGAGCATGGGGCTGAGTTCTCAGGCTGGTTTTAATGAAGAAGAACTAGATTCTCTCCATGGGGAACTAAAATCAGAGTTCTGCTCCAAAAGTGCTTCAGTACTTGTGGGCTCCTTGGTGTCTGAACCACTGTGGGTCATGCTTCTCCAAGACCCTCTGAGGTGTGCAGTAGAAGGATCCTGATGCATCTAGAGGTCTCACCGCAATCTGGAAGGTGTCTAAAGTGATATACGGAGACAGATGCCGTGGAAGCCTTCCTGCTCGCACTCTGCTGCCAGAATACAGCTCATTCTTCTGACTCTGTTGCTCCTTTCTCATTCATCTGCTCTCACCCTTTTTCAGGAACCTTTTTCTGCTGCCATCTGAACTATTTTATTTTGCTGTCTCTCCCCTAATCTCACTGCACCTCTTACTCTTCAGATGAACTTTTTATATAATTTAAAATTATTTATTTTCTACTTTTTCCATATGTTTCTGCCATGTTTACACTATTAATTTCACCACTCAGAAAATTCAGGAAGAAGGACCCTTTGGCAGTTTCAGGGGTTGTTAACCTCAGTACTGCCTCTGTGTATGAAAGATGACTGTTTCAACATACACAATACAGAACTCAGTACAGTGATGACAGTGTCCTTGAAATCATTCTTTGGAGGTACAGGCTTGTTCCTGAAGACCATTTGGGAGGTGTTTGGCTGGAAGCATAACTCAGAGAGAGTCTGGAAGCATAACTCAGAGAGAGCATCTCATTCATGCTTCTGCACTGGAGTGCCAGGACTCTGAAACATGAGAAACCCAAGGAATATACAGCTCTGGTTCTGTAGAAGCCACCTGCAAAGCCGCATCTTACATCCATTCCCTGCAATGGCCTGCTACAGCAACCCCCTTTACTGATGTTCACAACTTCAAGCCTCTCTCAGTGTCCTCTTTGCTAAACAGTCTTACATGCACAGACATGATCAACCATTTAGAGATAAACACAGACAGGAGTACAATTCTAGTACAGGCATCGCATATACACAAACAGAACTCGTGTAAGAATGAACAGTACAAATGACCTGATCCTGCTCTGTCTTACAGGTTGATCAACCTCAGGGCTTGCTAGCAGATCTTACTCATGGGTCTCTCTTGGTAGCTGCCTCAAATTTATGGCATCTTCAGTGTCCAGCCCCTAAACTTCTAGAGCTACTCTGCAGCTAGTTCAACTTGAAGTTTGTCAGTGTCTTTCACAAAAGTTAGTGTCTCCAGTAGGTGGTCCAGAAATCTTGTCCTACTCTCCCACTTCTCTGGCATGAAGAATTGCAAATTGACACACATTGATTCACAGCGTGGGGAGGATAATGATACAGTAAAATAGTTAGAGTTTAATAAGAGTAATAGAACAGATTGATGATTAGGTACAGACACAGATGGCTCTGTAAAGAAAAATAAAGAGAGTGGACTGGGGGTGGTCTGGTCTGTGGAGACTGCAGTAGTACACTGGGTAGTAGTAGTACTTGCAGGGCTGACAGGAGTTTGGGTGTCCAGAAAGCAGACTAACAGAGGCACGGGATGCTCTGGGGAGGTGGTACGAGCTGCTAAAGTGCTTGCTGGAGGCCTTCTGCCTCTCTAGTGCTGCCAAACTGCTCCCAGGCAGCAGCTGGTGAGCCAGATGTGGATGGAAGAAGAAACTCAGCCAGATGATGAAGGGGTTGATTTTCATAACTCCAGGGTCTAATCAGCCAGCTCTGCCTCTGCTTGCTGTCTCCTTACCCTTTATCAATTTTTCCCAAGCTTCAGCTGCAGCTGCTGCTCACGTAGTCCCTGTGAAGATTCCTTTCCTTTACTCTCCTCTCCTCCCTGGCAGCTCTTCCATAAGCAACAAGCAAACACATTTCACTCACATCCTCCTCATCCTTCTCTTGAGCTGAATGTAGCATCTCATGACCTGCCTTTTCCCAGGCTAACTATAGGAGAAGTGTTGTTTCTCAAGGTCTGTGCAGGTAGCAGCCAAAGCCATCACCCAGCATAGAGGAAAGGTCAAAAAGACCTTTGAAAGTCTGTGAAGACACGATGAGAATAATCACACGTGTCTTGAAAGAACTTTGGAGGAAGAGTGAGGGGGGAGGAGGGGGAACCCCTTCAATCTCACTCTTTTTTCTTTTATCCTTGTGAAGCCATACTATTTCATTTTTTCATTGCAGTTACAACTTTACTACTTTACTACTAGTAAAGGCATTACCAGTTAAGCATAATCCCTCTGACATACACAGTTCACCGCTAGATATCATAGAATCATAGAACAGTTTGCATTGGAAGGAACCTTAAATATCATGTAATTCCAGCCACCCTGCCATGGGCAGGGACACCTTCCACTAGACCAGGTTGCTCAAAGCCCCGAACAACCTGGCCTTGAAGGGAAGGGGCAGTCACAGCCTCTCTGGGCAACCTGTTACAGTGTATCACCACCCTCACAGGAAAGAATTTCTTCCTTTAATCTAAATCTACCCTCTTTCAGTTTAAAACTATTACTCCTTATCCTATCCCTACACTCCCTGATAAAAAAGTCCCTCCCCATCTTTCCTGTAGGCCCCCTTTAAATAGTGGATACTATAAGGCCTCCCTGGAGCCTTCTCTTATCCGGTGCTGAACAAACACAACTCTCTCAGCCTGTCCTGACAGGGGAGATGTAGCATACAGGTGGGGTCTCCCAGAAGAAGAGTAGAGGGGGAGAATCTCTTCCCTCAACCTGCTTGCCACACCTCTTGATGCAGCCCAGGATACGGTTGGCTTTCTGGGCTGTGAGTGCACGTTGCTGGCTCACAGTCAATTTTCCACTCACTATTACTGCCAAGTCCTTCTCCGCAAGGCCGCTTTCAATCCACTCATCACCCAGCATTTATCTGTGCTTGGGATTGCCCTGACCCATGTGCAGGAGCCTGCACTTGGCCTTGTTGAACTTCATGAGATTTGCACGTGCCCACCTCTCCAGCTTGTCCACGTCCCTCTGGATGGATCCCTTCCCTCCAGCATGTCAACACCACCACCCAGCTTGGTGTCATTGGAAAACTTGCTGAGGGTGCATTCAGTCCCACTGTTCATGTCACCAATAAAGATGTCAAACAGTGCTGGTCCCAATCCTGACCCCTGAGGAATGTCACTCATCATTGGTCTCCAGTTGGACATTGAGCCATTGACCACAACTTTTTGAATGTGATCATCCAGTCAATTCCTTATCCACCAAGTATTCCATCTGCCAAATCCATGTCTCTCCAGTTTCGAGACAGGGATGTGTGGGACAGTGTCAGATGCTTTGCACAAGTCGAGGTAGATGACATCACTTGCTCTTCCCTTATCCACCAACACTGTAACTGTATTGTAGAATGCCACCAAAATCATCAGGCACAACTTGCCCTTAGTGAAGCCATATTAATTGTCACCAATCACCTCCTTATTTTCCATCTGTCCTAGCACAGCTTCCAGGAAGATCTGCTCCATGATCTTGCCAGGCACAGAGGTGAGATTGGCTGCCCTGTAGCTCCCCAGGTCTTTTTCGCGCTTTTCAAAGAATGGGGTTATGTTTCCGCTTTTCCAGTCAGCAGGAACTTTACCGGACTGCCATGATTTCTCAAATATTAGTGGCTTTGCCATTTCATCTGCCAGGTCCCCCAGGACCCATGAATGCATCTCATCAAGGTCCCATAGACTTGTGCACCTTCAGGCTTCTTAGATGGTCTCAAACATGATCAACTCCTACAGTGGGCAGTTCTTCATTCTCCCAGTACCCACCTTTGACTTCTGTGTCTTGGGTGGTGTGGCTGGAGAACTTGGCAGCTGAAGAGTGAGGTAAAAAATGTCATTGACTATCTCAGCCTTCTGTGGGAGATATGGACAGGCACATGACCAATATGACCAAGCAATGCCAATTTATTGAAGGTAAACAAGCCCTTTTATAATGCTTTCTCCTGTGTACGTGAACGGTACGTGATACAATTCCTTATGATTGGATAGGTAGCTTTGTTCATGCGCTTCAAGCCTTCTTGTGATTGGATAATATGTGCCACACCAGCCTTGCTTAATGTCTTTTTCCACCCAACCCATTTCCTGGAGTTGTTTGTTTGTCGAGTTCTTTGTCCTCCCTTCAGGGCTATGTCCTTGTCATGTCCTTGCCAAGGCTGAGGTTCTTATCAGTCTTGCTCATGTGCAGGATTGCTCACATGTCCATTATCTCAGAGAAAGTCCTTTAGGATCCCTACATATACCTCTTTTTGTTTTTGAGCAATCCAAATACTTTGCAGGTTCTTTTGCAATGACTGTATAATACAATAAACTAAGCATGGCAAAATAATAGCAAACATAACAATTACAACAATTCCCCCTTATAATAACTCCTTCAACTATCCTGTGAACATAGTTAACTTTCCTATGTAACTTGGGGCCCTACTGCTTTGGAAGGGATTCCAATAAACACGTTCAGAATGTATGAGCATTAATCACTGTCAGAACCTTTGCACAGCTTAGGATTGTGAGCTTGACCTTCTTTCCAAGGCCTCACCCAGCGAGATGGAACCCACCGTAAGCCATGATCTGTAAACAAACACATATAACCTCTGCTCGTTAATTGTACTTTAACAGGTCCTTCCCATTGTCCAGTATTTAAGTTCTTGAACGTAACTAATGGTTGCTGTGTGCCCATAGATTGTTCAGCATCACCCTTTATTGCTAAACTGTGAATCATCATTGGTAGTTCTTGACGTTCTCCTGTAAGCCTGAAAAAATTTTAAACATAAAACTTTGTTTAATCGTTACAATGGCATCATACCTGACATTCCCCCTTTTTGATTTTGAAGCATTTGCTTCAGAGTTTGATGAGCCCATTCAATGATTGCTTGTCCAGTGGAAGAGTGTGGAATTCCTGTGCAGTGTTTGATGCCCCATAAAATACAGAAGCGTTGGAAGCTTCCAGAAATATATGCTGGACCATTGTCTGTTTTGATCTTTCTCGGCAGCCCAAGTACAGCAAAAGAACTATATAAATGTTTTTCAACATGTTTAGCTGTCTCTCCAGATTGAGCTGTAGCCCAAATAGCCATGGAGAAGATATCTATAACAACGTGTACATATTTTAACCTACCAAATTCTGCCATGTGAGTAACATCCATTTGACATAATTGCAAAGGGGATAGGCCCTGTGGGTCAACTCCTGTTCCCAGGCCAAATCCTATTTTTTGACAGGACGGGCAAGAGGCAGCTATGCCCTTTGAGTCCGCAAAAGGAATTTTAAATTGTTTATGTAACATTTTTGCTGACTGATGCAAAAAATTATGAGATTCTCTAGCTTGTGCAAACAAATTTGGAGAGGATCCAGACCAGGCTGGAGCAACTAATTGATCAGCTAGTTCATTTCCATACCCTAATTCCTCCTTGGATTGATGACCTCTGATGTGAATAATAAAGTAGAAAACACTTTTCTGATCAAGAGTGTGAACTAGTTGTTGCAACAGTTTCCCTAAGCGTTCATTTTTTACTTCTTTTATTTGTCCTCGTTCAATCCTTTTTACTACTCCTACTACATAGAGTGAATCATACACTACATTTAATCCTAAATCTGGCCAGGACAAAAATGCCCACAAAACCTCTTGGAGTTCTAATTTTATTCGTTGTGCATAACATGATTCTATTTATCTGTAATTTTTTGCAAAGCAATTTTCTGTTTACTATCAGCTTGAACAGTAGTGTTCAATAATGGCATTAGTGGCTTTAGATTATCATTGGTAATACCACATAAATTTCTAACCCATTGGATGTCTCCAGTCAATATTTTGGACATAATTTAATGTGTCAGAGATCATGTAAAAGTCACTATTTATTACTTTTCTGAGTTACCCGAGCTAATAAGTAATCTGCTCACTGATATTATGGTTACATCTGCATTAGTATTTAAAATGCCTGTCAGTTTAACAGATTTTTTAGCTTTAGTGAGGACACATTTTACTAGAGGTTAACCTTGTGTTACTCTCTGAGCTCAGAATATTTGAGGAGTACCTGTTGATCTAAATCCTAAGTCACTGCAGCTTCTTGGCATACTATTAGGTGAACAATTTTTGACCTTTTTGTGACAATATTTTCTCCAGGCAGATAGTACAGAGGTGCACTTTCAAGACAATAATTAACACAGAATTACTGCCTCCTGCTAGAGAAGATATTTCACTTCAGACACTTAAAACACTGAGCCCGAACAAACAGCAGCACTGATGACCCAGTGGGCGGGCACCATTTTGTTCTTCCCCAGCCGCTTCCCTGGTGGGTCAGAGAACTCTGCACTGCATGGCTGCAGCTGGGCTGCGTCTCACACGAAAAAACAATCACTCACGGAAAACAATCACACAAAGAGGCCTCTTACACTTATTACTTACACAACATAAAATGACATCACAAATATCAAAACACCGTTGGTCTAAGCTGGTTGTATTCAAGTGGTGGATCAGGAGTAGACGGTTGCGGTTGCATGCCAGATGAAATGGTATACAATCTGTGCTCTATCTTTTCCTCCTGTGTTGCAGTCAGTTTTTCAAGCTTGTCTACAAGTTGTCTGTGTTTGAAAAGCCGACTTGTGAGGCAGGGCTCTGCTCTCCCTGCAGAGGCGGCCATACGTTGGTTCTGCCCATGTTCCCATCGCGCCCTGCCCACTGCTGGACTCTGGCAACTCCCCCGCTCTCTCCTCACTTTCCTCTCTCACGGTGCCAGGCACGTTTCCGGCATCTCCAGCCCCCGACTGCACAGCTCCCAGTCTAGCTACACATTGCCTGCTGCGGTGCCGGTGGCACGATCGATGAGGCAAAAGGGTTTTTTGGCAGACTTAACGCGACGGGATCTGCTAGTGGCACAGGCATTGGAGGCGGCACATCAGAGTTAGAAGCCGCTCCTACAGCTGCAAAGGCGGAAGCAACACCCACGCAGTCGCCACTCAGCTCCTCCATTGTCTCGCTGATCAGCTTCCAAAGTATGGGATAGCTGCTCACTTCTGCTGACCTTCCTCCCTCACTAATCGAGTCCCAAAGTTGTTTTTCTATGGATTCCCAGGTAGATATGTCAAATGTGAGACCTACAATGGATATAAGTCATTTTTCCCAGCTCCATTTTACTAACCCTTCCAGGGTGGACATCATTTTATCCCTCTCATGGAGAGGATATTTTGGAGGATTTTCACCACTGCTCACTTGTCTTTGTCAAGTGTGGACCCCATTCCTCCCTGACACCACTTCTTTTTGCGGATCTTCCAACTAAATTACAGCACACTGCTTCTCACCTTCAGACTCCAGGACAGTGTCTGGATCAGTTTCGACCAGCTTTCCACTCTAGATTGCCCTTTTGTCGAATATTCATCGAAGACTTGTGCCAATCTTCAGGTCCCTGTTTGGGGGCCACTTTGTGAGAGATATGGACACACACACGACCAATATGACCAAGCAATGCCAATTTATTGAAGGTAAACAAGCCCTTTTATAATGCTTTCTCCTGTGCAAGCTAACGGTACATGATACAGTTCCTTATGATTGGATAGGTAGCTTTGTTCATGCTTTTCAAGCCTTTTTGTGATTGGATAATATGTGCCACACCAGCCTTGCTTAATGTCTTTCTCCACCCAACCCATTTCCTGGAGTTGTTTGTTTGTCAAGTTCTTTGTCCTCCCCTCAGGGCTATGTCTTTGTCATGTCCTTGACGAGGATGAGGTTCTTATCGGTCTTGCTCATGTGCAGGATTGCTCACATGTCCATCATCTCACAGAAAGTCCTTTAGGATCCCCACAGCCTTCTCCATAACCCTGGTAACAAGGGCTTCCGTTTCCTTCTAGAGAGAGTCCACATTTTCCCTAATGTTACTTTTATCACTGACATACCTATAGAAGCCTTTCTTATTGCTCTTTATGTCTCTGGCCAGATTTAATTCTATTAGGGCTCTGGCCTTCCTAACCTGATCCTTAGCTGCTCAGGTTCTCTGTGTTCCTCCCAGGCTGCCTGTCCTTGCTTCTACCCTCTGTAGCCTTCCTTTTTGTGTTTGAGATTGTCCAGGAGGTCCTTGTTCATCTGTGCAGGTCTCCTGACATTTTTCCCTGACTTCCTCTTTGTTGGATTGCATCACTCCTGAGGTTGGAGGAGGTGATCCTTCAATATTTACCAGCTTTCTTGGACCCCTCTTCCCACCAGGGCTTTATCCCATGTTACTGTACCAAGCAGATCACTGAAGAGGCCAAAGTCTGGTCTCCTGAAGTCCAGGGCAGTGAACTTGCTGTGCACCACCTCAAGAATCTTGAACTCCCCCTCCATGGTCACTGCAGCCAAGGCTGCCTTTGAGCTACACATTCCCCACCAGATCCTCCCTGTCAGTGAGAGTGAGGTCCAGCATAGCACCTCTCCTCGTTGGCTCCTCTATCACTTGGAGAAGGAAGTTATTATCAACTCATTCCAGGAACTTTCTGGATTGTTTATGCCTTGCTGTGTTGTCTCTCCAACAGGTATCAGGGTAGTTGAAGCCCCCTATGAAGACCAGGGCTTGTGAACATAAGGCTCCTTCTGTCTGTCTGTAGAGGGCCTCATCCACTCAGTCTTCCTGGTCAGGTGGTCTGTAGCAGCCGACCACTTTAATCCTGTGGTGGTTTAAGCCCTGCTGGGACCGGAGAGCATGTTGCTGTTGTCCCTCCCCCACTTGCAGCTAGTCAGGCTGGAAGTTAAGCACAGACCCTGGGCTAAAATAAGAAGAAATTTAATAGAACAGTGTGATAAACAATCTGAACAACAACAGTAGCAATGATAACAACAATAAACAGCAATAACAGTGAACAAGACAAAAGATATACAGAGAAATACCGCAAATGGTCACGGAACAGCTTCCCACCACCAAGCCCACCAAAAAGAAAGTAAAAAAAGTTTCCACCTGGACCTGACGTCAGCATGGTATGAATAACCTGGCTAGAGATCTCTTCCCTCTCTCTCTCTGCTGGGGAAACTTAACCCTATCCTAGCTGAACCAGGACAATCCTCACCCAAAAACCCTCGGTCAGCTCCTCATCCATCCCCAGGCAAAGCTCCATGCACTCCAGCTGCTCATTGACATAGAGTGTGACACCCCCTTCTCATCTCCCCTGCCTGCCCTTCCTAAAGACCCTGTATTCTTCCATTCCAACACTCCAGTCATAGAAATCATCCCACCACCTCTCCATGATGCTAATAAGATCGTAGCCCTGCAGGTGTGTGCACATTTCATAACTCCTCTGGTTTATTCCCCATGCTACATGCATTTGCATAGAGGCATTTAAGTTGGGGCCCCCAATCAAGCTGACTTACTGACTTACTTTCTTGGCTGGAACTCCTTTGTGCTGCTCTTCAGATGCTCTCCTGCTGACCTGTGATCACTCTCCAGGCTCTGGGCATCTATTTCTGGTACTGGTATCAAACTGGTAAGATTGAGGTTTCCCTCAATACATATAAATAATCTTCAGTAACCAGGGAGCAGAAATTATTCTTGATACAAGAGCATCCTTTCAGGTGATCCAAGTGCTTGCAGAGGGTGTGGAGGGCTACACATACAGCTGGTGCATGAACTGCTAGAAACAGTTCAATGTGGATAGAGAGGCTCTCCAGAGTCCTTGCAGTGTTTGCGCAGGAACAATGCATTAACATTAAATCTATGTGTGGGACCTGGCATCTAGCAATGTGCTTTCCATCTCCACCTTTCATGGGGAAAGGGCATACATGTAGACATTTGTTAACTGACACCACCAAAGGGGAGTATGCATGTAGGGATGTATATCTCCCAGGATATCCACAGATATCTTCACATTAAATTGGCCTGTTTCTTCTTAAAAGAAAATGAAGGTTCCCCCAGTGATTATGTTGCAGAAAATACAGAAGCCAGGGTCATCAGAAGTTGCTTTGGCCAAGCCCACTAGGATGACTATATCCTGGTGATCCAGCAAGGCTTACAGAAAAATGGAGTGGTAGGCTTTGTGGTTTGTATAGTCAGAGCTGCCCTGGAATAGGGACCAGAAGAGCATGTGGGTACCCAGCCAAGTTGTCCATATGTGTTATTCACAGAAAGAAGCTTTGGGGGACGATGTCAGGGAACTCAAGCACTGCTTTTGCTCATAAGGGATTTGCCACTCCAACTGGGTAGTCACTGATAGGGGTTGGGAGTTGCAAGGATTCACTTGGATAACTGTTGTTTTAAACACAGGAATGGGGTCCGTGTCAGGGACTAGGATCAGCTGGTGGCAGAGGGCCTCTGCTGTTTTCTTCTGTACCCAACACAGGTACAGAATGACATGCTGTGCCACAAATCTGACATAGTCTTCTTCCCAGAATCTCCAGTAGACTGAGGCACAACGCTTGCAGAGGTAGGGATTCTTGGTGCTTGCTGTCTAAACAGTGAATTTTGTTCTTTTTCTTTATTTGCTTGGTGGATCTACTTATTGAAGTAGTTTAGCTGAAACATGATAATACAACCTATATTTTACTTAGCATCAGGGAAATTCCTGACAGAAATTAAGTTTAAATGCAGTAGTGGTTATAAAGATAGAATGAGAGACTTACAGATTAAAAATGCAGGAGCTGATACTTGTGGATCTCTTAGTTTTAGAGGACCGTAATGCTTCAAACAAGTTGGGTCTATTTTCTTTGTGAAGATTTTGATCCATCCATTAAGAAATATGCAGAAACCTTAACAGCAATATGGAAAGAGCTTGAAGAAGTCAAGTCCCTTGTCTGCCAAAATAAGTTTCTGAGTATCTATTCTATAAATGAAGAAAGGATTCTTGTATTGTATCTTGCTATTAATGATTGGTGATTGTACATGGAACTGTATCTGCAGTGAATTCATGGATAACTGTCAATGTAGTAATAAAAAAAAAAAAGGAGGGAGAGAAACATTGTTTACGTCTTAATGTTGGCAACTGAATTATCTATACTGTATGTGCAATTAGCAATGTATGTGTCATCGAGAAAGTATAAGCCTGATTCACAGAATTAGAGTAATTAAAAATATTTAATTAATGATAACTGAGGAATTATTCAATCTGTGAAACATCCAGCTTTTTTCAATGAAGTTTTGCCTTTAAAAGTTTGATTCCTTCTGTCATTCTTCTGTCTTCCCAAAGAGCTGGCAAAACCCCAACCTTTTTAACTTTATAGTGAAGGAAACTAAAACTCATTATTTCCTTTTACCTAAACTGGGTTAACAGTGCAGTGTTTCTCTATTTTAATAATAGTTTGAACTGGATAAATTTAAACCTAGTGTGTGAGGAGCCAAGATTCCAGTTCAGGTTTAAAATGCAGAAACAGTGTCTTTTCAGAAGTAAAAAAAGTTCATTTCCCTCTCCTATTGAGCCATCTTGTGGTTAATAACTGTAATGTACTCTTGAATACACATTTAGCTAACGTAATAGGAAACCTGTCTGCCTGGTGTTACCCAAAGGTTATGTTAGATTTATTATCCTATATTCTGGGATGTTAACACAATAGTTTTCTTGGAGCATAAAAAAGACATATTATATTATGATACATATAAATACAGAATAAGGTCTAAATCAGAGAGAAGAAATTATTCTTTAATTTAAAATAGGTAACAGTTAATACTTCAGTGTCAATAAAGAAACTGTTGTAGTATATTGCAAATGAGGCCACACATTTTTTGCATAAAGAAGATATATGTTAATAACACTGTATTTCTACAGGCATAAGAAATAAAGCTGGGGTGTCTTAAACATGTATGGACTCTCACAAGCAGAGTTTTGGAAACAGGTTATAATGTAAATATTAGTCCAGTTTTCATGTGCTTTAGATATCGTGGCCATAGTGCTGCTAAGTTCTACTATTTGGGCCCATGACACGCCTGAAGTAGTAGAAGTTCAACAAGGCCAAGTGCAAAGTCTTGCACCTGGGTCAAGGCAATCTTAAGCACAAATATAGACTGGGCAATGAGTGAATTGAGAGCAGCCCTGCAGAGAAGGATTTGAGTGTGTTGGTTGACAAGAAGCTCAACATGATCCGGCAATGTGAACTTGAAGCCCAGAAAGCCAGTCATACCCTGGGCTGCATCAAGAGAGTGTGGCCAGCAGGTCAGGGAAGGGGATTCTCCCCCTCCGCTCCACTCTCATGAGACTCCACCTGGAGTGCTGTGTCCAGCTCTGGGGCCCCCAACATAAGGAGGACATAGATTTGTCTGAGCTGGTCCAGAGTAAGGTCACAAAGATGATCAGGGGCTGGAGTACATCCACTGTAAAGACAGCCTGAGAGAGTTGGGGTTGTTCAGCCTGGAGAAGAGAAGGCTCCAGGGAGACCTTACAGCAGCCTTCCAGCACTTCCAGCACTTAAAGGGGGCTACAGGAAAGATGGGGATGGAATCTTCATCAGGGAGTGTAGGGATAGGATGAGGGGTAATGGTTTTAAACTGAAAGAGGGTAGATGTAGATTAAAGGAAGAAATTCTTTCCTATGAGGGTGGTGAGACACTGGAACAGGTTGCCCAGAGAAGCTGTGGCTGCCCCCTCCCTGGCAGTGTTCCAGGCCAGGTTGTTAGGGGCTTTGAGCAACCTGGTCTAGTGGAAGGTGTCCCTGCCCATGGCAGGGGGGTTGGAACTAGATGATCTTCCAACCCAAACCATTCTATGAGAAACGATGAAAGAGATTTCTTTCCTGCCCAACAAATATGGTATATTATGAAGATCATAGAAAATGGAAATTGGCAAGTGATCCCAGCTATATTATGGTATTTATAAGGGTTCAGTAAAGTAACCTTCTGGTAAACAGTAAAAAACCTGAAAATTTTCCATTAAAATATAGGCAGATCATGCTGTTGAACATCTTAGAGCAAAAGTGAGTAATTCAGTCATTAGCCAGCACTGAACAAGTGTCATTCCTTGTACTAGTGACTGTTTAACGGCTAAGCTTCTGAAGCATCATTTTATCCATCTGCACAGTGTAACTACACATTGTGAAGCAATTCTTTCACAGATTTTGTAAGCCTTTAACAACATTTGAAACCCATGTGATATCTGTCATAAAATGGATCAGTGGCAATCCTCTGTGGGAAAGAACAGAGCAATGAATAGATTCTCTGGGAGCTCTTTGGAATAGCTGAAATTAAAAAGAGAAGTTAGAAACATTTCACCCTGTATTCCCAACTAGGGGACTCGACTGAAAGACAGATCACCGTGAGGTAATGTTAGTACTGACAACGGCTTGTTCAGAGGCACTGATGAATTATGATTTCTTGTTTAATTTTGTCAAAGGATGCTGACTAGGCAGCTATCAAAGACATTCAACATCCAACATAAAAATTTAATATGTAAGATTTATACTGTTAAGCAGAAAGTAGGAAAAAAAGAAAAAAAAAAAGATGAAAACATAGGAAGATTTGTGCCTTAGAGAAGAACAAATCTTGCTGGTTAAGTGGGTCCACACTAAGGGACTAGTATTCTGGGAGAAGTGACTCAAAGGAATATTACTGGTACACCAGGTGTTCATCTTGACACATTAGTAAGAATTTACTGAGAAAAGGAAGACACTGAATTCGGACTCAAGTTTATGAAGCCTGGAAGTGTTCTGATAGTAAATATGCTAGGAAATCTGTAATACTAGTAGAAAAGAGGCCTGATGTAAGACTCATAATTAAAGGCCAGAAGATCAATACAAGCCAAATCACGGTGATGTGTGTGTGTGTTCATGTACAGGTTCATGTGTGTGTGTTATGTTTCACAAGCACTAACAGATTATTTGTGACACTGACCAAAAAGACAACAGCAGCACAATTGCACCTGGGAAAATATTAACAGAAAAAGCATTTCATTTTTACAGTGTGACTGGACTGAGTCAATCCGAAAAACAAAAGGGAGGTTTATTAATGGATGCTAATGACTGTGGGAGAACATTTTTACTGGTTAATACTGTAAGAAAAGTTGCAGAAATAGAAGAGTAATTTGGTAGAACTCAGCTTTTCAAATGGCTCAACACTTCTCCTGTAAAAGAATATATGGATATCATGTAAGACAACTAAATACACTTTTTAAAGAGATAATTTTTATTATCCTCAGAGATAAAGCAGCAATGATTGGATTAAAAAGACATCAGTGCTTTAGCCTCTTCAGAAGGGTGCAATGTGGGTGGACAGAGAACAAATGTTCCTGAAGAGGAATCAGGTGACATCTTCCAAGGAATTTATGTCGAGATATTTGATTGGCTCAAGCTAAACAATGCAAATGGAACAAAGTGATCAAGAGAGACCATTTAATTCCTCAAGGTGCAAATGAGTGTATTCATAAGTTTACCAGACTTTACCAAGCAACAGCAACAGCTGAAGATTTAAATAAAGCAGAATAATTGTCTAAATTAAAAGAGGTTTGGATAGACAGAAGACAGATTTCTGCACCTGAAACCTGGCAAGACCATAGCCAGATTTCTACATTTGTAAGAGAAATCAGTGAAGAAGCATGTAAACCACAGAAAAAATAAACAGAATGGAACTCTGGTATTTCAGTTGTGCTGTGTCAGCATCACAGACTTCCTTACAGTGTGCTGAGGCACTATAAGGTCAGCACTAATTTAACAGAAACATTGCCATCTATCTTATAATTGTGTATTCTTTCCCGAGGTTTCGGTATCCCAGTACTGAACAGGAGCACTTCTGTTTAAGGTGTCATAGCTGAGGAGAGAGGAGTTGAGAGTACAAGGAACACACATACTTAGATACTGTACAACCATTTTGTACAATGAATGATGATTATGATATTTAGAAGGACTATTTCTGAGAGCATATATCAGCTCACAAGTCACTATTCCACATTCACAAGGGGACTGGAATACTAGTGCAAACTCACTACTGGGCTCCCATCTAATTTCCCATTTAAAAAACAAAACAACCAACAAACACCAAAACCAAAAACCTCAAACAATTGTATAACTCTAGACCAGGATTAAATGTAGAGCAGGTAGGAAGACTGGGTAGGAGAAGGCATGTAGGAATTACTTGAGGTATTCTCCAAGATTTACTAGCACATATGAATATGTGCATTTGTGCAAATCCTTTGCTTTGAAGGGCTTCACCAGCAAATCAGCAGAAGTCCATTCATGACGTTAAGCCAAATAAGCCATCACTGCTTCAGGGAACCTAGTGACTTAATCTTTTACTGTTATTGGTGTTTCCACTTCATAGGTGTAGAGAAGAAGTGTAGTAATCAATTTCAGAAAAAAAATGTTGAAAATGGGAATGATTTACAACTTCCTTCTGCGATTACAAAAGCATTTAGAAAACAGAACCTAAGAACATTTTCAAATGTGACATTGTATGACTGGTTTTGTTAGATGTGTATTTGCACACAGCTGGAATATTCCATGTGCTAACGGAGAATTAGTTGCCTTCTCCTGTGTTAGGAAAATACAGAAACATTCTGCCATTATTTCAGAGTTATCTGTCTTTCACAGCTTAAAATAATATGCTAAAAGTGAGGGTGAAGGGCAGAAATATTCAGAAATGGGGAAAAATCCACAGTTCTCCACATCATATTTGACAAGTGACATAAGATGACACTTATGACTCCAGTGAAATGACCAGAGAGCAGTTAAAGACACAGATGGTGCATAACACATTTCCTTAAAATTACCTAATAAAACATATGAAGAAAATCCTCACTTCATGAAAATTTATAGAACATTTTACTAATATTTTAGTGGAGATATAAGACTAATTCAGTACAAATTAAATTGACTAGGAAAAAAGAACAGTAAAATCTGTGGAAGTTTAAGATCGATATAGTAATAAAAAACTAGGGTTAGACAAAAATTATAGTTTTCTATATGAACGTTTCTGTAGCTGGTCAGAAAATGTTTTTTTGTGTCATTATTACCTAAATTATAAAGTGTAATAATCAATTTGATAACGGATAGGGTAATTTTATTACTTTCAAAAATGAGGATGCTCTGGTGCCAATGTGGTATGGCAGTCGCTGCGGGCTGGCTTTGAGCTTCCTGCAGGGGGCAAGCTTGGGCCGTTTTACTGCCTCTGAGCCCGAGCTGAGCTTCTCTGATTTATGAATGTGCTGTACTTCTGGTTCATTTTGCTCCTTTTTCTCCAACTGTTATTACGACTTTGCTAAGCAGTTGTTCAGCTCAGTACTCCTGAGCCAATTCTAAATAACTGGGTAACAGCCAAAAGAAATACAAAATGCGAACCTTACTAAATCTTAAACCAGACTCCAAAAAAGATGTGGTAGTGAATCACAACTGAACAGAAAAAACCTATACAAACGTTCTTTGTCCCAAGCCCCAAGAACATTTATATAGATTTTCCATATTTTTTTTCCACTTAGATTGGTGAAGTTTCCAGTGTTCCCTTCTGGTCAGACAAGTCCAAAAATGCCACAAGAAAGCTTTTACAACACTGTATTCCAATTAAGCTCAAGAAATTTTCAGCTTAATTTGCATCCCCATGAAAACAAAAGTTCATCTCGAGTTCCCAAACTAGTTTTGGGTGGAAGCTCAGGAAATTCTTCAGAATTTTTTACCACTTAAAAACATTGTACAATATCTATCATTTGGTTCATTTGTAGAGCACACACATTTTACCACTCAAATGATAATGAACTGAACTTTGAAGTGTGTTCAGTGGGATAACTGCAGTAAAATAATTTTCATTCCAGAGTTTCTCATGATGTCTCAGCATAACAGACACTATATATTTATGAGCCTTCTTCAAGATTCACCAAATCTGAAGCCTAAAAATAATTGAAGTGAAAATATTATTGTTGATATTAGTATTCCAGGTTTGTCACTAAGCAGTGTCTAATAGAACATCTTAACTTTCACCTGTCATGCTCGGTACCTGGAAATCTCCTAAACAGAGTCCAAAGTGCCTGAACATTCCTGTGTTACCATGTAACATACTCATTGGAAGTCTCCCTGCAAAAGTACAAACTGTGAGTTTCAGAGGTTTATTCTATCTCAGAGAACACACACGGGATTTTACATTTATACTGTATAAACCTGAATTGTACAGAAATGGGCTAGGGGTCTCATAAGAATACACTCTCTACAAGATTTGTAGGACACCTGGCTTTTCTAGTAAAAACCCAGTTAATATTAAAACAAACACACAAACAAACAAAACACAAACCCCAGGTATTTCTTCTTTGACTTGACTAAAGCAAGAATTAAAGGGTCTCAGAAAACTGAAAAGCTGCTAAAGATTACCACCATTTTTGGGGATGAAAAGGTTTTAATCTAGGTTTAGGAGAGATATAACTATGGAAATACAACCTGAGATGTGCACAATCACTTCCTCCGAGAAAGTACATGGAGATTCATAGCACAGTGCCTGCCTGTTAGTCACCATTAGTCATCCTCTTAGTCACCCTTTCTTCTTATTAATACAGAAAATGATGTGTCCTGGAACTATCTGAGAATTGTATGTATTCCATCATTCTTTTGGTCTCTGGACTGTCACATCTTTTTTGGGTGAGAGGAAAGGGAACTGGTACCCCAGAGTAGCTGCAGCATTTTCTACAGTGTTGAGCTTTAAGGTCCTGCAGCATTTGACTGGGCTAGCAGAACTGAAGCTACTATAACACCGTACAGCTTCACACTGTGAGGGGGCTGACAAAAAAACAGCACCACATTTCTTTCCTGAAGCATAAACTGTGAATGTCCATGGAGGATGCCACCACTCAGGGAAAAAATCAGGTCTTCCTTCCAGTGTAAATGAAACTGATAAGCATGTCATCAGATGGGGAAATGCTGGAATGTGTAAGGAGTATTCTGAAATAGTCCTAGTCTCACATATTGACTAGGTTAGTCTTCTCTTATCAATTCTTCCTGTAGAACCTGTTTCATCTATTCTACAAGACAATTAAACACAAATGCAGAGAGCATTTAGAAAAGGTCATTCTTTTTTAATGACTGCTTCCAGCTTATTCTTTCAAGACTTCTTCTATTTTCTCTCTATCCTTAACCTGATTTAGAGAGTTTTAATTTTGCCTTGAAGTAATTTAAAAAAAAACAGCAAAAATGTTCTACTACACAAGAATCTTCAAACAACCAGGGAAGATTAATGTATTTTCCCACTAACACTGATAGCATTATTTAAGTCTACTTTTCATAATTTTAATTATTCTAATTAGGATAGGATCTAATTATTTTTAACATAGGTCTCCCACACATACCTTAAGATAATCATATGCTTGCCTGTGAGGAGATCAAGTCCAAGACCAAGTCAATGCAGCAGCAAAACATTTCAAAGCCCAAAACACTTAAAATCTTTCATTATTTCATGGTTCAAAAAAGACCCATTTTATTATTAACTGAACTTATTCTAGAAGTCAAGTCTTCTGCTCATATGCACACACACATAGACACAAAATGACCCAGTTTTCTTAGTAAATGAAAAAAGAAATAAAAAGTAATGGCTTTCCTTCTTCATGAAAGGTTGACAAATTAAAAGATAAATATGTGCACATACTACTGTCACTTGGATCTCCTCAGAAGTCTTTGCCTCAGGTTCACTGGTTCAGGTGGGGATACACCTTAAAGTGGGCCTCACAATGCTTTTTCTCATTGTTTACAGAATTAATAAGTGAAGACACTAAGTAAAGAATGATAAATAAAATAGATTTTTTTTTTCTTTCCATCAAAAGGGAAAAAATATTGCAATAATTGTAAGAACAACTTCATCTAATGATGCTAAAAGACAATTTTTCTGCCATAGGTGGGAGAAATGTTTTCTAACATAACTGTTTTGGAGTGAGAGCTGAAAAACTTCTTACCTCCATCTTTTATAAAGGAGAAAAAGGTCTCAGCAAACCTACTGTGCAGAATTCCTTTATCAGCCATTGCCGTTTCCTCCTTGCCAGAGCCTTTGCACTTCATTTTAGGTGCCTAGATGTTTATCAGACAGAAATGAATCATAATGTCTCCAGAAACAACTGACTGAAACTCTTGGAAGTTAAGAAAAACAGTTTCAGTCAAGCAACAAAAGATTTAGAAAGAGATTTGCCACCCCTTATGTAAGTAATCCATCCATGGGGCTCCTATATAAAACATGATCTTAAACCACATCTCACCTTCACTGCATTTGCTGCAACATGAAATCTAGCTGCTATACCCTGATCACTCCTACTAGATCAAATGTCACAGACAATATCCAAATAGAAACAGTAAGGGTGAGATATCTGTCAGGGCTCAGTTGCCAACTGTCTTAGTCTTAGAAGCTGACTTTAGGAACTTTAGCAGTGGACGCACAGGCAGTTTTAAGTTTAGGAGCAGATATAAGTGTAGGTTTTGAAGATCTGTGTTTAAGCAGTGGTGACTGAGGTAATCCAATGTAGTACTGAAATTTGGAAGTCCCTGGGTGGCTCTAACCATAGCTGGTTGTCTGAGATTAGTAAAATTTGTGCTGATATGACCATGATTTATTCTTCCAAACATATACAATAATTAATGAAATTACTCCTTTAAATGACATTAGAATCCTAATTCACAGCATTGCTGAAATGCAGTCGGTTCCCACATAACTGGTATGCATGTCATACTATAGTATGTAGACTGAGACACCCTGTTTTGATGTTCTTTACTCCTTCTATTTCCTTCTGGCTTCCATCTTCACATCCAAATGGCATGCAACCAACAAGCTAATGCCAGCCTTTCTCCTTAGATGAACACCTCTTACTTCCAAAAAAAGCAATGTAACATCCATATTAGATCTAATGTGGGACTGGATTGAGCTGTAGCCTCAAAGATGAACGTTTGCATTCAAAAGTTTAAATTCAGCACCTTCTTTTGCTTTGTCTCAGCTGGTTGTAAGGGTTTCCTTAGGATATAGCATTGCTTCATATTCCTGTATCTTGCCATCAGACCAGGTTTATTAAATCAAACTACATTTACTCATTTATAATTCCATCCCTTCAGTCTTCAATAAATATTTCTCTGAGGCTTTCCTTTGCTATCTATCAAAAGGTGTGGTCTATTCCTTTTTAAAAATGGAACAGTGAAATGAATGGTAAGAGTAGGAAGACATAACCATTGTCACTCTATTTTAAGATGAGGGCAGACCTTTCTGGTTATTAAGTCAGAGCAAAAGAATAGCTGTTAGAGAGTTTAAATTAAAAAAAAAAATCTACTTGAATGAATTCCAGTGAAGATAAGAGAAGTAGAAATGATATATTCCATTATAAACCTTGTAATAACTTAAAATTGATTAGTGTTTGAAGACTGATGGGTAACTACAAAGCATTACTATTATAAAGCAAAGTGCAATTTTTGATACCATGCAACTACTTTAAGATCTTTAATTTTTCTCTCTTTTACAACATTCACAGCAGAAATAGAGAGATATCTGTCATTCATGAGAAATGAGTCTAGTTCTGAAAATGATATTGTTAGTCATGTCAAGTTTTAATAGAAATAGTGAAATAATGATTTGGAAATAGGGGGAACCAGTATCAGAAGTAACAGTACAGACATGCAGTCACAGGAGGTCTCTATCTGCTTGGAATCTCAATTACAGTAGGTCAAGGAAAGGGAGTTCAGCTGCAGACATGAACCTTAATATGAATATATTCAATCACATATGGGAGAAAAAGCCCATGTAGGTAACCCACAATTCAGTCATGAGCTTCTGAGCAGACTATTCAGTCTCCTCCTTACGTTTTTTTCACTAACTGGCATATAAGAAGAATTTATAGGGTAATAGTTAGAAATTAGGGCATGGAAAATGTGCACTGGCTTTAAAGGATAAGCAAAAGTCTCAGGAAACATGAGTGATCTAAAGTTGTCTTTTGCCAAACAATGAATAAAATGTTACATTAGAATAATACGATTTAAAATCCAATTTTTAACTCAAAGCTTCCATTTAGAAGAACATTCTTTCTCTGATTGTCATGCTTTAACAAAGCCAGCACAATTTAGGATGGTAGTTGAACTATTAGAATCCAATGTCACAAATATGGTTAACTTTCTACTTTTTTATTTTCTCAAATAAATAAATTTCAAAAGAATTCAATTATATTTCCTGTGTTAAATTTTTGGATTGTAGCAAATCCTAGTTTCTTTTCTAGGCATCTGTCAGGCTTCAGACAGTGCAAAAATAGTAAGATATATAGGCAGATAGGCAGATAGACTGATAGATAGACAGATTTGGATGGGTCTCTGACACACAATGTGATGAAAGTGAACATGGCAGGTCCTCATGAGAACCAACAGTTCCAGTACATGACCTGTTACTGTTACACTGGTACTGCACTGTACCTGTTGAAATTATATAAGGATGTGTGGTGACAATAAAAATGCTAATAAGGTCACTGCCTCTTGTAGGAACACAATCCCTCATGCACATTTCAGCTAGAGTTTTCCCTTCTCTGACAATGCAGTCAAGAATGAGTGCTGGGAAAATAATTGATTTTATTTAAATTTAAGTTTCCTGTCAGGAAATAAAGAAAATCATTTAAGAAGAAAAGTAAATTACCAATGATTTCTAATGGATATTTTGCAAAGCTCTCAGTAACAAATGTGGACACAGATTTCCAATGGAGTTGCAATAATGTGGGAAGGACAGAGAAGAATTTTGTCGAGCTGAATAGTTACCAACTCTTGTTTACGTGGAATATGACACAACTGGGAGAGTTTGCATGTTCCAGACAAGGCAATGAAGGGTGAGCGTACTGTACTTTTACAGTTTAAAAAAGGGCTCAGAACATATCAAATGGGGTGGACAGAGTGAAGAGATGTCTCTTGAATATTCTTGCTACATATTTCATTCAGACAACATAAGAGAATAGGTTCAAAATTTAAACAAGAAAAATAAGTAGTAATTGATAGATGGCAAACTTGTTCTGTCAGACTACTACCGTTAGTTGGAGAAGGTGGTCAAGTGTTACTGCAAGCTTTCCTCAGCATTCTGATTCCTTATTTACTGTTTAGCTTCCAGCTATAGTGACCTCAGCAGTCTGATTCTGAAGATCTAGCAGAATTAAAGAGGAGGAGGAAAAGAAACTTGTTTACTTTGGAAAGTACTATTACATCTTTGTCAGGTACATAGCTTTAAATTACTTGGAGGTTAATATGTGTCACCAACAACTGAAGGGAATATCCAGGGACT
This sequence comes from Athene cunicularia, assembly GCF_003259725.1. Lineage (NCBI taxonomy): Eukaryota > Metazoa > Chordata > Aves > Strigiformes > Strigidae > Athene > Athene cunicularia. Next base: position 65,265,928 of record NW_020799097.1, on the reverse strand, counting down.
GTCCAGTCTTCTCTGGATGTACAGTGGAGTTTTACATATCTGTCCCTTTGTATGTCTGTCTCAATATTTCAGGCAAACCTGAAGAATAGAAAAGTAGATAGGAACCTCATAAACAGTATTCATCTGACAGACACTCAGCTCATTTCTAATTCTCCAGTTCACATAGTAGTGGTACTACAGGGATTCTACCTGTACTACCTGAAAAACCAAAATAAAGTAACCCCTGAAAAACAGCTGCCGTGGTTTAAGCCCAGAGGTTAACTGAACACCATGAAGTCATTTCCTCACTCTGTCACCTCAGGGATGGGAAGGAGAATAGAAAAAAGGCTCTGGAATAGAGATAAGAACAGGGAGGGATGACTCACCCATTACAGTCACAGGCAAAAAACAGTCTCCTAAAGTCTGTCTTCTGTCCTCTATAAGTCCAAGGTAGCAATTCTGCTGACCCCACTCCAAGAACTAAAAACTATCATTTTGTGATTGCTATGCCCAAGAGAGACTCCAACCATCACATCATCCCCAAATCCTTCTCTGTTCACAAAGAGCAGGTCCAGCAGGGTGCCTTCCCCAGTTGTCTCACACACCAGCTGTGTCAGGCAGTTATCTTCCACACACTCCAGGAACCTCCTAGACTGTTTCTTCACTGCTGCATTGTATTTCCAGCAGACATCTGGTAAGTTGAAGTCCCCCATGAGAAAAAGGGCGAGTGTTTGTCAGTCTTCTCCCAGCTGCTTATAGAATATTTCATCTGCCTCTTCATCTGGGTGGTCTATGACAGACTCCCATGATGATATCCACCTTGTTGGCTTCACCCAGATTCTTATCCATAAACACTCAACCCTATCATCACCATCATTAAGTTCTAGGTAATCAAAACTCTCCCTAACACACAGGGATACCCCACCTCCTCTCCTTTACCTATCCCTTTGAAAGACTTTACAGCCATTTGTTGCAGCACTCCAGTTGTGCGAGTCATCCCATCATGTTTATGTGATGGCAACTATGCCATAGTTTTCCTGCTGCACAATGACTTCCAGCTCCTCGTGTTTGTTGCCCGTGCTGCATGCGTTGGTGTAGATGCACTTCAGTTGGGCTATTGATCCCAGTAACTTTCTGTGGGGAGAAACCGTAAATTCTACCTGACCATTCTCAGGTGTTTCCATGGTTTTTAACACATTAATAACCCTTGTATCTTCACTGCCACATGGATCTCTATCCCCTACCTCCACTGAGATGGCAGACCAAAAGATCTCGCTAGTACACTGCCCCTCAAACATCGGCATGTTCCATGAAATGGAACTAATCAAGAACCACATGAGACTCCTAAGGACTGTTTTTCAGAGTTCCTACCCATGTGATATGACAATATCGCAATGCAAAGTCCATTAGCCTTGTGGTAGTGATCCAGGAGAAAGTTTTCTTGTTTGCAATTAATTTGCATGCCTCATGTCTCTGTGTTGTGCTGTATAATACTATACATCTTATTGGAAGACCTCATTAATTTTCATTGGCATTTATTGACACTAAAATCGATGCTAGTAGTAATAATTAATAAACATGGAGTGAAAAGTGAGACTCAGAAGAATCTCACTTGTTTTGGAAGGTAATTAAGAAATGGGAGCCAGGCTCTTCTCAGTTGTGCTCAGTCACAGTGCCAGAGCTAACAGGCACAAATTGAAACTCATGAAACAATCTGAACATATGAAAAAGCTTTTTTACCATGAGGGTGATCAGATGTTGGAACAGGTTGCAGTCTCTATCTGTGTTGCTACTCAGAATCTGGCTGGACATAGTCCCGGGCAGCCTGCTTTGGGTGTCCCTGCTCGAGCAGAGGGGTGAACTAGATGATTTTGAGAAGTGCCTACCAACCTCAACATTCCTGTAATTCTGTGATGAGAAAAAAAATAACCAACCCAAAACCAAGCTGGCAGAGACTGAAGTACTTTCTCTTCACGGCAAATCTTTCTGTTGTGTCTGCAAGTGCAAAAGGCTGAACAACTCTATGCTTGTGTAATACAGTGAGGGACACCAGTCTCTACAATTCCACCCCACAATAACAAAGAAAGCATCACAAGAACATCACCGTAATTAATAGGGGTAAAATTGGCATTGTCCTGTTTGACTGGGGAGACAGGAGAAGGGAATTTGAACTACGACCTGGTGGATTCTCATGGATTCTGCAATATTCCTTCTGCATTCCTAAGTAGAGAGGAGGTCTAGCAATGGTAGAGCTAATTTTTTTGCAGGATGAATAAAGGTACTTTCTCTGGCCTTTCTACTGTGGATGATCAAGTTGCTCATAAAATCCTTCTGCTACTACATCTTCCAGTTGTATGATCTGTTCCTTCACCTTCAGTGGTAATCAAGACCACACTGACCCATCATTGCCTGTACAGGTTAATTATTTTCCTCTCCTTGGCACAACTTCAGACTGTGCCACGTAAAACTGTCTCAGAGAGAGCCAAAGTGTGGTATGAGAAGCACCTCAGACCTGAAACTCTTCCCATCTGCCAGTGGACACAGGTCATGCTGTGTCACTTGCTCTCATGGTCAGAGAAGTGGTCTCAGATCCGTTAAGCATGCTAATGTAGACATAGCATCAAATCACAGTGGCAGCTTGATGATGAATCCTGCATGCCTACACAGGAAGGTTTTTCATTGTCAGTAGTGTATGAGGCTTTCTAAAGTCTAAACCATAAGGCTCTGGCTCAGTGGCCAAGTAAGCCACTGCAGCAGTTTAAGACACTAGTAGCCTAAATTTGTAATATTAATTGTCTGCCTGTGGTTACCATTCCTCTGGCAGAATTAATGGAGTGCAACATGCCCTGGTACTGCAACGAGTTTGGCATACATCTTGGCACTTTTCCCCATTTCCCACTTACTGCTAAACTAATGCACTAACCTTTAGACTGAAATGTCTAGCACATGCATTTTTCTTCTGTCAGCTCTGCTAGTGAGATGCTTCCTTCCAGCAGATAACTTAAACTGACACAGCGAGATCAGCCAGAGCTCATTTGCCAGGGACTTGTTTCTTTCAAAGACAATGAGAACCAAGATCCAAATGGACTTTCAGTCCTTTGGAAAATGCCATCCAACACCTCTTGGAATTTCTAGTGATCTGTGGTGTAAAAGGTACAGTTTATCCCAAATCTATGATGACAGCATTTGTTCTAAATGTGTCATCGTACACATGAACTACATATATTTTACATGCGGGCTATAGTGATACCATCAATTCCAAACATTATATTCAGAGTTAAAATAATTTTGAAAACATGATGGAATAGCCTATGACCCTAGCTAAATAAATGGTCTTGGGAAGGGGGAATTATGAATGTATAAACTAAGGCTCTATTATAGATGGCTAATACTTAGCTAGGCACCAGTCGGAAAAACATCAACAAACTTTTCAGGATCTGTTGCCGATGAAGAAAGCAATTAATTCTCAGCAGAAAGTGATTTTGACAGGTGCCATAATACAGAGGTAGCATTAAAAGTTGGTGAATAATTTAAATGGCAATCTAGACAAGCTCTAAATACATTTGAAAATAGAAAATTTATATAGAAAAATGTACAGCTTATTTCATTTTTCATCATGCATCTTCAAAAATAACAGTAATAGTCCTAACATGACCTTAGCAGGAATAAAAAATTGCTTATGGGAAAAATTGTAATTCACTCATTAATTCTGAAGCCTTGCTGTAATAAATTGAATTACATAACAGACATCAGTTCAGTCTTGCATGGTTTAGTTTCTTGAAGTGTGATGTAATCTATCTTTCTAAGTGTTTTTGAACATGAAAGAGGAAGTTCTTAGGAGTGTAAGGATTTTATACCGGAACAGAGCAAGATCATCTCTACTCCAGAAGTCTACTTTGAACAGATGCCACCCAGGAACTTCAATGGGAACATTAACCTTTACATAATGAATAGAACTGTCCAACTCTGTATCATGAAAATAAATTTATTTTTGATTCTAAATGGTGATCGCCTTGTTTTCCAAGGTATTAGGGTGGATTGATTGTTCGTATTGTTTGGCCTTACTTGAAGCTTAACTGAAGAGAGAAGACCTATTTAGCCCTATTAATGCTGGCTATATTCTCATCTTAATTACTTCAGCATCATTCCAGAGTAACTCCTTCAAGATGAATGCATTGCTCTGCTTTTCAATTGATGTAAATGGATCTGAAGACAAGGGTCCTGATTTTAAACTTTCATCAAGATTTAATTTGCCTCCAGAGTAAAGGCAAAATTATATGGAAGTTAATTCCAGCACATGTTATGTTTTATTTAGAGAGCACCTTTGATCTAAAGCACAGAACATGATAAATGGGGAGCATACAGAGAAACAGAAGTGGTAATCAAACATGGAAGTAGGAACAAGCTATCAAGTGTTTGCATAGAAAGGAAGCAAAGCAGAACCATCAGGTGGTCATTAAAACCTGTGCTAAAGCAGAGCTAAAACAAGGAAAAGAGAAAGATTTAAAATTAAAGTGCAGGATGAAGTTAGGGAAATCACCTGGAAAATATTTGCTTGGGAAAAGATCCCTTTGTGGAGAGCAGAACTACTCAGAGCATAACAAATAATTTCATTTATTCTGCACTGCCTTTGGTTAGTAAAAGGCAAATCTCATCTTGCCAGACAAAAATAATTGTCTTGTTCAGAAGGAATATTTGTAAACCGAATGTTTGCATCTTAAACACTGTGTTTGCATGAAGACATGAGCATTAAATACTGACAAGGCAAGGAAAATACTGAATTTCTTGGAATACTAGAGAAAGAGATCTGCCATTCTCCATTACCATACCTGCAAGTTATCAGCTGCAGCTATCAGGGAGAAGTTGTCAATCAACTCTATTGCAAGGATGAAAGAGTAGATGGTACAGTTTAATTTTATTATGGAAATTGATTTGCATCTTTTATATGTCTTGATTGAAATCTTTCCAGGTAATGGCATTGAAGAATACTCATAAAACTGCCATGACTGTGGTAATAACTATTATTATGATCGAATTTAATAATAAAAAAACCTGCCTGCAAGATGGGCAATATGAATAATTCATGTACAGTGTTGCTTAAAATGTGATAGAGAGAAAAAGACTTGTAGGAAAATTCTTAATGTATCCAGACAGGGATGATAATTGGTTTTTGCAACTAAATGAGTACTTCATGTACAAGACAGCACTAACAAGGCAGGAGAAGAAATTTACACATTGGGGAGACAATTTCATTTATCTGGTTACAGCAGGATAAGTGGAATAAATGGTTTTCCTTAAAGGAATTGACAGCAAATGCATATCCTGATAATAATTAGTTTTGTTTACAACTAGAGAACAACGGAATAGGAGACACAATAGCATCCTCTCAATATGCAATAACATATGTACCATGTGCTTATGTAGGCCTTACTTGTGCTATTAATCAAATACCTGCAAACACTGACCAGATCTCTTCCAGTGCTGTCATTTAATTGTAAGCATAAACAGGAGTGTAGCATATGGAGAATTGTTTCACATTTGCACTTGATTTAATTTTGTTTGATTTCTTTTAAGTATACAGTATCAGATAAACTTGTGTCTCCTGCGTTTATTGCCTACCATCTGGTGGAAAAAGCATGCAACAGCATAAAAAGGGACAGATGACTAAGACAATATTTTAGTGGCAGGGTCTGAAGTTACAGTAAGTAAGAGTTCATCAAGGATATCAACTTCAAGAACAGAAAGCCATGCAAGAACTCATCTCTCTACCCTTGCCCAAAGGGAGTGGTTGGGTTTGAGAGTTGTCAACTCACTCGTAGATATGACAAGCAGAATTCCTTATACGTGAATGCCTGTGATGTCTCTCTAGATCAAGAGAAACTTGAGAATAAGCTAAACTCACAGGTAACAGTCTACACCCTCCACTTGGAGCAGCTAAAGTTGGGTGGTTATCTTCTGTTTGCCCAGGTTTCATCAGTACTGAACACACATCAGGATGACCTACAAAACAAATCAAAGTAAAACAAAACAAAACTTATTACAAAAATGATCAGAAAATTTGTATGTGTGAGAAAATAGTTCTGTACAAAGACTCTTTCTACTGGTGTCAATGTAACCTTTTTGTATTACTTTGATTTTGTCCTCCCTGATGTTCAGGTGTAGGAGCTTCAACATTTGACTGTCAAATAACTGTCACACTCTTTGTTCTGCTTTCCATTTATAATCAGGGCTAGGCATAAATCAGAAAATACAGAAAGTTTTATGTATGCCTAGTTCTATGTATGTAGCAGTGTGGAAGGGAACATACTTGTGCTTGGAGTACACCACCTTCTCAATTTATTAAAAACAAATTGAACCAAATTTCCCCAATCCAAAATGCATAAGAAAGGCCATTTGCAGTAACATAGCAAAATCAGTTAAGTAGGCTGAAAAAAACCTTGGAAATTGGTTTTAGTCAAAATCCCTATTAATACATTGTGCTTTGCCCATTTCTAATGCTCTCTTACTTGAACCCGAGATCAATCCTCTTTGTTCTGGCTTGCCACCAGGGTCTCTGATCAACGTTGATAAAACAAAATGACAATAAAGAAGGCTCTGAAAGCTACTGTGGAGAACTGTGGGGAAAACAAAACAAACCAAACCAAAACTGTATTACATTGTTACGACTATGGCCCATGCCTGTGTGTTTGTTTATGATGGATTACTTGCTATGGAGATTAGATCTAAAGGGAGTTACACTTGAGAAGCTACAGAATAATCTAGCTAGGAGACATCTCAACAAGTACTAAAATACAGTAGCCTGGTTAATGTACTTATGGTTGGTTTGCCAAGATTGAGATCTGGAAATTATAAAGCCCCTAGAATCGCTTTATCAGTTAAAAAAATCTGCCCCATGAGGTAGTTTACAGGACGACTCAGAAAAAAGATCAGAGCTTGAAAACTACAGATTGGTTCCTGAGAAACTCGGGGCCTAAAGGGAATGCTGTCCAGAGCCCAGGGGAGAGATCAAAACATGTAACTGATAGCTGCAGACACCCACTGATTTTTGCCTCGTTCTCAGGAGAGAACTGTGGGCTGGATAGCTGCAAGGAGAGGTTGCACCACAGTACTGGTTAGGAGTGACAGTCACTGCAGTTGGCAAGCACACAGCAGGCTAAGATCCATGTTAACAGTTCAGGACAGTGTATCACAAAGAGCAGCTAGTTTCCAGGTAGCTGGAGAGTTCCATATGTACCTGGTCTCGAATCAACAAGATGTTGTAGAGATTACCAGATCTCTGCATGTAATCAACTGTGCACCGAGCCACTCCCACATGAACAACAGCTCCTACCAACTCACACTTTCAGGACCCTTGCAAAAATAACAACTTCACCACGGAAAGCGTGCAAGTACTGTTGAGCACCTCAGGTTTTGTGTGTGCATGCTGTGGGTTGTTTATGCAGAGCTACAAATGACTTTAAAAGTGTTACAGGTTGATAATCAGTAGTAAATCTGCTCAGTAAATTGACTTATCAAATTGAATAATTTTATTAAGTGGTTTATGTGAGTCAAACAGGTATTTCAAGCGGGTAGACTGCATTAACTAGCATCATCATTTGACAAAAGATATATTAGATGTTTATTGCTCTTTTCTCTGGCTTTAAAGTCCAGAAGGAACTCCAAACCTGCTTGCAGGATATAAATCTCCACTATGAAAACCATAAACTTATTCAGGATTTAGTTTTAACAGAAGGAATGCTACATTCTTCAAGTAAAAGAGAGATCTGAGCAGTATCAGGTATTGTATGTTCTGTTATTCAAGTACAAAAGTGGTAGGTAACTTTCATGAGTGAAGCGGATGTTCACAGAAAGCTTTATGGATGTGTTCAGACTGTTTGAACCGGCTCTTGGGGGCTAAAAGTGGAAGCAATCTGCCTGAGACAAATCACTTCTGAATTTTCTGTAGTTGGGAGACTACTTCTTACTTAAAAACATTCTTGTAAATAATGTTTCTGTACCTAAACCACTTACAGAACTATGGTTTGAAGCCTGACTTCACAATCTTATTCTCCTTGGCTATTTCTAAACTTAACTATGGAGAAGACAATCCCATCTTTCTGGATCACAAATAGAATCTGAACATTATGTTGATTCTGCAATAAAACGTTTTTCACCTTTGTTAATTACATTAGAAAAATCAATACCAGAAAAGGCCAAAGTGGCATATCAAAAGCTTACAGGAAAACCTGTTCCACTTCATTAATACAGTATCCAGAATTGCTGCTTCTGCATGTTATTGAGTTGTAGGGATGTACTAGAAGTTCAAGAAATAAGAGCAGCATGGTTGTGTACTATCTGCTCAGACCAAACCAATTCAGATATAAAATAGAAAAACAGAAAACAAGCTTCTTGTCTTCTCACTGAGTAAAATAAATGAACAGTCTTTAGCCTCTACAACTGTAGCTTTTAAACAGCTAATTGTCGGGGGGGGGGGG
>NW_020799097.1:65236108-65257425 GCF_003259725.1 Athene cunicularia | reverse complement strand
GGGAACCAATCAAAGAAACAAACAAAAGCAACAACAAAAACACCATATCTGGCCTGATATGCAGTCAAAATAGATTCAATATATTCGATGAAGGTTCTGCTTTCCATAGAGGCATCTTATTTAGAAGAGCCTTAATATTTCGTACTATATAGAGAGACCAGCAAAAGTTACCAGAAAAATGTGATAGCTAAAACCCAGATCCATTTACCTAATTTAGTCATGGTCAATAACAAAATGTCTTCTATGTTTTATTTTTTAATAAATAATAATTCTTGTAGCAAGAAGATTTTTTTCTGGTTCATACAGACTATTATTTTGTACCAAAGTACTGTGGAGGAAAAGAAAGTTTTGATGAATCTTGCAAATACAGAATATTTCCCCTGACACCAGCAATAGTAGGACTATGGGAGCTGCTCAGGGCAAGTGCTTGAGATCATCTGTTGAAAATGGGTGACGTGAAGAGACACACCATGAAACATTTTCAGGGTAAGGAATTATATGTAACTATGACATCAAATTAAATCTGTGTAAAATAGCCATGTCCAAAATGCACATAATTTAAGAACAGAGTTTTTGCAGCTGATTTTTCAGATTTCATAAATATTAAAGAATGAGAGCAGAGACATTTGAGGAAATTAGACATTCTTTGTTCTCTTTACTGACTTTGCATCATTTGTTAATAGAAAACATGGAGATGTGATCCAGAGAGCCAAGAATTTCTGGCTTTCCATTTCTGCTGAGAAAAATAACTTGCATTACCTGTGAATCCACTATAAATTTAGGATGAATGTTCCCTTGTGACCACAAGAAGGACATTCATGTTGCATTTTGGGAGTCAGAGTGACCCCTCTTTGTCTTCTGACATATATTTTAAAGTATGTTTTCATTACAGATCACATCTGAATCCCATGAAAAATGGGAAGGATGGTTCTTATTGGGAAGACAAACTGGGTTGTGAGCACTATGAGAAAAAACTTCCAGGTCATGAGGTTTTCTTTGCCATACCAAGGGTTTGCATGAAAGAAAAAGTGATGGGCTGTCACCCTGTCTCTTTTCAAAGGACTGCAGATGAAATTCAGTACATTTTTCAGTCCTTTGTTCTCAACTTTCAAACTTTTTTAATGTTTCAGAGAAGGGCAAGATGTTCTTTACAGAAGAAAGAGACATGGATGTCAACTCAGATTATATGCTGTATGACAGTTGTTCTTTGGCAATGGGTTAATGGTCTCATTTCATGCCTCCAGATATTTCCTACACTGAAAGTTACTACACACACAGCTTCAGGCTGCGGAAAATAAAAAATGCTGTGAATCTTTTGCCATTGAGAGACGCATTTCTTTGCAAACAATATGTACTGCAGACAAATACAGAACAGATGAAGGAAGCCAACATGGAAAGAGAAACCACTCTGTAGTAATCTGGGATTTCAGCAAGATGGGAGAGAGACCCAAGCATTAGTCCCTGAGTTTAAAAGAGGAACTTTAACCCCTGACTGTCTGGGAAGGGCTTGGGGGAGGAATAAGGGACTGAGCAGTAGTGAAAGAGTCGTTTGCTTTCTCTCAAAGAATACAGAACTAATTCTCATCCCAGCTGGGATGAAAGAAAACCAAACAATATATAAATTTTCAACATATCTCACAAAGATTGTTTTGCATCAGACAAACTTTTAGCTATGAGATGACTGACAGTACAGACCCTAAAAGCAAAATAAATGAGCACTGTAATAAAGCACACACGGGTGGGTCATTAGCTAAAATGGGTAGAATCTGAAATCTCTTCAGTTCAAAAGCACAGTTCAGTACTGTCCTATCTAAAAAATCCTTCCTCTGTCAGAGTCATCAACTGCTGAACCCTCTCCTGAATGCCAATAGGAATGAGTTTAAGTAACTTATGAACATATATAAAACACATGGGTGGTCTGCTTTGAAGTGTCAGTGCCTGAGATGTAATATGCTAATAATTTATGCATAAAACACAGGTTCCATTGAAGGAAAAATCCAATATTGTCAGTTTCCATGACAACCAGTGTGCTAGCAGATTACATTGTCTCACATCAGATGGTTGCCAAGGTTGTGACCTATTTCTTAGTTCTAATCACTTTGTTTGAAGGATTTGGAAATACTACCTGGAATATAAATGATAAAATATGGTTAGGATAGTCCTTAAATAATAATAATAATAAAAAAAGCCAAATTAAGGACTAGGCTTAGAAACTGAAAATGAAGTATAAAGTAATAATGCCAGAAGTGAAGGAAGACTTGAACAGCTGTGTGAATGGGCAGCGGACTGTTGTTTGATGTTTCGGGATGAAGTCAGTGGTTAGATATAGTCTATGCCAGTAGCAAGTACCTCACAATCATTACCACTTGTTTGGTAGTTCATGTAAAATACAGCTCATGCTAGTGCCTAAGAGGCAGTAGTTTATTAGCATAAAACCTACCAGTGATTTTACCTTGAAGTGAAATTAGCAATATAATCAGCACTGATTGGTGCTTTTACTATCAGCAAAGAAATCAAAGAGGGAAAGGACAGAGGCACTGAATAATCCCCCCAAGCACTGTGACAGTCCTCCCCGGGCACACCAAGGAAGGCTGTCAGAACTGGTGCCCATGTTGCTTCATTGTGTGCAGAAAGAGAGATACTTCTTGCAAACTGCTATCACTGAGACTTTTCCCATGCCTGACATCAATTATTAAGAACAAACAAAAAACCTGATAGTTGGCAACAACCTTTTCCTGACCTCAACTGAAATATTCTCCAGATAGTGGAAGGAAATGATTAAAACTTCTGAAGATTTTAAAAAAAAAAAAAAAAAGAGATTTTAAAAAAAAAAAAAAAAAAGAGTGAGCAAGAGATCAAGTATTTTATAGGTTGTGTGCCAGAGTCCAAAATAAATCAACTGCTATTTCAGTTAAATGAAAAGGAGCATTTTCAAACGCAAACATGTGCTAGTGTACTAGTCGATGTCACATCTTCTGGATTCTTCAGTGACCAAAGTTTACTGCAATTTGAATATTATTCTAACTCACTCTCATTAGCCACTCCTTTTTTTCATGCTTAAGAAATGTATTAGGTTGCCATCCTTAAATAAACATGTTGCAATAGTACCTGCAGGAACTGACTGTGGTTTTAGGTAGCGAACAAATTTGTCCTCCACTACTTACATGTTTTACACCGTCTCACTGTAAAACAATCCAGGGAGAAAACAGTTTTGTCACTGTCCTGGTTTCGACCAGGATGGAGTTAATTTCCATAGGAGTATTTCATGCCGGTGATGTCCCGCCCAGGGGGGCGGGTCGTTCTCTCCCTCTCTGCTCTCCGAGGGGGATTTGGCCCTGCCACGGCTCCTCCGGCACTCCTGTCGCTGGAGGGGGTGGGTGTGTGTGTGTGTGTCGTTGCCTTCGGTAAACCACTGTTGCATTTTACCCGTTTTCTTTTTCGAACTCGCTATTGTTTCTGTTGTTCTCTTGCTATATTTAGTAAATTCTTCCTTGTTATTCAACCCACGGATCCTCTTCTTGTGTCCCTCCCCTATCTTACCAGAGGGGTGAGGGGGAGATGAGCGCCCGGCCACGTGGCCTCTGTCTGCCCCCGAGTTCAACCCTCAGCAGACACCAGAACTGTGAACTGACATTTCCTAGTTGAGCAAATAATTTGTTCTTTATTTTTCTCTCCCATTCAGCTATCAGCTTGGAGAGCAATCGCTGTCAATCGTGATGGTCAGGTCGATACCATAAGCCCCAGCCCATACTACTGAAACTCAGCTTTCTATGGTCAGTAAGACAAAGAGTCCTGCAGCTTGTTTAATCAAGTTGGTCTGATCAGATCAGTTGAGGTAAAACGGAAAACAGATCAAGCCATTCTTTTTTTGTTCCCAGTATTGCTGAAGTGCAATCCAATGGCTATTAAGAGTTACAGTAACTGCACCAGATGTGTATAACCTCAATAATTCACTGGAATTTGACTTAAGTTATCACAGTATGATTAAAGAAATGTAAATAGTCATACCTTGAAAAAATTACATCTTTTTACACCAGTATTTGTAGACCTCGTTTGTTCTTTTTGTTCTTTTCCTCCACTACTCTCTAGAAGTTGTCCCATCACAGTAAAAGATTATCTTTGAATTCTAGTTCTTCTTTTCAGGTTTGTTATACTAGATTTTTTTGTAGGAGATGCAGATAATATACGAAATGAATCACTGCAGAATCTATTTCATGATGTTCTATTTTTCCTTCCAGTTGTTATTCTTTAACCTATTTTGTTCATGACACACACATTTATAACTGGACTTTATTGGGAGGTGAATTAACTGTAATGAATAAATATGATAATGGATGTTCCTGATTTTTTTCTGCTCCAGGCTGGTCAGCTAGTCCAAACAGAAAGATTTACACAGAACAACTGTTGGCATTGATTTGACTGATTTCCTAGCTGCCTGGTTCATACAGAAATGTCTTTCATGTAAATACTTACCATTCAACTTAAGAAAACTCTTATTCTTGTAGATCACTCTAGTTGATTCATAACATTCCTGTTCTTAGGGGTGGGGTGGGGTGGTTGTAGAAAAAAAAAAAAAGTGAGGGATTGTCTTACTAGGGAATCAGGAAAAACCTCATCTAGATTACAGTCCTCTTTATTGATATTGTAACTTCTTTAGCAGATTCATTGACCCACTTGAGAGAAATTAAAGTATGGCATTAATGGATGAGAGAAGAAATAAAAAATGGAGGAGGAGAAGAGTGTGTCTAGTAACATACAAGTATCACCGCTGTTTAATTTCTACCTACCACTTGCTATTTAGTACCATGGTGGATAAAATAAAAAGTGCCCCTAGAGAGGCATAGCTGGTCCTAGAAACTAGTATCTATGACTTTCTGTCACTGTAGAATCATTTCAGCAGCTCACTGTGACTCAGCCCACATGCACTGGAAAAAGGGGCTCTCAGCAGGAGATACAAGTGAGCAGACAAGCATAAAAAAGACAAATATAATACCTAGATCTTTTAACAGCTGAACACTTAGGATAGTACTTTGGTGACACATGAACACTTGGTTGGTGTATAGATCAGAAAAGGTGCAATAAGACATTTTATACCACTTCTCATGGGTAAATGGGAGTTGATTATAAGATACTACTGTTTTCCCTCCTGCTGTTACAAGTAGTGGCACCTACTTGGCTCCACATGACACCATCAAAATTCAGTGGCCTGGTCCTAAGAAGCAATGGTTTGAAAATCCCTCCCTTGGGTGTCAACCTGGCTATGGGATGCTGGGAGACAAATGGGGCTAGCAGGATACCCTGGGCATAAAGTCAACACATTTATTTTTCTCTTTGGTTAGCGTTTTCTGAATGGTGGCAGAGAAGCCAAACTGAGCCCAGGCTTAGTGAACCCAGTAGTGGGGCTCCCATTTCTTTAAAACTGTGCTCTCCAACATGCTTCGGTGGACCATTAGTACCTTGATGCTTCTTTATCCTATCTGTGCATATTTGACATGATGACCCTATCCTCAAAAGTTTCTAGTGGCAAGCCAAAAAAAAAAAAAAAAAAAAAAAAAAAAAGGAACTATCTTGAAATTTTACTCGCACCACCTATTCTTCTATTTCCTCTGTCCCATGACCTTCTAGTAGTTTCTGGGAGTAACAGTGATGTGCTAATATAAACTCCTTGTGTCTATTCCCTTCTTCAGGAAACCATCTCTCAAGTTATTAATTTACAGCGAAGTGAAAAGCAAAGGCAAGCTGGGGAGGGAGAGACATATTGTGTGTTCATGTTTCTTCTTCTCTACAGTGTTTTACCCAACACAGTTATGTCAGTGAAGAGTGTGAAAAATCACATATTCTTTGCCAAAATAGCTACACCAGCCAAAAACCCCATGTGGACACAGCTATGCTGACAAAAGAGAGCTATGGACTGACCTCTGGGTGCTTGGGGAAGTTATACAACTATGCAGGCAGAAAGCTCCTTTTGTCAACATACTCTACCTCTATAGAAAAGGATCCTGCTGCCACAGCTAAACCAGCATGGATATATTAGCAGAGCCATATCTGCAATATAAGTTCTGTGTCTTGTACAGTGGCTGAGGGAATTTAATCATGGTAGAAGAAAGAGTCACGGCTATCTTAAGCCACTGTGAATACTTGTTTAGCACTAGCTGAAATTGCCTATCACAACCACAACATCTTATTTCTAAAATGTAAAGTAAATCCTTCTTTATGGTGTTGAGTGTTTTCTTCCTACTCCCTCTATGGAGAATCTGTATTACTCTGATATCTGTCATTAGGAGCTAGTTTTTTTAGGTCAATTGTTTAATTTCTTGAGTATCCTTTTGAGTATGTCACATTTGCTAATTACATCCTAAAATTTTAAATTTTCCTCACAGTTTCTTGTATTTATGAAATATTTAGAAACATTTTCAGTCACACCATCCTAGCACCAAGTTATGCTATGAAAATGCATTTGTATATACTTTTTTTAAGAGGTTTTTAAAACCATAGTAGATAGATGGGAACTGGTAGGGAAACTGACATTGTGCTGAACCTAAGTAATTTGCAAAGTATTACTAAAGAAGAGTGAATACTCTTCTGTTGCTGTAAGGACAGAGCTAAGTGAAAATCTAGCAATCAGTAGGGTCTTGGAATGATTACGCAAATTACTGTTTTCCCATAATTGTATACAAATCACTTAACATTACTCAACCTTTTCCATGGTTGTTTTGTCATTGGGGTTGGTTTCTTTCATTGTTCAAAATGATCTCTTAAATAATCCCACAGAAACATAGTGAATATAGATTTTTTTGCTAGCCAGGAAAATATTCCCTGTGCTTCTATATTTGTTGTCCTTTCTTAATAAGGTAGTAATAGAAACATTTACTGCACTTTAAACTCTCATATCAAGCCTGCTGTCCCTCCTAGTGATGGTGATATGGTAGGAAATTCACGTGCAATTCCCTTTCTCTCTCTAATGATTATAGAAAAATCAATAAATGAAAATATGGAAGAAGGTCAACATCTCTCCTGAGAACACTCAGCCTGGGACTGTGATTAGGACCAAGCTTTTTCACTTTCAAGATGGCGGTGGTTTGTCTTCTTTGGATTTTGCATAATTTATGTACTTAAACATTGCCAAATGATCAGAGATCCATAGTTAATATACACAGATGCATATTTATACACATACGTATATGCATGCCTTATGAGAGTTGGGATTTAAGAAGAATAATCAACCATTTGCCTCCAAGATAGTGTCAAGATCCAGTATAAAGAACTTTTTCCTGAATGATTTTCCAGTCAGAGAATATCAGAAAGATAGAATAGCTTCCGTCTAGGACAGACCCATCCCAAGAAGGACAGAAACAAAGAATGTCTGAACCCATGGAAGAACTAGAGAACAAATCATTTTTAAGGAGTAAGGATTGGGAAAGAGACCTGATCTTGTGGAGGTAATAGGTCAACCTCCGTGGAGTGCTGATGGGTTAGTAGGAGTGTCATACACATGTTCAGATGATTTGTAGAGATGTGTGCACTGTTACTTGTCTTTGGGGGAAGAATGACCTCAGTGCAATCCCTCATATTTTTTGTTTCAGTTGTCATGTATCTATGAAAGGTGCAACTGCAATGTAGTTGGAGCTTTGGGGAAGGGGATCTGAGCAACTGGAGGTCAGCTGAAAACATGAAATCATAATTTTTGAAAACTATGCCAAATTCTTATGCCATGAAGAGACTCTTTATGGTACTTGGACTCTGGAGATCTTAGCCCTTGGAGGTGTGGTGAGCTCATGAATTAATCTTATGGTGATACATGTGCATGCTGCATTAGTGACAGTGACAAGAAGAGAGACTAATTTCAGTTTTTAACACAGTGTGTGTAATGATTTATGCATTAGTAGAACAGAAAAGAAACCCTAATGGAAGCCATTGGTTTATTAAAAAAATTTTAAGCATCACTGATATTATAAAATGTTCAAATATTATTTATTATTTAGAAACACATGTAATTTCCTGGTAATAATAATTCTGATTTTCCTTTCTGAATTTTCCGACTTGACCACACGATTCTTCTGCAAATTAGTGTAAGCAAGAGAACAAGTTGAACAACTCACTAAACAAGTGCCCAGTAATTGATGCTGACCACTTTTCACAGACAAGATAGATGTTACTTAGCTATGTGGGCAAGAAGTATGTCTGGAACAACGATGATCACTAAATTGTCTTGAAAGGTGCTTTTTAAGCACCAAACTTAAGCATTTAAACAAGCCATGAATATTAGACATACTGTTTTGCAGGAAAGGAGATAGATAGAGCAGACTATATGGTTCAGGCAAGGGTGCTGCCAGTTTGGGAACCAGAAGGACTGAACTGTATAAGAATAATAGACAAAGAAAAGAAGTTGTGAAGGGATGGAGAGAAACATTTTATTGTACTAAGATAATTTTGAGGTAATCCTAACTTTTAACATTTTATAATAGATATTCCATGGACAGTTATCATTAGGAACAACTAAAGCATGTAAAAGGTTAGGAGAAAAATGTACTTGTCTTTTTGCAGTGGTAGAGCATTCAGCATGGAAAAAAAAAGCAAAAGATTGTGGCACACAGTTACTATAGAGAGGTATGCATTTTCATCAATATGTTCATTTTTGTACTTTGATTTTTTTATTTATTTGTCTACACTTGTATTTGTAGAGCACATTTATTGATAAGGTTTAGACAAGCCCCTTCAGGTGATTGATTGTGCCTCTTTCAGGAGTCCACAGCTGAAAAGTACAACATGCAGATATTTACTTTCCAACCCAAATTCCTCCAGAAAGTTTCACTCAGAAATCATCAGGGAGAAGAGGCTATCTTGCAAAGGAGATCAAGATGGAAAAATAAGGAGAATTCTGAGGGAAAAGGGTAACTTTTTGATTACACCAGTGATTCTGATGGTGTAATTCTGATTTAGACTACAAAGGAGAAAAAGCTACTGTTCTTTATATATTCTATATTACTCTTGGCTTTTAAAGAATAAACCAAGTTTACCTAAATAGTCACACAGCTTTCTACCAAGTGTGAGCTGAGCTTAACAGTGGTAGCTGCATGTTCCGTGGCCCTGGCAAACCTTCTCATGGGATGTCACTATAATGGCTATACTCAAACAGGGAGAGCAAGATAGTCTTGATTTCTTGTGGTGTCAGATACACAGTGAGTAAAAAACCTCGATTTAGTTGTCTGCCTTACCCCAGGCTTCTTGTGTGACAGACAAACAATCTAAGTCTAGATTAAGTATCTGAACTGTGTATGGTTTTCAGCAACAGCTAAGCATTTACACGGGAGACCAGTCTTTGCATTGTGGGCTTCATTTTGTCTGTGTCTGAGTTTCTTATTGGGGAAATGGGATAGCAGTGTCCAGCTGAAAATGTTCACTTGAATATTGCAAAGCACTACTGTCACATGGGCTGGATAAGCTTGGAAGACTGATCAAAGCACAATAACCGCTTTCTTTTCTTAATATTGGTCAAAGAAAAGACAAAGGTCAAAGAAGCAGGTAAAGGTTTTCCCAAGAATCCCCACACATCCATCACATCCATTTTATTCCTTAAATCCAGTTTCACTCTTAATTTATGAGATCTGAGAAAATCCTGTTCTCTTGCCTCTGCACAGGGGAATGTGCAAGTAGATCCAACTGTGAGAAGACTCTGGTACTTAGAGGTGTAGTGTCCTTTCCCTTAATAATGAGAATGACAAGACCAGGTATAACAGGAGGCTTTGTAATGTTGGAACAAATTAAGCCAATTTTATTAAAACAAACGAGGCAGTTGAGATCCTTTGATATATCCATAGCGCCTACATCCTGCAGATGTCTTACTTCAGTCAATTAATCAGCCATTTCCCAGAGCATGGTAATTGTTTATGCAATCCACTTTGATATGTTTTATAGCATTTTGTTTAATCCTCCCCAACTTTTCATCCCTGGCAAGAGCTTTATGGTAACATAAACCGTAATTGTGCAGTAAAGAAAATCACCTTATGTTACAGTCTACAACTGCTTTATCACCCTCATCCTAACATACATAACATACACTCAAACAGCTAAATATGGTGAATGAGGCTGGGCAGCATGCTGCTTTAATAGCACGTAAACGCAATGACTTCTTGACAGAGAACTTAACCTCTATCAGGAGACAGAGTCAGAACTGTCTAGGGGATTTTTATATTTCTCACACAATGACAGGAAAGGGAATATATTGCTATTATAGCTGGCAGACATTTTTCTGCATAAAAAAAGCTTTCTTAAAGACAAAATGATAAAAGCCTTCTCCAATCCCCTTTCTCCTCCCTAAGAAGATTTTTTTTTTAAATTGTCAGCATTCTAAAAAAAATTTCAAATGTTTAAATTAGAAATAATTTGTTCATTAAATTCTTTTTATTTAATGAAAAACAAAAAATAAATAAAATACAAGCGAAAACTTCTAACACAGTGTGTAAGAAATAGCTCAAAATCTTTTACTAACATATTCCATTGGGAAGGTAAAGACAAAAAAGTTAATCAGCAACTGAAACTTCTTTCAATTTTTCTTTAGGTCAGAAATGCAGTGAGGTCAACCAGCTCCTCTGATTCTTTGTCTTATTCCAAGTCTTATTTTCAGGAAAAAATAACAAAATATCTAATTAAAATCTTCTGGTCAACACAACACACCTTTCTGTGTCCTTAACAGTTAACAGCCACCAGTGAGGTGGAGAATCCCTGCTATTTGTGACATCCTTCCTCCAAGAAAGAGACTTAGAGTATTTCCAGATTCCCATCTGCCTATGTAAGTCTGCAGACAGTAGTTGTACTCTATGCAGTAGTTGTATCTATGTAATTTATATAGCTTTAGGACACAGGCTGGAGAGCTATTTGCTCCCTCATCAACAGTTTGTCCCTGTGCTCACCAGTGTGAGTTTTGGACAAATCCTGGCTTTTCATCACCAGCCTTGCTTCTCTATGTGCCGGTAGGAAGAATGGCAAAGACTAAAGAAATTTTTCTGTTGACCCTGTGCTGCTTACAGACTCTCTTTTTTTATTCTCCATAATATATTGATCAGGAGCATGGCAGTTGATCTGTGACAAAGCAGGAAAAGTCTTTCTAGAAAGAAAAAAAAGTTGAGATAAGACACACATTGACACTCCTGCTACTCATTGTCTGCCACACATTGAGCACACTCATCCTCCTTCCTTTACAGGAGAGAGAGCTAGGGGAAGTAGTCTGTTTTCTGCCACACTCTGAGTGTCTATAGATAGTGCCTGCAACCGTTGCTGGCAGCATGTGGGTAAATTCAGCTCAAGCTTTGACACTAGGAAAACAACTGCAGTGACAAATTCCATTCTTCAGTGAGTAGGGACGGAAAGAAACCAGTCATGAACACGGCAAAATAAAAAGTCAAGTTTAAGATACAAATACAGAGGAAAAAACAACTCCCCCATCCAATTCCAGTCCTGGATTATCAGTGCCTTGCATATTCATTTGTCTCCCAAAATCTCTTACCTTACCACAACTGTTTTCTGATTTGTTCAGAGATGCTGTCACTAATCCCTGTGCCACCCCACAATGACTCTGGTAAAGAAGGTATTGGGAATGTGAGGGGCATTTATAGGCATTCAGGAATCTTTTCTAGTGTCTGCAGACATCCTCTGCATTGTATCTTGCAGCATAAGCTTCCATCATCATTTCATGTCACAACAAACCCACCCTCCTCCAAGTAGAAGTTTGGAAAACCATTGCACTGAACCCCAACTGTAAAGAAATAAACTTTCATCATAAAACTCAATCTCTTTCCTCACTCCCCTTCTCTAACACTTGCTGGTTACCACTCACAAAATCTAAGCCTGTGGAGAGAGTCTCTAGGATTAATGAATAGGATATTCATGCAAATTAATCTACGTCAGCAGGTTTGGTTTTGTTTAGATTTCTCCTCCCCCTCGCAAAGAACAGATGAGCTATTTCCTCTTCAGCACTTGGCCACAAAGCTTGATGATATATAACATCAGTAATTTGATTCTTTATCCTAACACTGCATATTTTTGCTATAGTTTTTGGTTGGTTGGGGTTTTTTTTCTGCTTCTTTCTTTTTCTTTAGGTTAGGGAAGTGTTATGTATTACATTTGGATCATTTCCAGTCTTACTGTTGTGTGCCATACTAAGTACCACAATGATCCTTAATTGGCAGTAAATAGAGAAAAAGCAGTCATCCTTGGAAAGCAGCTGTTCTATGAATATATGGTATAACAGTAGTGTGGAGGCTGTGGTAGGAAGGTTTCAGGTCACAGCTTTGACATGCTGCACTAATAATAACTCTATTCTAAATCTGAAGGAGCAGGATGGGCAGGAGCATCAGACAATCTCATCCTTGGATAGAAATGAGACCATTCTAGTCTGTGAACTGGACTTTGTTCCCTTTCGTCCTTCACTATGTTAATTGGAAAAAGTTTGACGATTTGAGTGTGGACCATTATGCTGACTTTGTAGCATTTCATATGGGATATTTTCAGCATCATTTTAGACACAACAGAGAAGATGAAACAATGGGACGTCGATGTTAAATATATTCTATAGTTTTGTATAGGAAGAGTTTGGCCTCTTTTTCCACAGGGGATTCTCTCACTTTATTGTCAACATGATATGAGATGGCTACCATTTTTCAAAGACAGGAAATAAATATAATTTACTTTGTAATTTTATTTTTTTTTAATCACTAGAGAGAACACACATTATCTCCAAATTCAATTTGTTTTAATAATATTGTTAAAAGAGACAAAGTTATTCACCTTTTGTATAGGGCTGCAAATGGGTTCCTTTAATTCTCAAATATAGCAAACCTGGAGAGCTTTTTTGAGTGAGCAGTTGCAACCAGGTGGATTCAAATTCATCTCCCAACAACAGATTAATTTACTTAGGTATGATACATCTTCTTCCTCTTCCCATTATGGTAATTGAATATTCATCACATAACAAGTGCAGTTAATTAGCAGATTACTCATTTACTGGACAAATAATGAACATCTTATTCTGAACAAAGAAGTGGGATAGGAAAGCCAGAGGGAGAGAAAAGAAAACATACATTTTTATAAGGCTATTATTTAAATTAGTCTTCTTTTAAATAAGAAGAGAAAAAGGAATCACCAAAAATATGCAATTAACTTTTTTTTTTTTTTTTTTTTTTTTTTTTTTTTTTAGTATTATTATTTAATGATAGCTATGCTGTATCCAGGGATAGTATAGTTTAGGCTTCATACAGAATAGGGAGGTTGCTTGCCACCATATTCCCACAGAAATCAATATTAAGCCTCCCACAATATCAGCAGTGCTGGATTTCACTCCTGATATTTCAAAAAGAACGGAATATTACCACCAGTTTAAAACAAACAGTAAACCTTTGTGACATGTCAAAATTGATAGATTCATACTTTCTTTAATTTATTATGTTGTTGTTTCCTGAAGCTTTTTTTCTCTGCTTGCCTGTCAGCATCATTCTTTTGTCTAATGTTTAGACTGTAAAGATCTTTCAAAAAGACCATTTTTTTCTTCTTCATTTGTGCACAGTTCAGTCCTTGCACATAATTCAGGCTCTTGCATAGTACATTCTTGCTATCACTAGCCAGAAATAAATGTTTTATTGGTATAAATTGGCATGGTTCCATTAAGGGGAATGGAGCCAACCAAATTACCTTGATGGACAATGATCCTTAATATTGAAGTCTGCTTACTTAGACTTGGGCTTATTTTTCCCCCTCTTTTTTTTTTTTTTTTTTTTTTTTTTTTTTTTTTTTTTTTTTTAATTTTTATTTTTTTTTACTGGTACTGTATAATAACTCCCTTTTCTTGCCGAGGTACCTATCCATTAGGCAGAAATTTACCACAATCTTAGATACAGAAGAGGCAAAATTAATCTCTGATATAATTCTGCTCATGTCAGTAGTCTTGTGCCAGATTTAATTACATCCAGCATCTTTAAGCTGTGCCAAGTATAAATTCTCATTGAAAACTCAGTGGTGAGAGGAAACAATTCAGTTCTTCTAGATGAAGCTAAAGCTGTATTGTGTGCAGCTACATAGCACCCATCATTTGTGAGAGGTTTTCTCACATTGTGATAGTTTATCATTAAACTACAACCTGTTAGCACCTGTCAGAATGGTTCTGATATTGGCTAAATTTCACATGCTCATGACTGTGCTAAAGTAAAGATACTGGACCAAAAAATTATATACTTGGAAGGAAATTTTAACACATTGAGGAACTGAAGCAGAGAGCAAAGAAGGAGGAGGGAACATAGAAGAGAGTGGTACAGAAGAGAAGGAAAAAAACATAAAGACTCATATTTGTGGATCCAGAATCTCAGAGCAGAGAAGGAGGCAGAAGGTGGCAACTGCTTTATCTTAACACATGCCTATTCCACTGGCCCAAGAAGTTCCTGTTGTCCAACAGATGAGAGTGAACATCTGGTAGTAGTTGCATCAACCCCTAAATTTATATTTAGTATCATTAAATGATTGTATGTTAGTACATCATAATTCAGTCAGTAAAAACTGATAATGCTTTAGAACTGCTAAGCTTTGTACTAAGTTTATAGAAACAATTAAGAGATACTACATCTCTAAATGTCTGTGGGCTTTTGTTGGCAGCTGGTCTGATATCACTACTGCAGTTAAAGACAATAATTTCTAGATTAAGTTATGGCATATATCAATTGCTGTGTCTTTTAGTGACTATTTCCACTTGTAGCTTCTCTTAGTGTAAGCTGGGTAAGATCAGCCCACAGTTCAGCTTTCTTTCTGTCCTTGGTATCAATCTGTGAAGCTCCTTGTTCTGGGCAATGTGCAGACTTGGAGTGGCAGCTGAGAAATAGAACACATCAAACCAGAACACCAAACAACTCACAACTCAGCCCCATGCTAAACTCCTGAGTTTGAGAGTTATTTTCTCTTCCCTTCTGCTTCCTTCCCCACTCCACCACCACATGTTAACTGAAGTAGCAGCAATGGAAAAAAAAAAAAAAAAAAAGAAAAAAGAAAAAAAAGAGATCACGTCCATTTATAAGAAAGAGGAAAAAGAAAAACAAACCATTCAATCAACACAAGGAATGAGGCTATTTTCTGCACTTAATCTTCCACCATGTCTCTAATTACTGGGCTTCTCTTTACTGATCATAGAGATCAGAACTAGGTCAGATGCTGCAGCCTTCTACATATGGGCAGATAAGTACCATTCCTGAAGGGGACTCTTAGTCTCAGCTCAGGTGAAAATTGATCCTTGAGGCTAGCATAGACAGACCGTCTATATTCCGATGTAAGTATAATTATTTTTTTCCTATTGAAATCCTAATACAGAAATGATTTTGCAATTTCAAAAATTCATAATTAATGCTTGTGCCAGAGACAAGATCAGATAAAAATCATAAGCAGGAATGGCTGGGTGTTTAAAAATGAAACTATGTCTCAGTGAGACAATCACTTCCTTTAAAATTATTGTTATTCAAAGGTAAATGTCAAATTTGCCAGATAATCCCAAAATTCAGTTAGGAAATCAGTCTGTATGATGCTGCTTTATGATTTATCTGCCACAGAAACTTCCAGACTCTTGGTACAAAGCTCTGATTTAAAAAAGATTTATTTTTTAAAAAACAAACCAAAACACTGTTCTTCTGACCTCCCTCTGCTTCTGTGGTGTTCTTCAAAAATACTTAATGAGATAATGAACAGTTGTATTGAGTGGGAGATTATTGGTTGGGTGCTAGTAATATGGAATTGTTTTATTCCTCAAATGACTTGAATATTTTTCTCCAATAAAAAAATAATTAATCCATAAGCCAGAAAATGTTTCATTATTTACCTGTTGCATATTTAGGTCAATTGGAAGGAATAGAAATTTACCCTGGCAAGTCACAGACCATAGAAGAGAAAATATTCTTTGGAAATAAATTGTATAGATAGACTTTTATGCAAGAGGTCTAGATTAGTCTTACCGTTTTATTTAAAACACTATTTTAACTCCAAAGGCAGATGCTGGATATAGTATGTCAGAACATGCTTAATGTAAGGGTGATACATGAAGAACATGTTGAAAACTGTCCTTAGGACATTCCTTTTTGAGACAATAGTGGTGAGCTTCATCATGCTAGATTTGCACTCTTCATCTCTTGCAGTACTTTTGGCTAGATCAGGACATTACCAGCTATGTCCTGGCATGTCACATGCTGCAGTTGGAATAGGCAAATTACAAATGGCTTATAAAAGGGAACAGGCAATCGTGGTGAATAGGTTCATTAGCAATATAAACACAGTACATATAGTCGACCTTCAGTGAAGAAGTCCCTGAACTGATGAATGCTGTGAGTTGGCACAGTGCATCAGAGACTGAACCATTTTGCTTTGGCATTGTTTCCAAAAGCAGCTGCTCTGAGCCCCAGCCAGAGACGGGCCAAACAGACATTTGTTCATTCCTGCCTAGATCAACAGGGGTTCACAGCTAATATCTGTATTATAATATTAATGGAGTGAATCACTCAATGGGAACTGTTAACGACTTCAGACTTGCATCAAATGGGTATCTACAAGTCCAAGACTTTGCTTAGCATGTGGTTTCACCCAACTAGAATGGTCCCCACCCTTAGCAAAGAAGGATGGCAGAAAATTAAAAAAAAAAAAAAAAAAAAAAGTTTTTTCAGAAAAATGAGGGGCCATGTTACAGACAGAAACTAAATGCCACTAAAAACAATAGACAGAAATACTTCTTAGACTAATGCTTCCAGTTGTAATCCACTGTTCAATCTGGCAAACTCCATAGGTTTTAGGATGTAGTTTGTATCCTACATCTATCTGCATCCAGAAGATGTAGGAGACTGTCTTAACTGATTGAAAAGCTTGCTGCACGTTTTCACATGCAATTCCTTTATAGAGGACAAAGCTTAAATGGTTAGTTCTGTGGAAGAAAACAAAACTTTCTGGATTTTTTTAAAATAAAAGAATAAAGCAAACCAGGTAAGCAGGCATGTCATTGCACCTACCACCCTGAGAGGTTTGAGTCCCAGTTGTAGAACAGGAACTTGAGCTTAGCTCACATGGATGAACACTGGTTTGATCTCCATGGGACTGTGGGTCTTCCTCAAGATTAGTTCAGAAATGCCACTCTGTAGTTAAGAAACTTTTCCAACAGAAAGTACAGTTTTGATCAGGATATATTTTCAGGGAGTTGTATGTGCAATTAAAACATTCCTCTTTTAATTAATAACCAGACTCTCACTTTTAGTTTGTGACTGATTTGATAGTGCCACCTTCTGCTCATTTTCCATGTGAGGTTTGCAAGCAGCAGGAAAGCATGATAGGGGCTCAAGGCAGCTGCAGAAGGGAAAGGTGGAGTCAGTTCAGGAATGGAAGGGTTAAAAATGTAGTGGAATAGTTTTCCCACAGTGGTAACAGCTACTGTGAGCAGGTGAATGGAATTAGTGATCTTGCCAGGTGTCTGTCTGAGGGGGGAAAAAACCACCAGAGGTGGAGCCTGAGGGAGAGATTTAATGATAAAGGTTACCATGAAAATATGTGATTCGTATCTCATCTGTTGAAACTCATACACATGTTGGTTAAAGTTTACATGAAATCCTGCCGTTTTCTCAAAGCCTCAGTTATTGCAGAGTCATTTCAGAGGCTGCTACACTGGTTAATTACTATCAGATGTGCTACGTGAAACTCTTACCAGTTCAGCTAGGTGAAAATCTGGGAATGTAGCACATCCTTTAGATGAAAAGAAAATTCTGGCACTCAGTGAAATACGAGAGTGATGCACCAGCTTGAGTATTTAGAGCAGAGTGCAATATGAGAATTCAAAGTGAAACACTCAGTACCTCAGGATCCAGTATACAGACTGTATGAACAGCATGAAAATCAAAGCTTCTGCTCAGCAACATCACTCACATATGTCCAGGGAAACAACAGTTAGACAGGGGACTCTGACCTGGGAGAGAGGCAGCAGAACTATATAATGCAGAGGGAACAGCAACAGATATCTTAAGAGAGCTAAAAAGTAAAGGAGCCTGTGTTTAAAGACAGCATCAATTTCACCATCTAAAAAAAAAAAAAAAAAAAGTCCAAAGAACTCCCTCCTGTCTAATCTTTCAGTTATTTTACTGATGCATGTTATTATCTGAAGTATTATTAGTAAGATGTGAAAAGTTCAAGGGCATTTCCTATGCTAGGGATTGCATTTCTTTCCTAAACAATAAACAAAGTTAATAAACAGAGATGACTTGCAAAGAAGGTGTTGTTTCAAAATGCAAGCCACGTAGCACAGATGATCTGCCTGTCCTCTATTAATCTTGCTATACTTCATATATATGAATCTATTATTTGTATAGTGTTTATTCTCTAATAAGATAAAATCAAAACCTGTATCCCCGAGAGCTTGGGAAGGTCACTAGTGTGAATTAATCACTAACCAAGTAAAAGAGCTGTACTCCAAGGAAATCGTGATCAGTTCTGTTCTGCATATTAATTGATGGCTCATTCAGGAAAGTGTTAAAAAGCAATTTTCAGTCAGACAAAATGAATTAATTCAGCGGAAGTGTTCCTCTGACAGTTACATAGCTGTCCAGGTTGGAAAGGAAAATATTAAAAGTCAAATACAGAAATATACTGCTGCAGAAGAAAAAAAGAAATCACACGTACGCTCTGCAAAGGGAGATTGGTCTGAGCAAATGCACATGCATTTCCACCATCATCACAGAAAGAAGGCTGCTCCAAAGAGAGGACTTGGAATATGGGGGGATGAGTTCTTCAGAATACTGCCCTGAAGGAATGAATAAACAGCAGAAAACTTGCACAATTAAAATCTGCTAGGTAGCAGGAGTTGCACTTTAACCAAGCAAGCTTCTGTGCCCTTATCTGCACAAGAGGACTGCATTTTGAGTTGGACAGTTTAATTCTTTAGAGTAATGCTATTTTCCACTAAAGAAACAGATCCACAAACCCCCAACCTTTCTCTGTCCTGGACTGTATCAAACATAATGAAATTCAGGATTAAATCATCAGTACTTTTCAGTCTACTGTAGGTTTCAGGTCAATGACCGATCGCTCCATCAGCCTTCCATCTCAAAAGCCGAGGACTCACAGTGTGCTCAGGGACTGGCAGAATCAGGTGGTTTCAGATCAAGAGAAGTGTCTGCTTGTGCACCTGTATGTGTGCATGTGCGTGTGTCTAGTAAGGCAGAACCCCTCACTAATGCACACGCTGGAGAGTGCTGTGCTTGCTCTCTACTTCATACCTAGTGAGTTTCAGCTGAAGACATTTGGTAGCAGCAACTGCACAGCATAAAGGAATTCATAACATCTTCAAGGATATTTGGGTCCACTTACACACAAGCAGGCAGTGAGCTAGTGTGCACTTCAGAGTACCAAGTGCTTCCTTCACAACAGTCTGCCTGAGGAGTGGGATGCTGGGTGCAGCACAAGCATCAGTTGAAGGATGGCTCCAGGGAAAAATTGTCACTGGAATAAAAACGGCCACTCGGGACCATATGCTGTACATCTCTGGCAGCAGCCAGTAGCAAATTATAAGCAGAAGATGTAAAGAATACGCATAGTCTTTGAGCTTCCAGCAATTCACCCTGTCAGGACTTCTTGAACTGGGAGAGGTGCATCACTGTCTTTGATAGATGTTGATCGGTTTACATACTCCATAAAATTGTCCAGTAACTTTTTGAACCAATTTACGGTTTTGGCCCCTACAGTACCATTTATGAATCAATGCCAGGTTAAACTATGCTTTCAGTTAAAAAAAAAAAAAAATAAAAATGTTTAAAACTTCTGTTGGATAATTTCTGTGGGTGATCATTATGTACACAATATTATTTTGCATTGGACTTTGGGCCAGTTCTTATCAATCCCTGATGTTTTATTTGTCTTTCTGATTGCTTCTGATGCTGAAGTTGCTGAACAGAGAAAAATACCCATGATGACTTCTCAGTCTCTTCCTTGGGTGACCATAGTTTCGCTAGAGACCACCATATTGGACAGTATAAAGGAATTATTTTCTTAAACTGTAAATCTCACACGCCATTTTATCATTTAATCATTACTGATATCTGTGTAAAGCTGACTGTGATAAAGCTGACTAACTTTTTAGTCAGCTTTAACTTGAGCAATTGCAAATAATTTTATTTTTTTTTTCTTGTCATTTTGTCATTTCCCTTAGGTTTTTTACAAACTTGTTTATGATAAAGTGGAATAGCCTAGGTCCTCACACAGGTACTTTAAAGACCTCCCATAATTCTGAAATTGTCTGTGATTTCTGATTTTTCTATAGCCCATATGTTTTTATCACTTGTAATTTCATCAAATAATGTGAAAGACTTCAAAATATTTGAAAGCTATATCTACTAGAGCAACAGGATCACCATAACCCACAGGCTCAGAGATGCCTCCAAAGAAATCTAATGGGCTTTTTGGAGATAAGTAATCTCATTTTTTTGGAGAGATGACTTCTGTTTACAGGAAACACTTGGAGTCTTCCCTGATAAATCATGATTGGTTTGTGTTGGAAATGTGGAAAAAACAAAACAAAAAAATCTGCAAAACACACATTTCTTTAACACATGGTGCCCAGAACAAATACAGGATGGGATGGAGATCCAGTGACTTGTGTTGCTGTGGCACCAAGGAGGAATGCAAGATGAGGTAGAGGCAGCATGGTCCTCTTCTTCCACTTTTCTCAGGCAACATTTGACATGACTATGCAGATTTATCTCCTGCTCTTCCCCTTCTCTCAAGAACTGTTTTGCAGTACTCTGTGGACCTTATCTCTTATTCTTCCTCTTTTCCCACAAAAACAGTGCACACCTTGCACCAAGGAATTTACTCTGTCGTTACTCAAGAAGCAATGGCTTGACCACAGTCCCACCCACTCACACATACAAACTCAGGATAGTATTTATCTAACTCAGAGGGACGATAATCCAATACCAAATGAGAGGGACAGATCTATGGGTTTGTGCTCCTCCCTGAGCGCATGACACCGTGGCTGGGCTTTGCTGCTGTCAAGTGCAGACCTGACATATCCTGCTGCTTCTGTTTGACAAGTCACTTGGGTGGCCGGGGTTGGCCAGCCAAATTGTGCAGGCTGCGCTCTTAAGTGTGTAGGCTTATTTCTTCAGCACCTCCTGCGCACGTAAGCTTCTCTGTGGAAGCTGCCCTCCAGAGACCTGTTTCTATTCTTTCTCACCACTCTGGTCATTTACAACAGCTGTAGGTGTCTCCACGGCTATCAGCTGATCTCTCCCTTGCTCCTGTCTGCTGTTTCCCCGAGTATTATTTCG
>NW_020799097.1:65230552-65236058 GCF_003259725.1 Athene cunicularia | reverse complement strand
CCCCCCCCCCCCCAAGTGATGCCTTTTGGTAAGATTTGGACCCTCAGCTACACTGAGTGGTTTCCCAGGAATTAAGTGTGTGATTAAGTGTGTGTGATTAAAATTGTGGGGGTTTTGTGTGTAGTGCTATATAGCCAACCTGCAGTTTGTGCATTTATCATAGGCAACAATCTCAAAGAATCTGTTGCATAAGAATAAACTGCACTATTCGTGAATCTGACTGCTTCTCTTGAATGTAGCTGGACCTACAGCATACGGGCGATTTGTGCATCTGGTGTCAGGCCTATAGTTAAGGCCATAATTGGTGTACCTATTAAGAGATATGTCCAGCCGTCCCTAGCCTCTCTAATCTTTGAGGACCACCTAGAATGCAAGGAGATTCATCTCTTACCAAATGAATTCATTACCTTAAATGCAACAGTTTGTAATACCAGTTTTATCACTTTTAACAAAAGTGCATTTCCCTATAACTCTAGCATCCCTTTGTAAACATCATCATCACATTTTCCCTCTTCCACTCTTCTCCTGCTTTGATCTTGAAGTCACATTGCAACATGCATTGTACTGAAAAAGTAATTATCCATTAGATATTCAGCAGTCCAATCATGCAACCCACAAGTCAGAGCCACAGGAACAGAGCAGGCTTTGAGACAATAGGGTGACAGGAATGTCTCTAAGAAGCAGGGCAGAAATAAGTATATGCAGATTTTTGCAGCAAGATCCTGATCAAGGTGGCAAGATCTGAGAGAGACACCAATGGGTGCTGCAAATATCAAGGTGAAGGGTTCAATGCGAAAATATAGTTAAGAGTAGCTATGTTAGAAAGATCAAATGCTTACCATATCCCAAATAAAAGGTTACAGTTGCTTAAATGAGAATATGAGAAAGTTTTCTTTGGGAGTACTAACAGTAATGCCAAAACAAACCTGTAGGATAGGCGTCTTTCTATCTTCATAAAATATTTATTATATATTTTAACTAGCTAGCTTGCAGTCATTTCTCAGTTTCATCCAAATATTACCAAATGACAAGATATTTAATAGCTAAGTAAAGAAGAAATAGGTGTGGATAAGGAAGAATAAAGTCAACCTACAAAAAGCAGTGGTAGTCTCAGGACTTTGAACAGAGGGTGAGACCACTGTTGGCACAATGGACTCCTGTTTTGCTGATTAAGGATACCAGTTAAACTCGGACACCGGAGTGAAAAGAGAGGTGTATTTTACTGGTGATAACCAAATAATGTAACAGTGTAATACAGAAAACATGCAGCAAGAGAAAGCAGAATAGTGCACTTAAAGCAACAAACAGGAAAATACAGGGTAATGCATCACATCATTACTACACAGGAGGGAGAACAGTGATTAAGAGAAATACATCACCACTTGCATACGTTACCATCACCCAGACCCGCAGTGGCTGGGCAGCCCCGGTCACAGAGAGGGTTTGGAGAGCCAGTGGGAAATCCTACGCGGTGCGTCCACCCAAAGTCGCTTTGAGCGTGTCCAGCCTTATATCCCAGAGATCGACAGGCCAGAATAGCTGGCACCTTTGTTTTGAGCGGAAAATTTCCGTTTTCATTCTCCTGTTGGATTTCACCCACAGCCTGGTCAGGGCTCAGGGGGGAAACCAAGGGAGTTTCTGACAAGGCCAGATACCTGGGTTCTCAGCCTTGAGCAAGGGTAAACAAGGCAAGTTGGATACATTCTCTTCTCACTACTGATTATATTCTAGGCTGCATCCTTCACTAGCGAGCTTACATACTTTGTTAATGATTACATACTAAGTTAGCAGCTTCGGCTTGGGGCCTGTTGTTCAGGCCTCAGTATTTCAATGCTTTAGCACTTTTTACATCAGGATAGGTGGTTTGTTATAACTTAGTACAATACCTACTAGCACAATGGTTTTCAGTTAGAAAATATACCGGATTCATCTATAGGTCAACTCTGCCTTGGGCAGGTTGTCCAAGCCTTAGCACTTCAACTCCATGGACAGCTACTTGAAGGGTGCCGAGCAATTACCTAATACTAGTATTCTGAATGCTCAGAATGAAGAGAAACATTCAAACCACTGCCTTTACACCTTTCTGAGTCCACAGGTTTGGAAACATTTATTCCTATTCCTTGGAAGAGGAAAGGTAGTTTTTCAGGTGTTGAAATAAATGAGGCTAAGCATATTTTTGAGCAGTCTGCTTTCCAGATGAAACTTTATTTTAGGTTACACCCTATTTTTTTATTTTAATTTTTAAAATTGTATTGTAGGGAATTGTTAAAATGAGGATTAATGTTTCTGGTGCTAGGAGGAGTTTATCTGTAAGTGCCTTAAAAGTGTTTATTACATTGAAACTCTATCTTACACCAACAAAAGCACAGTTCAGATCAACTCACTTTGATTTGCAAAGAAATCAGAACTACCTTCAGAATAAAAGGGGCTGCTCAGTCACTGAGACATGACTATACAAGCTGTTTACCACTTGAAAGAAATCCACTGATCAAAACTTTGTAGATTCTTCAGAGATAAAGAGCTTGCTGCTAGCTTTCATTTTTTATATTTCAGTTTATTATAGTTCGGTTTATGCAGCTATACTACAAAATAATGTTATCATTAACACTGCATTACTTCACTCAAAAGAATGACACAGTCCAATGTACAGTATTAAGGGTGAATAACTTTCTTCAAGTACATCTGCTCAAACAACCCTAATTAGAAAGCAACAGATTATAAATCTTTATTTAGGCTGAGGGAGTTTTGTGAGCCCAGAGCAATAAAGAAGGAGCACTAGGTTAAAAATGCTTAGTAGGACTAAGAATGTGATAATTGTGAGTCAGTTTTCCCAACACTGGGTTTTGCAAATCTGGTTTGGAAATGAGAAGACATTTCAAATGGCTGCCTATCCTACAAGACTGTCCTTTCACAGGGCCTTGATTCTCTGTGGCTGTGTTTCTACTCTCCTCTTCTCCTGCAGGTTTCCTCTCACCATTCTATAGAAGAGTGTTGCATGCACAACCTGTCAACTCAAGGCTGAGGATGATCACCAATTCATCTGAGATGCCTGCTGGATTTCAGTTACTGCTGTTTAATACTCAACAAATAGAATATTAATCTTTATGCAGCATATCTTTAGGATCAATCAAATAGGATGCTGGGGATTAGAAGAGAGAAATTGCAGTCTCAGATGACAGTTGTTATCCATCTACTCTGGTAACCTGTCACTGACCAGATGTTTCAGAGGAACGAGGGAGAGAGAGACCCTATGGTACATGCACACTCTAAGGCAGTCAAAATCAGACCAAGAGAGTTTAAAATAATCTTTCTGTGAAGCTATAAAACCCGTATCACCTTCTTAAACCACCAAAATTCAGGATTTCCCTTCCCTCTTATTGCACAAAAAGGAGAAATGGGAGATGTAACTGCTTTAACTTAACTTGTCTTCCAATTTTCACCAGTTTCTAACAAATAAGAGTCATTATTTAAAACTGCTTACTTCAAATTATGTTTTAAAGTGTTCTGTCTCCCTTTAGCAATTATAGATACTTGAAAAATATTGAGGCTCGTTGTAACGGTTTAGATCAAATGAGAAAATTGCACTGATAGCACTATATGATTTAGAGATAGGAAGTTCAAACTCAGTGGGAGGTGTCTTTCAATTCAAAATGCTCTTTCTCTCAATAGCAAAAGAATGAATAAATATTTGATGGATAATTATATTTATCACCCTAAAAATATTGTTTTGTTCAAGAAGCAAAACAAAATATGCAGAATTACATCAAATTTGTATGAAACTGCCTCTGCTGTAGATCTTACATGCTGCTAGAGAAGTGTTTTGTTTTCATTTCCTTATGCTCATGTTCAAGTTTATTAATAACATCTTGAGATTTATTAGATGTCTCACCAATAAAAATATAATTATTAAATTTAACATATACTATAAATCTTAATAGTATTTAGATTTTATTCTTAAGTGTGAATAAGTGGGTTATAATGAAAATAAAATATTAATTTAACATATAATAAGTCTGATAAATGCATTTAATTTACATATAGTGTACACATTAGTTAATACACTTTAATAAAGGTGGAAAGAGAGCAACGCTGCTACTTCCTTATTATGTGGCACTTGTGGTTTTGTAACAAAATGATCATGTAACAAAAGTCAGCCAAAACCAGTCATGGGTCAGGCAGTGTACATGTCTCGGATCTTAAGTCATTCAGTCTTCAAGATCTCAGACCCCAGGTGGTTCTATGGTTGAATTCTCACAGCAAGCTTTTGTAGCAATATCAAATCTTTATTTCTTAAAGCCACAGCTCCCATACCACATAAGCACATAATGTTTCTGGTGAAGTAAAGGCATCTGTAAATGTTCATGGAATTAAGATATGGTCAAGGAACCATGGGGCCAAAATAGTTGATCAATATAGATTAATACTGAAAACTCATGATAAACAAGGTCAACTCACACAATTTGAATATTTAGCGTATGGCTATGTTCTTTCCTGTTATATAGAGAAAGATACACTGATTCTGATTATATTTCTAGGTGGTCCAGTATCTTATCTTCTCTAATAATAATAATAAAAAACCAATAACAATAAAATTAAGACTGTGAGAGCAAGTGAGAAAAATAAATATTTGTCTTATCACATAATGTCTGGACATTTGTTCTGAATGTCTTTCATAGATGTTTTGCTGTCCATTTCTTTGTTTTATTAAATGATTTGTCCAGTCGCATTTGAACCACTGTAAAACTTCAGCATTCACAACATCCTGTGGCAAGGAGCTCCACTGTCTCAATATGTGTTACAGGTAATAGTATACCTTTTTGCTTTTTCTGAACCATGTAGCCTTCTAGTTGTGTCTGGTGGCCCTCTGTTCTCTATAGAGAGAGAAGAAAAGAGTCCTTCCATGTTCATGTTCTGCATACTATTAATGATTTTACATGGGTTTCAGTAACATCCCTCTACAAGTCTCTTGTCTTCAGTAAGAGTCCTAGGCTATATGACAGAATCACAGAATCATAGGATCATCTAGGTTGGAAAGGACCTTGAAGATCATCCAGTCGAACTGTTAACCTAGCACTGACATTTCCCAACTACACCATATCCCTCAGCGCTATGTCAACTGGACTCTTAAACACCTCCAGGGATGGGGACTCCACCACCTCCCTGGGCAGCCCATTCCAATGCCTAACAACCCCTTCTGGAAAGAAATGCTTCCTAATATCCACTCTAAACCTTTCCTGGTGCAACTGGAGGCCATTCCATCTTGTCTTATGGTTTGTTACTTGGTTAAAGAGACTCATCCCCAGCTCTCTGCAACCTCCTTTCAGGTAGCTATAGAGGGAGATGAGGTCTCCCCTCATCCTCCTCCAGACTAAATAACCCCAGTTCCCTCAGCCACTCCTCATACGACATGTGCTCCAAACCCTTCACCAGCTTCGTTGCCCTTCTCTGGACACGCTCGAGTCATTCAATGTCCTTTTTGTAGTGAGGGGCCCAAAACTGAACACAG
>NW_020799097.1:65022703-65228159 GCF_003259725.1 Athene cunicularia | reverse complement strand
CATATATTCTTTAACACTCTCCGCACTGCCTGTGTACATTTCACTCTTTTGACTGAACCTTTTAATTTATTCTTAAAAAGTTTTTACTTTTTCATAATTTTCTCCTTTTAGCAAAAAACTATTGCGGTGCATATTTTGACATTTGTTGGTTTGGTAAGAATAGTAAATGTAAATACACTCTAATCATGGACACATTGATAATAAAATTTTGAATCCAACTCTGCATTTGGCTCATTTCTTTCTTTCCTTGTAGATTTACCTGTGAGAATATAATACTGTTCCATTTGGGGTGCCTAAAAATATTTTTCCTGTCATGTCTTAATGACTCCATGTTAATTTAACTGTCTGGGTCTCTGTGCAACAGAATGTTCCTTTTATTCCTTTGTTCTGCCCTGATTTCCCTGTTTCAGCTACTCTCATTCTCCTGGCTGGCTGATTTATTGTACTGATCCTATACTATGTTTTCATTTTTTCTGCTTGGGATTTGAACCCATAGGGATTCTTTGTTTCCTGGTGAGACAAAAGACTGCTTGACTCTAGGCTTTAGTAGAGTGCCATCTCTCCCAAGAAGAGGGATCTTCCTGGCCTGAAACCTTCTCCTCCATAACCTGTATCTGTTAAAAATATCTGGGTTCCTGGAGACAGCCATCTTCTCATCTCATTGG
This sequence comes from Athene cunicularia, assembly GCF_003259725.1. Taxonomy (NCBI): domain Eukaryota; kingdom Metazoa; phylum Chordata; class Aves; order Strigiformes; family Strigidae; genus Athene; species Athene cunicularia. Next base: position 65,227,494 of record NW_020799097.1, on the reverse strand, counting down.
TAAGTGACAATCAAAATGATGAAGATCTAAGAAAGGGAAAGGCTATAGGTGTGCTGGTACATATTCATCCCCCACACTCTCCAGTCCTTGCAAAAGAGAAGTTTGAAACTAAACGAAACCCTGTGCTGCTATTAATATGAAGACTAGACAAGGTTAAGTCAGCCAGCGTTTCTTAAGTCTTAATAAACAAGGGATCATTTCCTTTGAAATAGAACACATTCTTAAATAACTACTGTTTCTTGTTTATTTTCTAATAAAACAGTTTGGTTCCAAGTAAAGGTAATGTCTCCATCAGTAGTAAATAGCAGCTTTCCCTCATGCCTCAAAAAACCCTTAAAAACTAAGAACACTTTGGTGTTTAGATTTGGAGCATCTCAACAGTAATGATTTATGCCATAGTGCAAGGTGAAAATGTTACTATTAAATATCAGTACAGGAAATAATAGAAAATTATACTCAAACCCTCATCATTTTCCAAAATTAAAATGCAATGACCCAAAATGAACAATTCATTTTTAGTATAGAATATCTTTCCAAAGCAGACTTCTGTGGTAGGAAATTATTTCAAATCATGTCTCTTGACAAACTTTATCAATGACTCACTGAGTGAAATTCATCTTGACCAAGGGGTCTTAGTCCCATTTTAGCTGTCCCCTCAGGCTATTATAAGATCATGTCAATCTTGTCTGCAGAACAGCTGGAAAATTTTTAGTGGGAATTATATGACTAGGTGAACGAAGTGAGAAAACTGCTGTTTATGAGGATACACACCACTTGGAGTAGTTCAGAGACGAAGGTGAACCACAATACAATGTTTCTCAGCTTGCAGAATCATAAAATTGTTTAGGTTGGAAAAGACCTTTAAGATCATCACATCTAACTGTTAACCTAGTACTGCAATGTTTGCTACTAAACCATGTCCCCAAGACCCACATCTACACATACTTTAAATACCTCCATCGATGGTGACTTCACCAATTCCCTGGGCAGCCTGTTCCAATGCTTGACAAGCCTTTTGGTGAAGAAATTTTCCTAATACTGAGCCTAAACCTCCCCTGGGGTAACTTGTGGTCATTTCCTCTTGTCCTATTGCTGGTCACTTGGGAGAAGAGACAGACAGCCACCTTGCCACAGCCTCCTTTCAAGTAGTTGTGGAGTGATAAGGTTTCCCCTCAGCCTCCTCTTCTCCAGACTAAACAACCCCAGTTCCCTCATAAGACCTGTTCTCTAGACTCTTCACGAGCTTCACTGCCCTTCTTTAGGGACACTCCAGCACCGCAATGTCTTTCTTGTAGTGAGGGGCCAAAAACTCAAGGCAGTATTCATTGTGTATGACACATGAATGAAATATAACAAAACATGTGCTGTATGTGGACACAATAGAATTGTGACTCACAGAAATGCTGGAAAGATTAATTAGAAGTATCATGCTTGGGCAAGGAGGGGTTTAGAGACCCCAATATCCCTACTGTATGACATGGGTCAATATACACCAAATCAGAAATTATACACTTACGAGGAGGTTTTGGAAGCAGAAGTATCTAAATGAGCTAAAATATTCCCCAAAGCACTGTGAACAAATCCAAATCTCTCCAGTTGTTCACTGGAGTCCCAGCAATTTTTAGTGCTCTTAAGAAACCTTTTAAAAATAGGAAGTGTGTGAGAAGTATTAAAATAGGTTTGTAGTGCAGATCTCTCTATTTTTCACCCTACATCTGCAAAAAGAAAAAAAAAAAAAAGTAGCACAATTTTATGAAGTGTAATTGTGGTGTGATTTGAATGCCAGAAAGCTAGTGCCTAAGTGAGATGTTTGTTTCAGTTGTCCTAGCTGTATGTTGCCAATGTAGACTTTAGTTTAATTGCAGGCGTTCTTTAAAGTAAATCATTATCTGTCATTGTCATTCCAAACTGATAAAACATTAAAATAGATGCAACATTCAGCACAATTTAGACAGCTCTGAAAACATTTTAAAAGTATGTATTCTGTAGTCTTTAAATCACAGAATTTTATGCATTTGCTAGAAAGACCTTTCAGATCAAAATATAAGCCAAATTACCCATAAAATATTGTAAGCTGGTAGAGGAAAAGAGGATAAGCCTTCTCATTTCCACATTTGCCTGAAATTGGAAATGTTATAGAGAAGTTTAGTTATTGTTGTTTCATCAGGCTGTCTCTTCAGTCAATGAATCGAACAGGGATAGTGAGATATCAAATAGCTTCTTTCCAACAGGGGCAAATCCAAAGGTGCCCAGGAAGATCTGATAAAGGGAAAGTAGATGTGATGTGCTACTTGGCATTTTAGAAGAGTCATACACATAACAAAAATATTCTGTAATGATCAAGATTGACCAAACTCAAAGTTAAGGGAACTTAGGTTTTGGCACTCTAGGAAACATTTAAAGTTCCTTTGTGTAGCATGTAATACAAGTATAACATGTATATGCACATGTACATGTATATAACATGTACATGGCACACAATTTGAATTTGACTGTATCAGCCAAGTTTAAAATTATCTGATACCATCCTCCCTAACTACTTCTTTCCCTTTCTTCTGAACCAGTAGTATAGTTTATGTACCAGAAGCTATACTCTGCCCAAATATTCTTTTCTATGGCTTCTTTTCTACATCTAGACAGTGTGGGAGCAGCTAAAGGACACAGCATGTGGAGGGACACAGAGACAGCAGAGTCATTCTGTAGCTGAGAGAGATGTGGAGCAACAGGTTGCAGGTGCTGAGCAGTAAGTGGATTCATTCGGTGATCATGGGACTTACATTGAATGTGTGTGTCACTCTGGCTTAGTGGTTCTGACATATTGCTCCTTACAGCACCTTATTGTTGATTTAAGCAAGTTTCCTCTGTTGCTGGAACTTTGCCTCAAACCATTTTCCTTCTTAAAAATCAGAAGAAAAAAAAATCTGTTTCCCTGGAGGGGATCATTCTTCATCTTCAATCCACCTGCAGATTAAAATATAATGCAGCTCTGCATAACATTTTAGAACCAAGATGTACTAAAATAAATTTTGCAACAAAGGAGCACCACTTCCACATCTACCATCAGCACTGTTTGTAAGACAACAGGCAACAGAAGAAAGTGAAGGTGTGAGAAATGCATTCCCCTTTTCCATGTAAACACAATCCCTTTCTTATAGTCACAAGCAAGCTAATATCCATTATCACTTGGCAACATAATTTATAGCAACTGCACTTGGTTGGAAATGTTTATGTTTTGCTCCAGAAATATATTGAATATATTCATAGCACATCATAGTTTTCAAGTTGTGTTATTTAGAAGATGTTTGTGTGGCAGGATTCTAGGTTTGATCTAATTAAGACTTTTAACTGTATCTAGGGATGCTTTCCATTGAGATTTCTTTTCCTATAGATAGCTGATATTGGGTTCAGTCTGCTCCATTGCAAATAGTGACTACTCTGTACAGTGCCAGTCATGTTAGACCTGATCTGGTTGGAGACAAGAGGTGCTCTCACCATACAAATAATAATTTACTTAATGAGCCTCAAGGATAAGTGATTTTAAAGGCAGGGGTGATTTCTCCACAACTAGGATGGGCATAAAATCTGCCATTTAAAGCAGGGAAATCAGGTCTATCTAATTGCTCACTGTGTCAGGACAATTTCCCAGGAGGCTTCCGCAGAGCAGTCTGCAGGAAGAAATGCAAACCCTGCTCCTACTCCATGGAATAGAGTCCCAATGCATTCCTCCTTCTGGACTTGGCCCAACTTTGCTGTTTAGACTGATATGCCAAGCCCATCTGGTTTCACTAAGACCCTCTAGGTTTTACAAGGTTCCAGATGCATTCTTTGGCTCCAGCTTCCAGGGTAGAAGATCTCTGCCTGCTATCACTTTTTGGAAATGGGTCTCTAGCTATAAAAACAACACTGAGTACCCTAAGGGTACCTCTACATTCTTAAAAATCTTTGTTCTCTGGTTCATTCCCAGGTCCTGACACCCTGGTATTGAGGTCAGAGTAGATAGTTTTACTGCTCTAGACATAACCTAAAACTCTATGGGAAGGACTGCATGCTCTTTTTTCCTTCACAAGTTAGGACTCTGAATTGTGCAAGTGCATGTTATCTGGAGAAAGAAGATGTGAACTTTTCAAGAGACTTCTAAATCAACAGCTTTTCAGTTTGGATAACAGAGAAAATAACATGAGCAAAACCAGAAGGATCGAATGACTGTTTTTTCTTTCATTGTTCTCATTCTCCAAGATATGATCAAACTTCTTTTAAAAAAATAGTAGTGCATACACTTTTTCTGTTCCTTTTAAAGGAATAATGTCTCTTATCTTTCCGATTAGGGCCTTTGCTTTAAATGCAGTTTCCTCTCTGGTCTCTGAAGACAATGTCCCTCTGCATGTCTGGGTCAACAATGAACAGACCTCTTCTTACAGAAGACACATTCTCCAATGAATTCACCTACCAGTTTCCCTTCTCAGCTGTTGTGTTCTCAGACACTTGACTTGACACATTTATCTGACTTATTTTTCTTATTTCTAGGGACTTTTTACTCCCTAAAGAATGAGTTTCTTGCAGAGGAAACTAGAGAAAATTCCTTTTGCTGAGTATGCTGTCATTGTGCTTCTTTGTCTGGGCAAAACGTACTCAGATGCTGATGGCCATCAGCAGGTGTTTTGAAAGATTCTGCTGTGCCTAATCCATAAGCACTTAAGTCTTTTATTGATTATACCCATGACACATATGGGATAAGAAAAATTGCTTTCCCAAACAACTTTTTAATACATATTTGTGCACAGACCCCAACAGAACATAGAAAATTTACGGTAATCCCCAAGTTACCTCGTACTTTGCAAAATAAAATACTCACTTGTGACATGGAAGAATACAGGCATTAATAATCAAATCTCCGTAGCTCAAATTCCAGTTAAATTTGAATGTCTGTGACATACAGGTTTTAATTTCCTTCTCAAATATTTGCTTTATCCCATGACATAAAAATTAACTTCATTTTGTTCCCTGATTTTTTTTATATTTTTTTTCCTGTTGTTGAATATCAAATTGGATTTGAAGCCTTTTCTGATTTTCTAAAAAGACCTCTATGTACTTGGAAAATTTTTTTTTTTTTTTTTTTTTTTTTTTTTTCCACTAAAGCAATATTATCAGGAGCAGCAAGAACAATAAGGACAGAGAATTGGAAAGATCTGTCTACAATAGCAAGCAGAGTAAAATACTTTGTGCTGAGGATGCATGTTCAACCTACATCTGTTTCAGAAGCTTACATTTAGGAATTGCTCCAATCTGGTCCCTTTTACTGAGTTACCCTTTGAGATTGAAATGCACCAGATGCACTCCTAGAGTGCTCCTTACAGCTGATAGAAACCTGGAAAGAATTCAGTTCACGTGCTCTGAAACCTCTCCAAGACCACTGCACAAGATCTTTAAGAGTCAAAACACAGATCCAAAATACAGAAAATGGTGACAAACCTGTTCAGCTTCAGAAGCACTCTTCCAATCTGAACTCAACAGCCATGTAGATGGCACCAATGAAAAACCCTTCCCAACAACAGATTAAGAACCATGGGGTGGTTCTCAAAATATTTTAGAGTAACCTTATCCTTGATTGCCCTCATAAAAGACTAGAAAACATACCCATTTAACCTTTTATCACCCTATCTTTCCTTAATAACAGTACACTCAAAAAGCAAGTGAAAACACTATTGACCTAACTTCTATGGGTAAAGGGGAATTTATATTTATTTTCTGATGTTTATAATATGTTTGACATCACAGACAGATCAGATAATGCCTAATCTTGTCTTGACAAATAACACAAATCCGATATTAAATGCGTTTCCTTTATGTTCTTAAAAGAACCAAGATTCCAGAGAAATAAGCAGTGTCAGAATTATGCATGTTATTGCATTCAAAAATATATTAAAGGAACATTGTTAGATTGCAGTGTCAGATACTCTCTTTCCATTGAGTCCTATGGAAGGAGCAGGAAGGGTCTGATCCGACTGGACCTATAAGATCACAGAAGCAGTTAAGGCATGAGGAGCAACATAGGAGACAACTAGAAACCTGTTTAAGGTCCTAGAATTTTAGCAAGACCTGTAACTATATGGGACAAAAGTGAGACCATTTGTCCAGTATTAATCACTCTGGGTAGGTAGGTTTTGGTATGAACATTATATAATATATAGATGCATTATTTACATTATATCTTTCTATAGAATCCCTGTTCCAGTCAATGTTCAGAATGCTTAATGTTCTCTTAGACATTTTTGAACGTCTTTATATTCAGTCAAGTGTGTACTTCCATAAGTTATCTACTGCACACTATTTTGATCTGTTCCTCATGTGAGTTTTTCTACAGTGTTTACCACTGCTATACATGAGTGTTTAATAAACAATTCCTTTATCTTCATAGCACCTTTGTGAAAGGATTACCTCTTTTTCTATGCACAGAGAACTGAAACACAGGGAGATGAAGGTGAAAAGTGTACACTAATGTGCAATGGATAACCTAAGATGTTTCAGACATGATTATTTGCATCTTAAGGTATGACATAGGAGTCTATTAATGCAAAACACAGCTTTAGTTACAAACAAGAGTGTTCAGCGTTTCTGCAGAGCAAACCTCCAGGAGGAGATGGACACTAAGAAGATAAGCAAAAGGAGTGTCTAAGCCTGTGGGGAAACAAAAGACCTTTGACTGTACTTTTTCTCTGTGGCAAGAGCTTTCTTTCTCTCCTTGCCTCAGCAACCTGGCTGCTCTGGGGAGGCAACAGGGGAACATAGTCTGGAAGGAAACTCAGTCACATTCAAACCAGGGACCTTTCTGGACAATCCAAGCATTCATGACAGCAGAGAGCAGAGCAAATGTTATTAACCACCTGTTTAACATTAGTGACTCACTATGAAATCTTTGTGAAAGACAGTGATAAGATTCCTCACAATAAGGTAAATTTGCAGAATAAATTTCACAGTTTTTAACAGGCCCTAGGACATACCACCCTGGGTATCAAATAAACATATCTGGAAGTGACTGGAAATTGTGGAGGCAATTGTCAGAGTAATTGTTTAATGTTACATCCTGAAACCTTAATTTTCATTCACTGTAATAGTTTTGCATGAAAATGTAAATAAAGTATAAATGTTGGTTGTACTGGACTCCTTCACTAGAACACCTGAAAAGGATGGAAATTGAAAGGTTTTTACACACAGAGTTTAAAACAATAGCTGATGTTTCCATCAGTGTGCACATGATGAGGAAGAATGTTCAGATTTTCTTACAGGAATCCTTAAAATCCTACATCCTCTCACTCATGCACAGCAAGTAGTGTTAACGATGTAGATTTAATTTAGCAACAACATCCCAATTAAGAAAAATGACCTTCAGAGCACTTGTGAAAAAAACTATTGAAATACTTTGAAAAGGAAAGACTGGAAAAGACCTTAATTTTCAAACAGTCAAAAAAATGGTTTTATGTCTATGGCAATAGGGAAATATTTCTGGTTTTAATTTTCAGTCCACAAAGCTCATGCTCTTTGCTCATTGTGGTAGCATAGAGAAATAGGCTAATTGGTGCATGATCACCTGTCATTTCACAGGAACAAGATTACCTAAATTATAATTGCAGGAGAGGGAGAAGCAAAATCTTATCTTAGAAGTGCTCGAGACCCAAATCATTTGTGCATCTGATTTGTGAGAGTCACAGAGGCACCCAGCTCTCCACGCTTCCTTTGAAAAACCCAGCCTACATCTGTGCATAGAAAATATTTTCTTGTTTCAGACATGTATTAGCACTGTTCGAACACTGGTGGGTTTTTTGCTCTACATAATTTGAAGTGAATTTTTAAAATCCCACCTGCCTTAACTGCGGGTTGCCAGCTCTAGCACAGAATTCACCCATGAAAGCTGTTTTGAATCAGGGAAAGAGGAGAAGGGAGCAGTATGCAGATAAGCCCGGCATCCATGCAGGCAGCCTGAGGAAGGTCATTTGCTCTCAAGTGCTGGGGACACGAAAATGCAAAACTCACAAAGGGATGCTGTAGGAGGACGAGAGTCACTAGGTGGCAGAAGCACTCCTTCTGCTGCTCCTCCTACCCCTTGTGGTGTGGGCTGTAATTAGGTCAGTGTATGGTAAAGTAGGACTGGGTGATAAATAAAGTAGGTTTTCTCTCCTAGTACACACTGCAGCTTAATTTCGCTTCTTTTTAGGTAGTGTTACAAGGTGGATTAAAACTTTTAAAGGAAAAAAAAAAAAAAGCCCTCTTGCCAAAGTAAATGAAATTTAAACTCACTGAGGAGTAACAGCAGAAAAGGAGGAGAGAAAAAAAGGAAAGATGACTCCTCTCTGGTGACATTGATATTCTGTTCAGAAGAACACTGAGGAGGGGGAGGGCTGTGCAGAGATGTGTGTTAAATCTCAAATCCAAACAGGCAAAACGTGCAGTTTTGCCAGCTCTGGTGCAAAGCAGTAACATGCACTTTTTCCTTGAGGTATTTTTGTAATTTTGTTATGAAAAAAGCATTTTTAGTCAGCAAAACATGACTGGTTTCCCCTTCCAGAGATCAGAGTAATGTATCTCACTATGGAGGTGGTACTGAAGGTCAAAGATGAGATAACATCTCCTGCATCACTTAATCTCCATCTAACTTGGAGCCACATTACCCCAGAGCTCAGTGTCAGCTTGTGGAAAGGAAGGTACAAGTTGTCAGAACAATTATTACAGAATGTGCTTAATCAGATTCACAAAGCTTTCTTTCTGGGTTAAATCATGTTAAGGACTTGATATCATTTCCAGTGAAGTCAATGTAAACCTCCCTTGAATTTCAGCAAGAACAGATTTTGCCCTCAGTGCAGCATTGACTTCCCAAAAGACATAACTGAGAAGGAGTCAGGAAGAGGAGGGCAGAGGACAGGAATAAGCCTTGTCACCTCTTTAGGCTTTCCACCCCTAAACATGCAGGGAGAAAAATAGCCTTATAACAAAAGGTGACCTGGCTGAAAGGAACATATGCAAGAATATAAAAGCAAACAACTATGTAGGTGCTAAAACATGATTTAGGCAGAATCTGAAATTCTGCCTAGATCTAAACCTGTCATATTTAAATATGATATTGCAGAGGTATGCTAAGATCAGGAACTCTGAAAGCTCAGATCACTCCTCTGCTCAGTTCTCCAGGTGCTTACCAGTGCTGTTTTGGCTTGAGTGTTTAGGTAAGTAACTCCTGTCTGAAATCCACTGGGAATTTAAAATAGGTGGAGTGCTGTACTAAATCCCCAGAAAGTCCCAATTTGTTCAATTTATTTAAGTGTGGACAACTTACACTGAAAGATCAGATCTTAACAATGCACTTTTATTTACTTTAGTTTTTAAGCACAGTAAAGTGTAGTGCCTCTATCCACTATTAACATAATAACCTAGCAATGGGTAACCATAGCGGGAAGACAATTTTTGTGGCATCAGATTAAGTGTGTATGGGGTTTTCTGGGGAATCTCAGTTCTGACCAGCAAGAGCTGCTGGAACCAGTGGGACAGTATCTCCCGTGAAGAGTCCTTGTCATCTCCTGTTTACAATCACTCCTGGCGTGGCTTCCCTTTGGCTCTTGTGTATTGGTATAGTATGGCTGTTGACCAAGTGAAGTTTTTTGTTTTTTTTAATGTGCAGCTGAGTAGGTTGATCATTCCTGGCTTAGCTGCTTGAAGATTCCTTAAAAAGGAGCCATCCTAAATCCCACTCTGAAGTGAGTGTGATACCTACTTTTATACCGTTATGCTTTTAATCGCATTTCTACACAGCACTTGTAGGGATCACCTATAGCTTAGGGCATTTGAATGAGGATAACCTCAGCCCTCTTTCCACCTTTTGTTACCCAAGTCTTGAGCAGTTGTCTGAGTTTCCAGGTGAATTCTCAAACAACTAAGCTGTTCTGTAAATGGTGGGCACAGGTTCTATAAATCACCTGGCTTCTAAAAGCAATGCAGTGAACTCTGCTCTTTGCAAGGGTACATGAAAGCAAACATTTCATGGACTCAGGTTTCCTCTGTCCAAGTGAAGTATGGGAGCTGAGATTTCCCTTATTTAGTGTTTTTCAGCTTAGTAACTTTGGGAAAGATCACATTGCATGGTATACTGCATAATTCCTTGTGTATACTAAATTGGATGGCAGTGCCTAAAAGACACTGCTGTGTCTCTTTTTATAGACACCAAAGCCCTATATTGGACCTAGGGCTATAACTTTCTTGTTTATTATAGTTAATGAATTTAAGTAGGCCACCAGCTACATTAGCATATAGATTCTGTGTGAATTTCAGAGGTTTGAATAAGTTTCAGAGAAGCGAGGAGAGGGAAAAGCCCAACATACTCTTGGTATGCATAATACCATTCTCTCCTTCTAGGATGTGGGTGGGTGTTCTATGGTGGGAATAATAGCTATCACAACACAAAGATGCTGTAAACCTGGAAGAGTAAATGAGTTAATATTAGACACATTTTTCAGACCCTCAGGTGGAGACAACTATGAAAGAGCAGAGCATTAAAATAGTGTCCTCCTTCAGTCCTGTCAACTTTATTTCTCATGTACTTCTTACTACACAAGTATTAACTATAACTGCCTGTCTCAGAGAAAATCAAAGACACAGTGCAGATATACAGGCTTTCTCTAACAGGTTACCAAATTGGTTTCATTTTTCATGTGACTCACCATCAAACATCTGGTAGCATCACAGCCAAAGATTTTGTTAGCAAAAGATTTTGATTTTGTCAGACATAGGAGAGATCAGTTTCACCAGTGTCACTACTGTTTCCCATGTCTAGCAACTGCTGATAATACCTCTGACTTCGTCTACAAGTTGCTGTCCTAGCCTTTGATCTGGAAGTCACAAACAGCTAGTTAACTTGTTTGACTAGTTAAGCCAACCCCTATACTTGCTTGAAAATGAGCTACTTGAGGACCAGATTCCATGCAATAGGTCTGATTTTACCACCACCTCAAGCAGCATAAGAAAAGGCGAAAGATGGTGGTGACAGTAAATGTGTCTAGTGGAGTCTTGCCTGCATGTGGTCTCTCACAGATGACAATACCAGAACAACAGAATCATCAAGATTTCTTTCTTAGAAATCCTCAGTGTAAACAAGACCTGACTGTGGATTTAGAGTGCTAAACTTACTATTTGACAAGTTAGGTCCCAAAAGGATTATTTTTGTTACTACTAAGCTTGAATCTGATATAGAATGAGGGTTGGATTATTTTTTTTCTTGGTATTTTTAACTGCTCTTGAAAACATTTTGTTGAATAGTAGGAGTGGTTGGTACTTTTCCAATTTGGAACTGCTTAGCTCATGAGTTCATAAAATAACTGCTACAACTGAAAAGTATTGCAGCAGCACAGAAAAAAAAAAAAAAAAAAAAAGAAAACTCTGCAGACTTATAAACACATTATTTTCTCTTTCTAATTGAGGTCCAGATGTTGAAAAGAAAACACATGGACAGAAAAAAAATTTGGTTTTACTTTTAAAGAAAACCAATACATTTTGCTTCTTTCACTTGGAGAATTTTATAGAGCTTAGAAATTCTATTTTACAGTTGGTTTATGTGATGCACACTTAGAGTTAGTGCTGTGTTTGAGATTACAAAATCAGTGGCACAAAATAAGATGCATTTAGCTTCATCATCTCAACTATTTTCCCATAAGAATAAAATCACTGTGGTAAGGGAAGAATTTGTGTATTGTCTATTCAGTGCTCTGTTTCATTGTGAGAATCAACTCAAAACAGAGATGCTTAATCTTTTAGACAGTGCTAGCCACAGAGTCCGTGATGGGACCATGTCAGTGCATGCTGTAACCTCTTCTCAGCAATATGTCATAACCTTGCCTTATGATCTGGTGTACACATGTGTATGCCAGACATATCATGACTAGAGATGCAACACCTTCCCTCTCATTATATTTTCCAAATTCATGAATGCCCAAATTATCATATGACTGGCTGTGCATATACTCACCACTTCTAGTGTCATTGCTGGATGTGTAGGTTTATGTCAGAGGAGCACTCTGAAAATTATATACAACAGGGAGCAGGCATGAGTTTACATGCCAAAGCTGAGCTGCTCCTGTCTCAAGATGCACAGATGTCTATTTCTATCCTAGAGAAACTGTTCAGTGCATAAACATTTTGGGATGGCATGTTCTGACTGTCACATCAGTTTAAGCAGATGTATTAGTTTCCATTTGTAGAATAAATGGACTTTTCTGATAAAAGATACAGTTACTTGATTTCAAAATCAATTTTATTGTGTGCTGAACAGGTGAATATCAGTCCACTCATTCATGAACTTCTGCATGGGAATGAAATTGTTTGTTCAGCAGAGATATCAAACTGTGATGAACAGGTTGCTGCAGTTTTAGTGATGAACTTAATTGGCAACCAGTGACAATAAAATAACAGAGGGTACTGCAGGTCAAACTTCAACTCCATCAGCAGAGCTCTGTAGGGAAGCTTCCACAGTACCTGCTGTACTATTGTTCCCTCTATTCAGTACTACCATCATCTCTCTTTCTGATGAACACTAGGTTTTTCATTTTAACCCAGAAAAACTCACAAGGGGTTCTATGTGCCAGGATGGTGTAATATAAGATTTACGTAACAAAGGGAGAGTAGACTCAAAAACCTCCTTGAAAAACAAGGAGCTGAATTTTCCTTCTTAATGATAAAGTCTCATGTCAGACTCTGTATCTCATTGTGAGTCTCACACAAAATCATTTGATTAGAAAAGCAGAGGATAATTGGCATGACAAAAACAAGGACACAAGAAGTGAGGCATTATGTGCTGTTTCCACAAATATTACTGCTAATTGTGTCAATTAAATTATCTAATTAGTCTACAGTAAATCACTTGAACACACACTAGCACAAATTCAAAGCATATGTCTCTACAGAAAAACTAATAGTTCCTAAAGGGTCAGAGTTTAGGAAAAACCGTCAGACATGGCATGAGCAAAGTGTAACTCTGATTTGAATTTTATTTATAATCAAACACACCTAAGTAGTGTGCAGGTCATCCTGCTGCCTGGGAAATGATCTGGTAATAATCATTGCATGTGGCATGCCAAAATGAGACCTGGACACACCTTGACCATTCTAGGAAACGGCCCAAAGCCATGGCTGTATCATGGCAGCCTTTGTGACAGGCAGGTTACGTGTGCTGGCCTGTGCTCCACAGGCTTGGAGCAGAGCATGCCCACCTGCAACGTACTGCATAGGCAGACTAGTAGAGGCAAAACCTGCACTAGTCAATTAAATGTTCCCAGGACCGGTATCTCATCCACTGAGAGCAGCTGGGAGGGAATGCAGCCCATGCCCATATCATTAAATTCTCTTGTAGCCCCAGGCAATATGCCCCCAAGTTAGAGTGACTGTTGGAAATGGTCCCTGGCACCCATGTTGACTCCCAAATGTGCCCAGGAGTTGTTTAGGTGAGTGTTAGTTCACACAGGCCAAAACTGCCTTGGACTGTTCTCTCAGGCGTTCTCCAGCACTTTTAATTTTCTTGTGCACAAACAGTCATGACATCTATTTTACCCTCTGCATGATGCACTTTTACCGAGTCAGCACCATTTTATATAGAGAGCATAACCAGATTGCAGACGCTGGGATCATAAGTTTGTCTAATCTAGACACTGAGTTCTTCGGCAACTAAATCTCTATAAGATCTTTATCTGTAGCTAAAAATAGAAGCCTTTATCTAATGCCACTCTCATACTCTTCCTACATACATACATACCCCAAACTGGCAGGCCAATAATCAACTTCATTATCAAGATCTCACCTTAATCTTTGACAACATCCCTAGTAAGATGTGTTGCCATGTGTGAGGGATAAGAATAGCCTTAGAAGAATAAGGGCGATGAAAAAGTTGCATTTTGATGTTTGATACTTTCTGGAAACAGCTCTTTCCAATCATTAGTACAACATATAAAATAAACAAGGAGTGTCCAAAGAGTAGTTAGCTACAGAATCTTTTGGGAATTCAGTGTCTGGGGGAAGCTTCTGCAAAGTAATGAACAGGAGGCTGTCATTTTTAATTTGGCAGCATTTGATGTCATTGTTCATTGATGTTTCATTTATCACTTTTCACATGTTTAATAAAACTAAACTAAATTCTTATTTAATTATAGTGTGATAAAACTGCCTGAAAAACACAAAAACATGCTTATATTTTAAAGCTGACCAAATTAACCCTTTCATCTGTCAAGGTGTCTGAATAAGAAATGTTCTACTTTTTAAAAATATAATTAATCTTTTAAATAAGCATGTCAATATAAATTCAAAAGCTGAATCTCCACAGAAGACTATTTAGATTGTATCAAATAGTAATTGAGAGCAATTTCTAAGTGTAAAAGTGGAATATGAGCACCAAAATAATTTAGCTCCCTCTGTTGCAAATTAATTTTTTTAATCAACTTTTCAAGTTGTAAATATGTCCTCAGTAGCTGTAAGACAAAGTGTGAAAGAAAGATGTTAAAACCTGTGAAGAGCAGAACTGAAAAGAAGTTTTGGATTTCACTGCACAGGGATATTTACGGTCTATAGAGATTCACAGCAATATTGTGAATTGTGCAAGGGGTTTCTGTAATTTTTTCCAGAAAGTTATAATAACTGTTTGTGCAAGTGCCTCTGTCTATAAGTGCAGTAGTCTAGTTCACAAAAATATCAGTATCTAAATCAAGTGCTTATCTAACTTCTCATTATCTAATTAAACTAAATAGTGGTCAGATTTTAGTCCATGTTACCTTTCTCTTTCTAACTGAAGATACTATATTACTTAATAACACAGTTGATTGGGGGAAGGGCATTTATTAAAACAATATTTGTAGATGTACTTCCAGGGATTGGGTGTGTCTTGCAGAAAGAAAGAATGAAACTTAAGTATATGTGTTGCCAGGAAAACACCCTACACCTTCATCATGGTCAGTTCTCTCTGAAGAGTAAAAATGATGCTTTGTTTCCCTCTCAGTTGTGTCCTTATTGCAAAGTTTAATTTTTTATTTATTATTTTTACCTTGTTTTGGGAATTTGTAATGTAGCAAATGAAAAGTGCCTGCATCTTGATGGTCCAGAACAAAGAAGAAACCAGATGCTTTATGGGTGAGTCAATACTGACGTTATCAGTATTAGAAAGTAAAACAAAATTTTATTAACTTAATTAATTTAGTTGCATGCTGGTCAGTCAAAAGTAGGGATGGCCATGAGACAGTGCTTGGAAACAGTCTGGCAACAATTTTTTTCTGCTACATTCCAAAAGACCAAAAGACTTGTCCAGTTTTGGGTGCCCCAGTACAGGAAAGACATTGATAAGCTGAAGAAAGGTCCACCAAGATGGTTGATCAGCCTGGGGAAGAAACAGATTAAGAAGGACCTAACAACAGCTCCCCCAGCATCTGTGAGGAGAACGGGATGGGGAGGTTCACGAAAAAGACAGTGTTGAGCTCTTCATAGTGGTGTTTGGTGAGAGGATGAGAGGTACCATACAGAAGCTGAAAAATGGGGCTTGAATAGTTATCAGGAAACACTTATTCACCATGAGGGCAGTAAAGCAGTGGAACAGGTTGTGTAGACCCCACCCTCAGAGATGATCAAAACCCAATTGAATAAAGCCCTGAGCTACCTGAGCAGCTGATCCTGCTTTAAGCAGGAGGTTGGAACAGAGATCACTCAAGGTCCCTTCCAGCCTGAATGATTTTGTGGCCTGTGATTCTATAATTGCAAATAAAAATTATTTACATATATATATATATATATATCTATATATATATATATATATATATCTCAAAAAAAACTGACCAGAAGAGCCATTTAATTTAATAACCACCAGCTGACTCTTCACTCTTAACAGCTTAGGAGTTTTGCACAACATACCACTATTCATAAAAAATAACTAGCTCTTGAAAAAAAATGTCACAACTGTACCATACTAAAGCAATGTTATCACAACCAAAAGGCTATGTATTTTATACTGTGATATCTTGATGGAACATACGCTACAAACAAAACAGGTTTTGCCTTGATGTAGCTGACTACCTTTGATGCTGCAATTAATTTGGGCTGGGCCAGCTGCCTTATAATTGAAAACAAATCTTTGCTTTTCCAGACCTCAGATATTATATTATTGTAAACATCCTTCTTGTGCCAATAAACATAGCAAGTGTTTCAGGTTAACTTTCCTCTGAGGGGTAGGAACACATTTACCATCATTTATCAGCAGTCCTGGCTGACTGAGGAGGTCCCGACAGATTGGACACTGGCCAATATGATGCCCATATATAAGAAGGGTCGGAAGGATGATACAGGCCTGTCAGCTTGACTTCGGTGCCCAGGAAGCTGATGGAGCAGCTCATCCTGAGTGCCATCACACAACATGTGTGGGACAACCAGATGATGAGGCCCAGTCAGCATGGGGTTATGAAAGGCAGGTCCTGCTTGGCAAACCTGATCTCCTTCTATGACAGGGTGACCTGCTTATTGGATGAGGGATAGGCTGTGGATATTGTTTACATTGACTTTAGTAAGTCCTTTGACAGTGTTTCCCACAGCATTCTCCTCGCAAAAATGGCTGCTCGTGGCTTGGATGGGCACACGCTTCACTGGGTAAAAAACTGGCTGGATGACTGGGCCCAAAGAGTTGTGGTGAACTAAATCTGGATGGCGGTCAGTCACAAGTGGTGTCCCCCAGGGCTCAGTGTTGGGGCCACTCCTGTTTATCATCTTTATTGATGATCTAGACGAGGGGATCGAGTGCACCCTCAGTCAGTTTGCAGATGACACCCAGTTGGGTGGGAGTGTTGATCTGCTCGAGGGCAGGGAGGCTCTGCAGAGAGACCTGGACAGGCTGGAGCCATGGGCTGAGGCCAACTGCAGGAGCTTCAATAAGGGCAAATGCCGGGGGCTGCCCTTGGGCCACAACAACCCCCAGCAGCGCTATGGGCTTGGGGAGGAGTGGCTTGAGAGCTGCCAGTCAGAGAGGGACCTGGGGGTGCTGATTGACAGCCGGCTGAACAGGAGCCAGCAGTGTGCCCAGGGGGCCAAGAAGGCCAATGGCATCCTGGCTTGTGTCAGCAATAGCGTGGCCAGCAGGGACAGGGAAGGGATCTGACCCCTGTACTCGGCACTGGTGAGGCCGCCCCTCGATTCCTGTGTTCAGTTTTGGGCCCCTCACTACAAAAAGGACATTGAATGACTCGAGCGTGTCCAGAGAAGGGCAACGGAGCTGGTGCAGGGTCTGGAGCACAGGTCGTACGGGGAGCGGCTGAGGGAACTGGGGTTGTTTAGTCTGGAGAAGAGGAGGCTGAGGGGAG
Source organism: Athene cunicularia (assembly GCF_003259725.1). Classification (NCBI taxonomy): domain Eukaryota; kingdom Metazoa; phylum Chordata; class Aves; order Strigiformes; family Strigidae; genus Athene; species Athene cunicularia. The sequence continues at coordinate 65,210,143 of NW_020799097.1, read as the reverse complement.
ACCTCATCGCCCTCTACAACTACCTGAAAGGAGGTTGCAGAGAGCTGGGGATGAGTCTCTTCAACCAAGACAAGAGGTAATGGCCTCAAGTTTTTCCAGGGAAGGTTTAGAGTGAATATTAGGAAGCATTTCTTTCCAGAAGGGGTTGTTAGGCTTTGGAATGGGCTGCCCAGGGAGGTGGTGGAGTCTCCATCCCTGGAGGTGTCTAAGAGTCAGGTTGACATAACACTTATGTATATGGTGTCATTGGGAATTGTCAGTGTTAGGTTAACAGTTGGACTGGATGATATGCAAGGTCTTTTCCAACATAGATTATTCTGTGACTCTGTGATTTCCTTCCCTCCTAGTTTCCCAAATGCATAGGTCAATCAGTTTTCACTGTGCATTGAACTATTTCAACAATTACTTTATTTCCCTTACACTGAGAAACTGGTGTCATGCCTGCAAAGCATGGGTGATCCAAGCAAAACAATCAAGGGATTACACTTGCCTTTTGGGACCACTCTACCTCTCTCCATCCAATAGTGCTCTCTCCCTTCTTACACAGCAGCAGCTGCGAAATGCACTGGTTTCTGCATCTCCCACAGGGAGCTCTGGTGGGCAGAAGGCAATGCTTAGATGTTTCCGCAGCATCTGCTGATCCAGAAGTTGTTCTCATTTGTCTCTTAAAGAAGAAACAGTGGGCTATATTCATTTTGCAGGCCATGACTGAGTTATGTTACTTTGCTTTTGTGAAAAAATCCCCTTGCACAAATGAAGAAAAAATATTTGGACAAAAAAGCATATAGGCTTTTGCTTTCATTATGAAATCTTTTCCTCATACTAACTTAGTTAATAGATTCCCAAGTATTTCTGGTGTTGAGTGCAAAACAGAGTGACTGAAAAGAGGTAAGCTTCAGTATCACAAGAAAATGCACATGGCTGTCTTTTAGAGATGGGTAAACTACACCTACAAACCTTGGATCATTATGATGCTGTGCAGAAACTTCCTCAGAGCTGAACTGTATGTAACTTAAAGAAAAATAACATCAAGGTCAGTAAAGACAAAGGAAGACAGGGTATAAAATAAGAAACAGATCTTTATTTTTCTTCAATAAGACTGACTTTTCCCTCTTTTCTATAATTTCAAGATATTGCATGCCCCTGGCACATGACCTTTATCAGGTACATCATGAATCCGTTTTGACTTTCTATTTTATTTAAAGGTAGATGTTATTGATTTTATTGACTACTCTGCTTCAAAACCAGTGCAGGTGTTCTAATAAAACTTAGCACAAGTTTTACAGTCTTGCAAAATTTGCTTTCTTTTCTAAATATGGGCTTGCATAATTCAGAAATAATTAAGCATTCATGTAAAGGCATTTCACAAAGCAAGCTCAAATATAGTCATACATACAGTATTTTTTTCCTCTTGGAAGGAAACAAATAAACTTACAGTGATGAATTTAATTTATTCATAATAATCATCAGAAATTTGCATATGATGAGCAAATTATCCAAATGCAACTTGTTGCAAGAATTGCACTATTTTAAAAATGAAATTGCTGGAGTTTTTAAACAAAGGAAATTTTCAATAGCAACTAAGAAGTATTTACTAAAAAAAATATTGCTTTTCATGAAGATCAGCAAAGAACATTTGCACACTGTAAGCCACAGAAATGTGTCCATGTTCTGAGCAGAAAAGGCTTTGTTTTCTGGGAACACTTGTTTAATATGAATCAAGGGATTATGTTGTCTTTACTTGACATTTAGCATAAAGGTCCCAAATTCATTTGGATGGCCTTCTTTCATGTTCTAAAATTTCTCCTTTATATGTGGAAGAAATCCTGCTGATGAAGAAAATACACATTTCAAAAAATGCCTGAAAAGATATAGGAAAAGTTTGAAACTATGTACCACATAGAAGTATTCTAGACAAAAGTTAATTATCTTCCTGAGTGGCATTTAGTACTGGATTTGCTCAGGGAAGAGCCATCCAAAGTCCTGCCTTCTAAATAAATCGTGAGTAGCTATGGATCACAAGAGGTGCAAAAGCAACTGATCGTGTGTATGTGTGTGTTCTTATGGGTGTATATGTGCCACAGTTCATAATTTGCTTTGCCATCATTCAGGATTACCCCTTTCTTTGTTTAAATTTTGCAGAAGGTTTAAAGGCTTTTGGTAGCTTCCTCCTAGCTGCATGCTTCAATTAAGTTATGCCCATATGTGAATGTCTCTGTGTGTGAGACTGTATGTTTTGGAATAAGATGACTGGAAGGGTACTGGTAGGACAAGAACTTTGGAATTAGTTTTTAGATACAGCATACATATGCTAGGTGTAACTTAGAATTTATTTTTTTTTTTTAAAAAAAAAAAAAAAAAGAAGAGAGTTTCTTCCCCAAAGAGCTTATAGTTCAAATATAGGACAGAAATAAGAAAGGCAGGTAAGCAGCTAAAAGGAAGATGATCACTATTAGGTGGAACAAATGGTATGGGGCTTTAAGTTTATTTACTTCTTTAGCAATAGCTAAATATTTCAAATATATAGAAGTATTATAATACTAAACCATTGCTTACCCAAGTCTAGGAAAAAGAGTTATTGTGAAGAACTTTTCAATTCTGTCTATTGTGAAGTTGGATTATTATGAGGTTGGGTGACACAGCAAGTAAACAAGAAATGAAAGAGAAAAAGTTTAAGTAGTGAGTACAGAGAATGATGACATAATTAAGAGGGAAAGGAAAAGGAGAGCTGTGGGAGAGCTAGTGAGAGAACACGTATTAAAATACATTGGAATAAAATACCTTTTGTTGCTGGAGCTCACTGGACTATGTCCCTCTTCCATTCTGTATACTAAAAATTATTTCTGGATCAGGATATGCAAAGTTATCCATTATGTGAGGACTCCAGCTCCAAAACCTAGTATCTTTCTGTAGCAGGGAGCTTGCAGGAATCTAATGGTTACATCTGAGCCACACCAATAATAAAGTACAATACACAGACTACTACTACTACTACTGCTGATAATAATGATGATGATGGTGCATGTAATGAGAATATGTCATTATTCCTGGATGTTCTGCAGATTTGAGGTGACACACTTGTTTTCAAGGTCTATAGCATTCTGCTAAGGTAACTTCTGCCTACAGCACATTTCGCCAGTAGTGAAAAACTGCATGTTGGAAAGCAAATACAATGATTGTCATTGCTGGTTGAAGACACAGCTGTAGCTTCCCACTTACTAGGCTGGAAATGTATCCTGTACTGTATTGCTTTGGGCTTTGTCAGCATACACAGTGTGCATTTTTGATACAACACAGGCTGATCTAACCAGACACTATGTGACCCATGTAACAAATGGCACTAAAAAGAGATTTGTTTCTTTAGTAGATAAAACCAGACAATTCCTTTGACAACAGCATGTGCAGCTGCCCTTTCATATTAAAGATAACTATGCTTATTAGTAAGTTCTTAACACCACATCCATATTAAATTTCTGCTTGTTTGTTCACTCAGGAACCAGAAACATCACCAACATGATGTTTTGGAGAGATTTGCAAGCTTCATACAATACCACACGTAGATCATACTCTGCCTATTGGGACCTACCAAAACATCATGGCAGTTTTTACACATGCTGTTATACCTTGTCCATTTTGTTCTCAGTAATAACAACATATTGTAGACATATGAAGTCATTAAATTCAGGAATTGCTTTCTGCATACTGGAAAAAATATTTATGTAGTTCTTTTTGTGCGAAGGGAAATAATGTCCTGACCTAGTCAATATACTTCTCTGGCATTAACTGTTCTAGTTACAGAACTGGCACTACAAAACTCAGCGCTGAACTGTGCTTAGCAGATAAACTGTTGTCAATCAGGCCACCCACAGAGTCAACGTTTCTCCTCTTGCAGAGTAAGTATGATCACACTACTGGAAATCAGAAGGACTTGTTCTCCTAGCTGTTCACAGTTGAGATGCAGTGGCTGCGGTGGCTCAGAGACAAATGAATATTCTTGACATCACCTCGTATAAAGAAAGCTACTTCTAGATTTGCTTAGTCACAGACAAAACTCTCAGTGCTTGCAAGAGTTGAAAGAAATAGGGGGCTAAAGTCTCCATGAGCTGTCTGTGAGCCTTGTAGCCACTGCTGTTGGATAGAGCCAAGAGCTTAAGGAATGCTTATTATGCATAGAAACATAATAGGAGACAGCAAGAGAAAAAAAGGAGAAAGAAAAGAGTGATGGCATTTGATTCATGTACTGTTCCAGCTCCCAGGAGTTTGCTGCTGGCACAATGCACCCAGCTGAAGGTACACTGAGTACAGCTTGCACCTTGCAATAAGCATTCTGCCCAGCTCTCCCATGAGCCACTCATTCTTCTGCTCAGCCTACATGCTGTATCTCACAGATATTGTCCAGGGCCACTTAAATCAAGGACAATTGTATTAATCTGATAAATTACACTGGACACAGAAGTTAGAAACAATTAATCTTTATTCTTGTCCAGGAGAAGCTCTTGTCCATTTTGCTTTTGACATTCTGTCTTGCAGGGAAACTTCTGAATTTTAGCAGGACCTCCCTCGTCTGCCTGATTCTGAAAGGAAAGATTGCCCTAGAATGTGGAAAATGTCAGAAGATGACAGTCCTTGATTTTAGAATTTGGTACAGTTATGGGAGACTTAAGTTTTCACTTTAAGGAAAATTATTGTTCATAAAAATGGCTGAATAAGTCCACACAGACCATATGCAGTTTGTGGATACCCTTCTCTTAACACAGATTTGCACAAATCACACATCTCAGACAGGCAGCGACGTATAAACATTTCCCTATGAGCTTCATTGTTTCTTCCTACATCACTTGCCATTACCTCTGGTGTCATGGTGTAAGCCTTCTTCCACAGTTCTTCAAATACTGCAGATGTAACCTGGTATTAAACATACATTAAGACTGATACATTTGCTGTTAGAATCAGAGTCTTGTTATTTATAATTGCTCATTATTGATATTAGAACAATAAAGATCATCCATGGTAGAAGCACAGAGTGATAATATTCCTCTAAACAACTGTTGAGAGAAAATGCTGTGTTTGAGGAGGCAAAAGTGTTGGATGTGGGTCTTGAGTACTGTGTGGTTGAATAGCTTTTTGAAACAGTCATAGTAGCTTTAGTCAGTGAGGCACAGTTTAATATTGTCCCTGTTAAAAGGACGTGCTGGGGGAAAAACACTGTTTTGGGTAGAACATGGGCTGTTTCCATACACTTTGCCCCTGAGGACAAAGTCATGAATTAACTGTATGATAAAACTCCAACAGAACATGCAAAGGTCATATTTAATGGACTGAAAAAGACCCCAAGGAATGTAAATGACTGAGGGTAAAGAAATAGGGTTAAAAACTGCTGGTGGCTGTATATAGCCTTGCAGAGCTGTGCAGGCAAGAGGAAGCACTAGATGTTGGGACTTGGGTAATGTTCAGTCCTTCTGAACTTGGCCAGCACTACAGGAATGGAGTAAGTGGTGGATAACATACACATAAAGGAAATATTCATGCAGAGAAGATAGCTGTGTTCCCAAATGTTTTGTATAGCTTATGTTTTTCAACCCTTAGCACTTCCTATGAACCAGAACATTTCTTATTCATTGAACTTCTAGTTGGAAAACACTGTAAGGAAATAACGTTTCGTTGCCCAGTTGCAAACCACATTACTGTGTCCACAAAGTTCAGAGTCTGGAAACCAATTTGGAAGCCACTTAGCTATCATCATTTATCCTGTTCCCACTATCTGGTAACAGAGTTCTTGAGCTCTTTTAGAACTTTTTTGTTGTGTTTACAATGTAAACATTTCCACCATAGTTTATGTTTCCCAGTCATAGATGTTTCTTCATTAGGATTGTGGTTTTAGTTTCATTCTCACCAAAGGGTAGGTATACAAGCCTGTGTTTGTAGCAATGCTGATATTGTCAAAAGGAGCATCCATTTGATAGTCCAGGAACAGTAAATTCCCATTTGCTTAAAATACATTGCCTGGACCTAATTTCTGTAACAGGTTCATCTATTCAAAATATCTAGCCACAGGTTAGGTTTCTGGTTAGAAGATATATGTGCACAAATTATACAGTCATTTCAGACACAACAAAATCACTAAGCACAATAAACCACAGAAAAGTTATAGTAACAGGACAATACAGTTATTTGACTGAATTTTAGCATATGATTTCAGCTAACATTTGTGGTTACATTAGGTTTTGCTGTTGAGGTTAAAACTGGCAACTCAGTGCATGATTTCAGGAAAAGGCTCTACAAACAATTGAGTTTGCGGCACAGGGGCTGAGGCAAGAAGAAAGAGTGAAAAAGAAAACAAAGAAATGGTAAGAGACAGGCAGATGTCAGGCCCAGTCCTCTTTCTTCTCATTACTGTGGTGCTACATGGTGACATTCTGCATCTCAAAAAGTAAAGAAAAGCATATAATTAAAAAATATATATACATTTATATATGTATACAGGCATATATACTTATGTATGCATATAGTTGAAGCCTACTTACATTTCTTTCTAGAGAAGAGTCATTTTGTATTAGACTAAGAGATTGAACTGTAAAATGATGTAAACGCAACACTGCTTAGGATTTCAAAAGAAAAGTGAAATATGTGAGAAACTACCATGATTTTACCCATTGATGCTTTTGCACACATACTTTACAGAAGAATGAGTGTAGTGTTCAGGCTAGTTTTCACTCTCTCAGCTATTTGTACCGCAGCAATCATAGTATCTAGGTGCCAGTTTTGACAAAGTTTCACTGGGAAGGAAACAGTTATTATAGGTTTCATTGTGAAATAACTGGTTATGTGTCAGCAGCTGCTGTAGAGAACTGCAAATACATCAGTGACTGTACAGAATGTGTGTTAGAGAGATTTGGATACACATCACTGAGTGCTGAAGAGACTACAGACAGTGTAGAAGACCATACTGTACTCCTATTCTCTACCTTTAGAGGTATTGTCAAAGGGCAAAGTTCAATACAAAGAAAACAGATTCCTGAAAACCATGTCTTTCGGAATACATGAGAATTAAATATACCTCATTCAATTACCTTTGAAGGGTATTATGGGTATTATAATTGATTTCCTAATTCTAGGAAAGAGTCAAATTCAGATGACAATATTAACTTGGCAGAGACAACTAGTGATAGTAATACGCTGATGCAGCAATTAATATTTTAATAGATTTATATACAATAATAGTTTCATTATAATCTGTAAATTTGATACTCTAGTCATTTGCTAAAGTAGGTAGTCATCTGATAATTGTTCTCAACCTTTTGACAGTGGGTCATTAAATTAATTACCGGGTAGCACATACCATAATGCTTATGAGTATAAACTATGGCTGTGTATATTTTCAGTAGGACCTCTGTACTTTAATTCATCCCTGGTAATTCATGCTTCTAGAATTTCACTGCTCATAGATATGTTAGGAAACGCAGATCTACATTTCTCCTTCTTGTAATATGTGGAGAATATTATCCACTGTAATTACAAGTCATGCAAGTTTTGTGTCTTTAACATCCAGGCCTCCTTCTACTGATAGACTCATTGAGGAAATAGTTTGTTATCCCACATATTTCTTCAAAATATAGTATTTAATTCTTCTAACAAAAAATACACATGTTCTGACATGAAGCGTAAGCAAGGCAAAAGAAAAAGTCTTTATTCATACCTGAGTCATGAGCTTGTGCCATACCTGCCTAGGCAGAATGCCATTGCCTCCGTGGCCATTAACCCTTAAGAGTTTTTTAAGTAGCTATTTTCTGTCATGGACTAATTTTCTGAGTGAAAAAACACACAACCCATTAAAGTTTAAAGCAAAACTTCCACAGGTATTTTGAAAGGTCTGAAGAACAATAGCCAGGAAGATGTTAATGATCTAGAATAACCTTGTAGCCAGGGAACGTATTAACAGCTCGATAATCAAGAAATCTTACTGCTGAAGCCCTGGTGATATTAGTGTGTCATTCAGCTATTCCTGTGAAAACTGTATTGACACGTTTGCTTTTATTCTGAGTAGTTTTGAGTTGGTTATTAACTACTATGTGCTGCCTTTCACTTCCCTGATTATTTAGAGTTTTTAAACAAAAATCACTGAATCACAAAGCATCATGTCTTTGGGGGTTTTGTTGGTTTGCTTGTTTGGGATTTGTTTGGTTGGTTTTTTTTTTTTTTATATTCAGGCCATTCAAGGGACATTTTTACTGTTGCTCTGGTATGATTTTCATACCTCTGAATAATATCCAGAAAAATCCTTGTAGTTTCTAAGCCATATCTAGTGATGTCAATTAGACTTTGTAGATGTCCTTTATACTAGACACAAAGTGAAAACTAAGAAGAAATTTTCAGCATGTAAGTTCAGTTGTATGTGCTAAGTGTAATTTTTAATAAAACATTAATTCAAAAGATTCAAAAACTTTCAGAAAACATTATTTGTCTGCAACAAATGTCTCCATGTTTTTGTACATTGTTAACTTTTGTGAGTTTTAGTGAAGTTTTGGCTTTTCAGTCCATAAATACACACACACACACACACACACACAAAATAAAAAAGAAAGAGAAAAAAATTAAAAACAGTATAGAGGAAAAGTCAACTTTAACAATCATTTTTTCTCTTCTATTCACTTCATATGTAGTTTCATTTTAAGTTTTGGGCAGAAGTTGGGGTCATTTCTTATTTTATCAAAACAGTTTTCCCATCTTAATTAAAATCAGTGGACTATGCAATTTTGTTACACTGAAGGAAAGGAGAGTTTGTTAATTTACATTTAAATAAAACTGATTTTCTGAACTTCTGATATAGTTGCATTTTTAATATCTTGTGCTTCATATTATATTTATAAGTGGTACCACGGGAATTATGGGGAGTCTTGCTCACATTTCTCACTGTTATCCATTAGTAATAGTAGTACTTTTGTGCCTGTGGTAGGCTAAGAACAGAGTCAAGGCAAAGTTTATAGGTGCAGTTAATAATTTTTAATTAAAACTATTAGTATAATTGGAAGAAGAGGCAATTTGAAGAACTTTCTAAAAATATTGTCCATTCTTTCCAGCTGTTCCATTTGGTCTAATTGAAAGTATTATTCAATAAAGCTGAGAATATATTCATTCTGTCATGGTGTCTTGAGTGGCAACTTTCCTGCTTCCATAGTTCATGATCACCTGAGAGCTTGAAGTTTAACCTCCTACTGACAGATTCCAAAGTTTTCAATAACTGAAGTAACAAGGAGCTTTTTTTTTTTTTTTTTTTTTTTTTTTCATTTATTCTTTAATTTGCCTTTTTTCCCCTTCTTTTTAAATTTTATTTTGCTTCACCATCTCTAATCTTACCTCTAGACTTCTAGTTTTCATTGAAGATTTCATTACTTGTAGTTGAGTAGTCAGGGCATTCAAATATGTGCAGTCAGAGACCGTATAGTACAAAAGAAGCACTAAAGTACTTCAATTGGCACCTGAACTATGTGTAAATCACAGGCATACTTTGCAATGCAAAAAGATGTAAGACTGACTTACAACACCAGTACACTATGAGGTATGTAGAGATGCACAAGAAATTCGACAGATTAAATTTGTTCCCTTTAGTGTTCAAGCAAGAACCACTCAGTGGAGAAGCTCCTTTAATGATTTTCTATTTAATAGTTCTTTTTTCATGGAAACCTGAAGAGTCTTCCTCATATTTAATTTTCTGCTGTGATACGTCCAACCAAGTTCATTCTTATAGTCCTTTAGGACTTAGCACAGTTTCATATTGAATAATGTTGAAGTTAGTTTGCAGCTGATAATGTATATTTACTAGTTCAGCATTAATAGTGACTTGAAATGCTTCACTCATCTGAAGGTAGTGTAACATTTTTGAGACTGCTTTTAGTTTAGATTCAGTTGTTGTTTACACTGCATATAGAATTACAAAGAAACAGTTTTCCATCTGGTGAAAACAGAAGGATTTTGGAACATTTTCTAATTGAATTGTAATAGAAAGTAAAAAAAAGGTTTTGTAACACAATATAAATGTTTTGAAATAAATATTTTATTCAGTACCAGCTACTGTCAATGATTATATTAAAGTTTCTAAGCAAAAATTGTTTTTAAAAAATTGAAAATCAGAATTCCTCTTCAAAAACTATCAAAGAGAACTTTTTGACAATTTCATAAAAGTTTCTGAATCATATAAATTAATTCAGGCTGACTTTTCTTTAGGGCTACCCGGCATGTATTTTTACCTGCTATCTTGGAATATTTATCCAACAAAGAATAATGTAGGTATTTGTTTGGTTTTCACATAAATTCAAGTCAACTGCACACCAGTAATTTTGTTATAGCAAGAATCTCTCAGACTTACTGTGGAATTATTGACTATCTTTGCAGTGCATGCCCAATAGACTCCATTCCTTGGGACTATTTCTCTGGATGAATATACTGGAATTGTTGCTTTTCCAGTGTAAAAGTTTTTGTTTCGTCAAATTGCTCTTTCCAGTTGGTGACAACATATTAGGTTTACTAATGCTACTAGAAGTGCCTTTTCCATTCACATCCTCCTTTGAAGCAATTAACCAATCTAAGGGAGTTGGTTGCTTGATTTTCTCATTGTTTGTAGTCAATGTGACTCTAAAGTCAGGGAGCAAAAAAAAAAAGACACAATGAGTGCTTCATTTAACGCTATCAACATCAATTATACATGAGCTTCCTTTACCTAGGAAAGCTCAATGCTCAGACTTGATCTTATACTCTGATCCCAAGAGAACAGGCAAACAGTCGTTCTGCCAGGGATAATGATGTTCTGTATAAAGCAACAAAATGCTACATGGGTTTTCCTAATGCTGTATTGTACAAATTTAAATATTGCTTGGGTTCAGGGAGGTTTTTCCACAGTATGAAACACTTGATGGTATACTTAGATACTTAGACTCTCAATGTGATGCCTTAAATTTAATTGACAAGTCCCACTAGCTTAGTGGCAGTTCTGCATCTAAATCTTCTTCTGTCATGCCCAAGCAAAGCCTCATGAAAGATGATATACATTTAAAAAAATTTAAAATACACTAATTAAAAAAACTGAAAAAGGAATGGAAAAAAAAGACCTTCCAACTGATCTCTTCCTGTCTCTAGGGGAAAAAAAAAAAAAATAAAAAAAAAAATATTTTTTTTTTCAAAAAAGGAGAATGGTTCTGTTTTAAACATTTTTGTCCAGAAATCTAAACCTTAGGATCTTTTCTGAAGCTGCTAAACCATTTCAGATGCAGCCATCCATACCCAAGATAAACTCAGTGATATCTTTTGAGACTGTGAGAGTTATGTCTTTAGAAAAGGTTAATTTTTTCTTTTTTTTTTTTTTTTTTCCTGCAAAATATTTTGTAGTCAGTTTAGATATCCTCATCTTGAAACTTAGCGGAACATTGTGTCATGCCCAGTTACCAATTGATTTAATTATGCTCTGCAACAGAACTTGCCAATAAAGCAAGGTGTGAGGTGCTGTTACTGAAATATACTTGGAAATTTCAGAGAGAAATGCAATGTACTTTAAATTTCTAGTCCCCATACACTCATTACCTATTAATATTGGATGAAGCTTCTTGACAAATGCATTGTCATGAACAGGCTGTTTCCATGGGTGTAATATTGGGCAGTTATGTCTAATACAAAGATAATGTTTATCTATTAAAAGAATTGTACTAACTTAAAATGGATTCAGATTTGTGTGTTGCAACTATATAGCTATCTAACATCCTGCTGAACCTCTCTGTACATTCATGTGTATGATACAAATATTTTTGTTCCTTTAAGTATGTTTCTTACAGATACTGTGAACATTTTTTGGTTAAGCGTTGTTTTCTCCGCTTTTGAAATGCTGAATATTTGTGACTTTTAAAAAATATTTTCCATTTTTCACTGTATTAGGGAAAAATAATGGGGGATTTTATTAAATTCTGAATGTTACTGAATGTATATTTCAAAAAGGGCAGTGCAGAGCATAACAGGACAGCAAAGGTAAGAGTAGAGCAAGGTGAAGCAAAGCAAAGAAAAACAGTTGAAGTTTATTTATAATTGTAAACAGGAAATAAATGAATAAGACTGAAAATAGATAGATAAATTATCTGCCAAGCTACACAGAAAAGTATTGACAGTACAGTACAGACACTTTATGTCAAGGATATTTCATTTTCCTCTGTCAAATTTAATCAATCATTTGTCATAATCTGTGATACTGTATTTCTGAAATGTAAACTGAATATAGATAAATTCACTATATACAATAATACCATATATCAAAAAATGCACCTACCTAGCATGTTTTGCAAAATCATTGAAGCAGTGTCCTTCTACTGCAAGGACAGTCACAAATATTAAAAATGTACCAAGATAGAAATAAAAACACTTGAGCTTGTAACTGACAAAATATTACCCAAAAAATGTCTTGTGTCATCAGTATAAGAATTTTTCTTATTTTATGAAGGGGTGAATCCTGATCTGTCAGAGTCTTAAGTACATCCTCACAGAAGTCCCACTGGGTAGTCAGGTAGAAGAGGTTGGATTTGAATTAATCCTTTGTTTAGAAGTTACAAATAAATATGGCTGCCATAAGAACACTATGTCCATCACTGATTTGTTTTGATATAGCTAGTCAGTACAAATGAGGCCTACTTAAAGATGAAGGTATCTAACTTGAAGTAGGATCCAAGACCCTTGTGAAGGCTTATATAATCCCTTTATAACATGCAAGAGAAATGACACACCTGGAAACAGGAATGGAAGTATCAGGCTTTTGAGTGGAAGGCAAGATAAGGGCTCTCCTAGGAGAAACATCTTTAAGAAGAAGCATCTGAGACTTTCATTCCTTCAGTTCTTGGCATGAGAGTTCCTTTCTCAGTGTCTGGGTTAAAAATTGTCAGAAATGTAAGAAAAATTAAGTTTTTCTTCTTCAGGATGAAAAGGGTTGATTCCAACAGAGAAATTAAAAGAGAAAGAAGAGCTGGAATAGAGGTGTCACACAGGGCAGGTTTTCCTTCCCATCAATTCCTGTTAGTGTTGGCAATATATAGTGGGGGATAATTCCTGGAACTGTCCCTCCTAGGATGGTCCTTCTCTATCTTTCCCCAGTCCTCTTGTACAGTGGCAGTGACTTTCCCACACCCTCTAGCCCATCCAAAAGTGGCAGAAGCATGACCCAGCCTAATTTTAAGGGTTGCTGAAAGGCAAAGCACATAGGAGAGATGTGACCATTTTGTTGCTGTAGCAGTTGCTAATTAGACAGTAGTTTATCACCCTACCTCTAGGATCCCCACAACCAGCATCCTCCTGACGTTGTCTTAAGAGAGGACCTGTCATGTATGAAACATAAGAATGTTTCTACCTGTAATTGAGTCAAAAAATACATACCAAATTTTGTATTTCTATCTGTGATGGAAAATAAAATCTTTAGCAATATTACAAGTACTCTGTTATTGGGTCACAGTCTGATGGCAAATAATTTATCCACTTTTTGTTACAAACTTGACTCGAAACAGATAAAAATTAATGTGAATTTTGGGCTTTCATTTTCTGACCACAGAATCAACTTCAGGATATGTGTAGCTATTTTATTTACTTCTTGTTTGTTCATGTATATCAGTAAACCTAGCAATGAAGATAATTAAGTAAATCTGTTGTGTTTTCTCGCCTTTTCCCTTTTGTATCACTACCTTTTTTCTCTGTTATGTGATTATTAATGGGCAATTATAATTACATTTTATGATGACTAGTACAACTACCACTGCTATAGTCTAGTTTTCAGATGTGGTCCCTTTATGAGGATAAAAGAACATGACAGAATTTTGAACGGAAAAGTGAAAGCCCAGACACTTTATTTCACATGTGGGTCTTTGACCCTGTTTGTAAAAAGTGCACTGGGTTTTCTGAAATGTTTATTGAATTTCATTGTAGCAGGAAATACAAGTACTTACTGGCTCAGGAAAATAATATATGTACTAATTGAAATTTTAAACAGGAAAAAATTGTTGTAATAATTCTACTGAAGATGTGCAAAATGAATAATTGTGCTGAAGTTCTCTTTTCTCCAAAAGAAAAGAATGGTATTGTAAGAGAAATATCTGTATTAAAGTACAACTTACATTTCTAAAAGGAACAGATAAAGGACCACATATTAATGGTTACCAATCATGTTGGGGATAAAGCAGATTTTTTCCTAAATAGCTACTTTTCCAAATGATTGATTATATTTTATTTCATTTTAGTTCATAAACAGACAAATATTCAGGAATATTCTTCCACACTAGGAAATACTGAATTACTTTTTTTTTTTTTTTTTTTTTTTTTAATTGTAATGTAAAAGATACCCCATGATTCAAGTCAATTGCAGAGATATTTTGTGTATCTTTAACATTTTCTTCTTGAAATTGAATTTATAACAATTTAACCCAAATACTGCAATAACATTGCATGCTTTTTATTGAAAGTTTAATTCACCCTTACAGAAAAAATATTAGGAACTGAAAGTCTGGAATAGAAGTGATGGGGTTTGTTGGGGTTTTTTTCCAAAAACATATGTTAAGCTTAATTAAATAAATTCAGTCAAGATGTCCTGTTCTAAATATTGCTCTGCAGTACGATATTGAAACACATGATGTTTTCACAGGAATTAAATTCCTTGCTTTGGATTTCATGAGGACTACTGTAATGTCCATTAGCTCTTTTTCAGCTGAAGTGTGATTTTTACTCTTAATAAAGAAAGCAGGAAGGTTAAAATTAAACAAATAGATCAAGATGAATGAAATGTATAGCAACATGCCAAGAGAAAGGAAGGGATTACAGTTTTTGTGCTTTTGAAAGTTCCTACATTATAGGGACTGGCAAACAGAATAATCATTTACATAGGTATCTGACATGATTATGCCTCAGATGATTTATGTAAGGCCTTGACAGGCTACAGTGATGAACATGCTAGAAATACGATAGATGGATGAATGGAAGGCACTCAGTGAGGGGAATGTGAATTGGAAAGTCAATATCAATTTGAAAATCAATCAGCAAGAATAAGACTGCCCAGTTTGTGTGCAGAAAATACTGGGGTAATGGCTGTCTATAACAGCAAAGTGGAGATTTCTGAATCCTACAGAAAATATTTTCTCCAGCAGCATTCAAATATCTGCAATAAAACGTGTGTGATTCAATTGTTTATAGCTCAGGAAATCACAATCTTTTCTACAGCAAAACTTTCTCTCCCATTGCCAAGAGCCTGCCCCGTCTATCTAGGATTTAGAGGAGACTCATTTCCCTTTCAGCAACATGAGAAGGGCAGGGTGGCTGTAACTCCCTGACCTCTGGCTGAGAACCCCACCGTCAGCCAATTCTTTAGATAGCTGTTTTGGTGGAGACACTTGGCTGCCCTCATCTCTGTGCCACTTTGAAAGCATTAGCAAGAGAAAAAGCCCCATTGTTCTTATTCCAAAAACCCAAACCATGTAAAGCACTCTCAAAAAACTGCACCTATTTATACAGAAAACTATTTAAGGACAGTCATTGTCTCTTAGTGTTTTTGTACAGCCTTGTACAATAGGATCACACTAACTGAAGATTATAAGATTACCTTTAATAGAATGCATCCAAAAATATATTAAAGTGTATTAGGTTAAAAGCCAAGAGCTCTAAATTCAGGAAATACCAGAATTAATGCTGATAAGACCTAATTTAAGATATACATCATTCATTCATTAAACACTATACTATTTCTGATTGACTCCCAGATTTTTCATCGTTTGGGAAATCTTGTGCTCAGCATATGAGAAACAGATCAGTATTTCATTCCACTCCCTTTGTTCAGGGCTCGGCACCATCCTTTGTTTACTGCACACCATTCAATTGAGCCTCTGAATAGCGAATTATTAATATTCTCTTCATTTTTTCTATGACACTGCTGTAGTATTTGAATGTGTCAAAGAAATTATTTATCTTGGTATTTTTGTGACATGAAATGTTATTATTCCCATTTAATAGACAGGGAGGTAGATCCATGTATACTTTTTCCAAAAGATTACCGTTATTTTGGATGCCCAACTGAAGATGGCCTGATTTGTTAGACAATTTATTGCACCACAGCATTTTTTAACCGAAACACAACTTGTGTGCAATTCAGTAACCTATGTAGGAACATAGTATTTCTGAGAAACAGATGTGAAATCTTTATGGACACTAAAAATAACCTCCCTTTGAAAATCAAGTTCTAGGTGAATTATCTAACACTATGTTAGGACATTGTAGTGGAGATAGAGATAAATCCATTTCTCCTATGCAGTTCTAGCTGTCTAAACCATAAATCATAATTTCTTTCCCTAGAATTCTTCATTTTTCCACAGTAAGCAGGGGAAGAGTTCTATGACAAAACCCTACTCAGAGCAATTCTAGCATATTGCAGGGAACAGAGGTAGAACTGTTAGGCTGAGAAGAAGATCAGAAAATGAAAAAGTGTAAATACTCTATTTCCAAGAGGAGCTTCGTGAACTTCAGGATGCAGCACAAAGAATAATAAAAAAGGAAATTATAAGCTTGCGAGGTCCATTATGTTTGTTGTCATAAATGATAAGTAAACAGAACTGGAATGAGAAGCATGCAGAAAGAAACTATTTACTTTCACAGACACTCACAAAAGTAGGCTTCCTTCTCTTGCTATGAAAACAAAAGGAATGCATTCTTCACATTTTTAGTATGGAAAACATGCCACTTACCACTCCATATCTCCTGAACTTTCATCTAGCAGTGTTTGTGTACTAAAATGGAATCTCCTTTCCAGGGACTTTCCAGTATTAAACACTTTTCCTCTTACAATTATCATTAACTTACTGTCTATGCTATGCTGCTGGCATTCTTTGCATGATAAAGAGCAGATACACGAAGGACTGTAACAGCTATTGATTACAGGGGTAAAAACATACAAAGCATATCTAGGTGCTCTGTTGATCACAATCTTATTTTACTTTCTGTTCAGAGACAAATACAACCCATCTGGACAGGAGGAGAAAGCAAGGGGTTGATCAGCCAGCCCACTTTATAGCATTGGCTACAAAGGTAACATGGTACCATCAGGGAGATACTGTTAAGGTTCCTTGGGACCTCTCTGTTTGGTAGAAATTCTCATCTGGCTTTCAATTTTAAGATGTATTTGCCATCTTTAATTCATCTTCTGTTTGTACTTTAGATTTTTTCTTAAATCAAAATATTCCCAAAACATAAAACCTTCCAAATGGAAATACCATACGTCTCTAAATGTCAGCTTATTTTCATCTATCCTGCCAGACTCCAAGTTTTGGAGTCTGATTTGAGTTATATCAATACTATACCATTCTGAACACATTTATATAACTGTTTCACCAAAGCTACTGTAATTTGTACTGAGGGATTATGTCTAATGAGGTCACCAGATTTACTTCCATCAATTTTAAATCTAGTTGTCAATGTTTAGTTTCTCATGCTTGAAAATTTTAATGTAGGTGCTAAAACCTCAGAAGTGATTTCTTGAAAACTGCAACTAGGCTTAATGTAGTTGGTACTATAAATTATAAGTGGGCTATGCTAAAACTGTTAGCATAGGTAATCACCCCATATCTCATGAGGAGAGATCTTTCTTGTTTGAGTGCTTGTCACTTTTTCTGAAAATTCAATGTTATCTAAAGACATAGTAGTACCTACTATGCTGGATATTCTTCAAAGCTGCCTAGGAGCATACATTTTTATGGGAGTTGGTTTACAAAATCCTTAGGCATTTTTGGAAGTCTAAACAATTTTTTACTCCTACAGTGTCCAAATAATCGTTATTGCAGTAAGGTGTTATGAAGGTTCTGCTTTCCTAAATTTGCAAAACATCTAACTGAAGCAATGATGTTCATTAGCTGATATTGCTAAAATTCAAATAAAATAGCAAGTAATAGATAGATACAACCAAGAATATGGACCTGTTAGCTACCTACCTCTAGGCTATACTTCCACAGATCATCTGAAAGTACTCTTTCTAATGCAGCCTCTGGAAGGTATTTTAACAGCTATAATGAAAAAGATGCTTTCTTGCTTTAATTAATACATGTGCATAATTTTTTAAATTACTTAGTTGTTGTTTCCATTAGTCTAATTTTTTCTGGTCATAGTGAACACTGCCTATGCAATTTTCCAGTTAAAATTACAATCCTGTGACTGTAATTGAAGCTTTATCTACTGATCCATCAATTCAATATAGAAAGTGATCTGAATGTTACAGCTTGATTATTTTTCCTAAAGAGTCATCAAGGTTATATATTCTGTTCTAAACATATCTGCAGAAACCTTTGTTAAAGAGATTTCTTTACTGTTTGAACAAAAATGTAAACCAACTAATCAACAGCACATGTACAGTACCTCTCAAAAACTAAACCCATTTTCCATCTTTGGAATACACACCTCAGATCAGCCTCCCAAATATGTCTTAGAGGGCAGTCCATGTTAATATTTTTCCTGTTTTTTCTGTGGTGACAATACATTGATGAAAAGGGTAAAATTAGTTTTCCAAACCCAAAAATTTTATTAATAAATCCAGCTAGTCTAATCAGTGCCATTCTTTACTGCTTTCCATTTTTTCTCTCCTCAAATTTACTAACACTTTGAAAAATATTCAAGCATTTATATTTTTCACTATACTAGGAGTTGTTGAGCTCTTGCACTTAAGACTTTACCATTTGATGCACTATGTAACAGAGAAGCCAAAGCACAAATAGCTCATCAGAGCCTGAGCCATGTCATAAAGCTGAAATAAGATCTTTGTTGCTTGGGGTTCTCAGTCCAAAACAACTGGGGTTTGTTTGTTTGCTTGTCTGTCTATCTATCTATCTATCTATCTATCTATCTATCTATCTATCTATCTATCTATCTATCTATCATCTATCTATCTATCTATCTAATCTATCTATCTATCTAATCGATCTATCAATTTATTTATTTATTTATTTATTTATTTATTTATTTATTTATTTATTTATTTATTTATGTTGTGTACATAAACTTACCAAAGCAGGAAAACATCTTTCCCTCAATGTAACTGCTGAAATGCCTTTTGGGGGATTAAATCAGAAAGAACACCTTTAGGTAAACTGTACCCCAGAAAAAAGAAGTTTATGCTCTTAGTAGTACTAGCGTTTTTATATGATCGCATTTCAGCATTCAAGACCCTCTGACAGATACTGTGTATAGATTCATATTTAAAGAATATGATAGGTATTATCTGTAAGGAATTAGAAGATGGCAAATTGTGAGAGAAATATGAATGAAAACAAGGAGTTTTTAAAAAGAATTTGTTAGCACCCAAAAATATAATGGCTCCATAATCATGAAGAACAATGTTTTGTAAAAGTTTATTAGTGAAATAGGGTGAGACAGGAGACAGAAATGGAAACAAATATATATATATATATATATATATATATATGTATTATATGATTTTATTTTATGTATAATTTATAACATTTGATATGTACATTAATATGATTTGATATATTCATATATTTCTCATATGAGAAACATAAAGGAGAACAGATAATAGCTAGTACAATAATAAAGAATGAAATTCTGAAAACAGATAAGGGAACATAAAAATTCTAGAATAATTCTGTGGCTGAGGGAACTACCTAAGTGCAATATTCATTGCAAGCTAGATAAGACAAAATTATTAATAACAGTTACTCAGTAAATGAAAAAAAAGAAAATATTCATTAAATAACCCTGCTTAGTATACTAACCAAGAAAGAAGTCAAACGAGAAAAATGAAGTATAAACTAGTCACTCTGTAGCGACTGAGAAAAATGTCAGGCACTGTCTATTATTAATTCACAAAGCACAAAGTGGGGAAAGGGAGTGAGATTATGGTTCCAAACTCAGCAAAATGGCAATACTGAAACCAGATACTGTTGAAAAAAATGAGACTCCCTGTTGTTTCCAGAGATTCTTCCAGAGTAACTTAAAACTGCTGTCTTACACAAGTCCAAGTTAAATTCTCATCTTTGTGGCTGCAACAGTCTGTCTCCTGCTGAGAAGACCTGGTGCCTGTATCTTGTCTCCCTGTGAGGTAGTGACTTAATTTCTCAGAAAAAATGTGAGAGTATATTTAACACTTTAGGATATAAAACTCATGGAAAATCACAGCACTGCATACTGCTAAACTTCAAGCATCATCTACTGTGAATAAATATATTCAATTAAGATAATATTCAAGAGTCCTTAAAAATTGGCTGAGGAAATGTCTGTTCCTCTGATGTTCATTTTAATAAATCTCCAAACAAGAAAATTCCAGCAGCTTGAAAAAATGTTAATCTGCCATATTCAGTAGCTGGTAAGACTTCTATCAGTCCTAAGCAATAATGGAAATGCTGGTATAAAATTCACTGATAAGAAATTCAGTGATAGGAGTACAATTAATGCCAGCCGAAATGATTTTACATAAATTAGATCTAGTCAAATAAACCCGATTCTAATATTTGATTAGATAACAAATT
Source organism: Athene cunicularia (assembly GCF_003259725.1). Lineage (NCBI taxonomy): Eukaryota > Metazoa > Chordata > Aves > Strigiformes > Strigidae > Athene > Athene cunicularia. Next base: position 65,189,618 of record NW_020799097.1, on the reverse strand, counting down.
TGGCTGACAAGGTAAATGTGCATATGTCGTATACTCAGACCATGATAAGCATATAACACAGTGTGGCCCAGAACTCTGATTAACATTGCACAATACCAATAGAAATTGATCCAACAGATGGATCTCAAGGGAGCGCGTGTCAGCTGGGAACGAGCACTGAATATGTGTTTCCAGTGAAGCTCCACAGGGATTAGTTTATTTGACATTCACCTTGCATGCAGCATTCTTAGCAATGGTTCAGAAATAAACAAAAAATCATGGATAAAACTGGTAGATGATGCACAGATTGGAGGCAAGGAATAATAAAGATGAAGACATGGAAATGCAGTTGATGCATGATCTCTGATTAAGATGGCCCCACTTACACACAGCCAGATTCAACAGAATCAAATAAGAAGTCAAATGTCTTGTAGCAAACAGTGTAGGAAATTTATACAGAAGACAGGGCAGTATTATGAAAATCAAGATTTCATAGAGGATATAAGAGCCATAGAAGACAAACAACTTAATGTCTCTTGTCAGTGAGACGCTGTGTCAAAAAGACTAATAGGAAAAACAGAAGTGAGACACTGAATTTCTCTCTGTTACGAGATTTAGAGAGGTTCAATATTGGAACATCATTCACAATTCTTATGCTCCCACTTTTTAAAATAATGGTGCAAAGTTTAACCATTTATACAGAATTCAGTGAAGTGCCACAAAAAAACTGTGTGAATGATAGAATTCTTAAGCTTTTGAATAGGAGGCTTAAGTGCTTTTAAGAACAAGATGGAGATGTGATACAGTATTTCCATGGGAAGCAAATATCAGGGATCAACAGGTTCCTTATTTTAGTAGGTGAAGACATTTGATTTTGTTATGTACAGAGCCAATGCCTAGAAGCTGAAGCCAGCCAAATTCAAATGAGAAGGCAAAATTTTTAACAGCTCGTGCAGGAATGATAGCTAAACATAGATTCTAAATAAGAATATTCTTACTATGAATAACTTCTTCCTTGGTCCATTTCCATCTATTTTTCCTCCTTTTCCCCCTCCTCATTGTTTGCTTGAAATGCTGAAATGTTCCACCTGAGTAGATATGCATGTATTTCTATACTTATTAAAATAATAGAAACAAAGTTACCTAGAAAGCCAAATCAAACTCATCTTTAAGGTAAATGCCGCATCTCAGATGTAAATTTTGGAGTTAATAGTGACAAACTTTAAAAACTAACAAGCAGTGTTAAACGTATGGAAAAACATCAGCTTGTGAATTCTGAACAGAATTAAGCAAGGAGAAGAATATTTAATAAATGTTTTGGTATAGCAAGTGAGTAAAAATATCAACTTCTTATTAATTTATGTTAAAAAGGTAAGACAAAACTGTATTTCTACAGCACTATGAATTGTTTTAAAAGTCCTGGAGGAAATTCTCCTTTTGCAGCTCCACTCTAGCTGCACTTCTTGGCTTTCTCACTCTGTCAAACCTAGCTGTAAACTGAACCCCATTCTTAATGTAAAACTTAACCCTAAACATTGTCTGAGCCTTAGGCAAGGTCCCCAGGCAAAGTGTCTCACAGCAAAATTCTCTACACCTTACACTTCACAGCCCCTTTCCCAGACTCACTCCAGCTGCAGCTCTGGTTTTTGTCCCTCTCTTAATCTTAATCCTAACCTAACTCTAACCTTAAATCAAAGATACTGAAAGGCAAAGTCAGTACAAGGCAACACAAAATAACTCATGAACACTCCTCATAATTAAACAGACATTTTTATATTTCAAAACCTTGCTCATTAGATTTGGGGGATTATACTGTTGCTACAGTAGATCTATACATCCTCAAGAAAAAAAAAAATATTTATTATTGCAGTGCTTAGAGAATATGAACAGGGTTTGAAACCCATTGCAACATGTTTTTCCATTCTTAGAAGTGGCAGTTATACAGATAGGTTACCCTCATGTCCTGTGATTATTTAATCTCATGTTACAAATCCATACTGAAACATTGACTGTGACTTTGTGTAGAACAATAGTCACTAGAAGCAACTCTTAAAACAATATCATCACATACCCTAGCATAGCATTTGTTATCAATCAGAGAGGTAATCCTTATTCAAGTGTTTACTAGTAAAAGTACAGACATTTTTCTCAGTTTTGGATAAATTCTGTTCTGGAAAACTTATCTTCTTTTATATTTTCTGGTTTTAGTTTGTCTTTAAACATTGACTCCTTAATTCAGAAATTGCTGACATCAGTAAAGAGACCACCAGTGCTATTTATAAGAACAAAGTCAGACCAGTGATGGGTAAAGAAGGCTGGAGAACTTTCCAAAAGAATCTGTTCACACTGAATCTTCTTAACAAAGCCTTCCAGTTCCAGTCTTTAGCTGGAAAAGTTATCAGACATTTTGCACATAACGAGTCTATCATCTAAAAAATTTTGTAATAAGATGAATCAGATGCATAAAAAACCTTAAGCTGCAGATATCAGATCTTCATCTAATTAATGAAAGAAGGCACTTGTGTTTGTTTCCTACATATTAATGAATACCAGCAGCTCTTCTGTTGTCCTGTGTGCCTTTTCTGTATGGTTTGGGTTGGGTTTTTTTTAAACCTGTGATATGTATGATTTTCGAGAGCTTCAGAATAGGAAGCACCTTGAAATCATTAGAATTTTAGTGGCACAAAACCTGCATCTGTCTCATTTTCATTATGAATTACATTTGAAAATCACTCTCAATTTTTTACGGAACAAAAAATTATCACATATAAACCCATAATGTTTTTTTCATCTGCAAGAAGGGTGCTTTTTGTCTCTTTTTCTCTTTGAATGCTGTTGAATTCATTCTTCCTAGAAAATGTAAACTGTCTCTTTCCCATTTAGTGTCTATTTTCCTACATTTCTTGGCCTATGTTTGACATGATAAACAACAATTGAATGAGACATAGTTATAAAGGATTCTATGCCTGTTGTTTATAATAGAATTATTTGCATGACAATGTATCCTGGGAGAAGTAGAAACCAAGAATGAAGGTAAGCCTGAGCTTAAACTGGATGCTTCTTGGTGTCTGCTTTAGGTTGAAGTGAGTCACTCTTCATGCTTTGACATACATAAAGACCAGAGGCACCATTCAACTACCAGCTGAAATGCCCTACAGTATTTTATATGGGGATGACAGAGATGACACAGGATTTTTTAAGAGAGTTTTGTAGCTCTGTGGTTGTAGGATTTGGATGCTTGTTGGGATACCCTGGACTGCCTCTATTGGCACTAGATGACTATGTTTAAGCAACTGAGCTGAGCCCTAGTTCTCCATTAATTCCATTAATTGAAGGTCAGTTTCTTACTGCTCATGTACATGCTTACCAAAAGACACCTACATTTAGAGTCTTGGAGATTAATGCCAATTCAAAACACTATTGCCATGAAATAACCAGCCTTTTCAGATTAAATGTCTAAAAGGTGAAACATTTTTGATACATACAAATTCTTTCAGTGAGTCCCCAAAACTTTTATGTATGGACTCAGGTAGACAGAAGATTGACTGTCTGAGCTACATCTGCAGGTAAAGTCTTATCTAGGCTTTACAGTCCTGAGACTGAGCTCCTGATGGAAATGGAAACCTCGTGGAATAAACCTGCTTATTTCTGTTAAGGCCCTAGTGAGTATTCACAAGTGGCTTTTTCAGAGGAAAAGTCCTTCCATGTTTGAAGACATCAGACATGTGATAAGATCCTCAGAAGATATGCTATGTTAGTATTCCCATCAATAAACAGCAAGTCTTTACCACTAGAATTGTATTAGGATGTTTTGGTGAAATTCTTGCACACACACACACACACACACACACACACACAAGTTTTATTTTGATTAATCCATTTTGTTCTGAGAATTTATAGACTTTTTTTCCCAGGAAGAAATCAACATAAACCAACTTTCATGGAAAACTTCTTCTAGTCCAAAATTAATGCTTACAGTTTTGCAAAACAGCAAGTGAAAGCAGAGTTTTAGAGCGACAGACTTTAAAGAAACATAACTATATAGCCATCAGTACATATATGTACTTCATAAAAAGAGTGAAATGCATTAAAAGCTATTGGGAAAGGGAATGTTGGGATACAATCTTTTATTAAGTCTCTTTCATTCTAAAGTTACTCTGCAAAAGAGAAACCAATTCACATGAGTTCTTTGCTCTTCTGGTGTTAGCACATTCACAGAATTATATGTAAAATTCATTATTTTCTGTTCCACACAAGTAATGATACTATGCCATTTTTTTCCTAAGCATTGCAGCTATAGACAAGCTTCGGTACTGTTAAACAATTCTCTATTTCATGTTTCTTCTTGAAACATCAATTGATGGAATCATTAATTCATGAAAATTGCCACTATCTTTCAATCATCATATCCTTTATAAAAATAGAAGAGTGGACAGAACTGTTCACTAACTAAACAGTTATTGTTGAGGAGAATGGTTTGAAAAGCTTTCTAACAATTGCAACACTGAAATTGCTAAAAAAGAAGACTATAAAACATACTGTGATTGTTTAAGGCTAAGACCTGAATTGGAAGACATGTGAGATGTCTACATATTTTAGAAATTGTGCTTGAGACTAGCAATATTGAGTTTTTAATAGTGTTTTCCATAGGCTTAATAATTCTAAATTAATTAATTAGATGTATCCGAGATCAGTTAGTAGAAGTCTAGTTGAAAATTAAAAAGATTCATTATAGATATACACTGGGAAAATGTATACACATATTTTAAAGCATTTTTCAAATAAAATCCAGTTACTTGTCTGCATGCAAATTTCAGAATAATTGGACATCAGTAATGAACACTTGTGTGAATGTTTATATACTAGAACACATCAGCAAGTCTGTGGAAAGCATCATTTTTTGAATTTGTTTTGTCCTTCTAGAAAAGAACCAAGACTGACAGCACAAACCAGGTTTTAAATTGAGATATAAGAATGTGACAAAATAAGTTTTAATACTAAAGATGAGAGCATAAGAATTTTATACCACTCTGCTCTGATTCAAAATTCATTGGAAATAAATATGAACTTTTCATTACTTGTTCGTTTTTTTAGCAAGGTCATAATAAGCAGAAGTAAACATTTTATAGCATTAAAAATAGAAGAGGCAGAAGCTATGAGGTTTATGTCCAGACTAAAGAGACAAAGGACCCAACATACGATTTTTCAGAAAAATAGTGGCACCGTAACTATCAAGCACAGTATGCACACAAAAGCGAAAGGACTTTGGATGACACATCTGTGGAAGCAGCATTTCTAAGAAATCATTACTCATGTCAGCCGTATTTTTATTAAAATATAAAAACTTGAATGCATTTGTGAAAACTATGGAATAAAGTTAATATTCTGTCAGCTCTTAAAAAACCCACCTAATGTCTAGTTTCTAGTAATTTAAGAATACCACCATAAGAAACAGATGGCAAAATAGCTCAATATCCTTTGGAAAATCTTCCGTTAACGTTAAAAGCTACACCTGCTGAAATGTGTGATCTTACTTTAAATGTAGAAAAGCATTAATAGGAATGTACAGCAGTGTGGTTATATCTCTTAATTGGTATACCCTAGTGGAAACAAACATGCTAATTAAGCGATCATCCTGATTATAAGAGCCTGATAGGAATACACAGTGCTGGGATATATTCATTTCTATTTCAGCAATTGCTTTAAAAATAAGCATAGTAAGATGCTTGAAATATTTAAATTGTATAAAGGCAAGCGACTCATTACAGAGCACAGAATGAGAATGAAGGGAGTAGAGAAATTTGTGACACAGAACAAAGTTACAGCTTCAGTTTCCTCCATAGAATACCAAGGACAATACCAAATAGTCACTTTGATTTAACTAGGTTTGCCATTTTTCCACTCATTAGACAGTGAAATTCATTACATTCAATGTATTTTCTGAATTTATTCATTTTAGGCTTTATTTTAATCCAGGTGGCAATCTAGAAATTTATTTCAAAGCTCTTGTTCAAAGCTTCTACTGGATCATTAATCTGGAACTCTTGGTTCAAATTCCTGTGTTCCTTTGGGGTTTTGAAATAATATTCACTGACATTTACCTCCACACTCATACATGCTCCAGTCACACTGAAAACATTTCTTCAATTTTAGAAGGCCAATAGTACTCAAGATAGCTGACGAGTATAGCTAAATGAGAGGCATTACAGCTTCCAGAACCCTGGTCTTCAAACACAGTAGATTCTGAAAACAAAAGAAGTGTTTAAGTCCTTGACACCTCCTGGTCTACCTGTTCTTCCAAAGAGAAAGTGTAAAGAAATGAAAGTTCAATTGGAAGTAGAGAATGGGTATAGAAACCAAAACGCAGAGTGTTTTCTAAGGGAAAGCCTTGTTCATGGAAGTATAGACCATTTCTTCTAGTCAAATCCAATGAGGGCTAACAACAGCAAATGTTTCCCTTGACTGAAGTGCACACTTTGATTTGAACCATGCAGTTGAGGACAACAAGATCAACAATCATTTGATTCTTACAATGGCATATCTAGATGTACTGAATAGACAACAGAAGCCTACAGGAAATTACAGATGCTGTCATGGGATCATACAGCATATTGAATGAGGACTGGAAGAGAGGATTACTTCACATGATGCATTAGGAACTGCATTTGGAGATATGATTATTCCTAGAAGAAAAAGAGTCAAATGAAACACACAGTTATTGCTAATTTTTAATGAAGAGCCTATTAAATCCAGTATTTTGTAGGAGGTTGAAAGCACTACCACAAATTCAGTCTTATACTCACATAGAACCAGGAGAAAGAGGAAGTTTTTGAAACATTGCTAACAATATTAATCAACGGCTATTAAAATTATTCCAGCAGCTAGCACAACAAAACATTTCTGATAACAGTTTTATTCCTTACTATAAGTATGGCTCTGCTTAACCTTTTTTTTCCTGTTATGTGTTAACAAATAATAAAAAGAATTATATTTATATCCAATACCTCACAAAACACTTAGCACTTAACCTTTGTGGTTATGAGCAATGGAGTTTCTCATTAGCTGGCATAAAATATACCATTTTCTTTTTTTCAAGTTGAATGAATAGAGTAAGGCTCTACGAATTCCAACACTTTTCAGTTGGTCCTTTCCAGTCCCACTCCAGCTACACCCTGGTCTTTGTAACTGTGGGTCTAAATCCTCACCCCAACATTTTCCTTAATTGTAGGGAATCCACTCAGTACAGCCTGAGGTTTTGAGAATCTACCAGAAGCTTTTTTAAGATTTCAGGTATAATTTACTATAAAATGAGATTGGAGTCTGTATATTTCTACTTAATTCATCTGGTATTTCTATTACATTTAAGGGAAGGGGCAACAGATGAAAACACAATTAGAATCTTACCGTGTGGTTACCAGAACTGGCTTGTAGAATATAAAATACCGTATGTATGAGACTACAGATATATGGGATTTCTTGCTACTTGAATAAAAGGGTGAAAGATCTCTGAGCACAAAATAATTGCTGAATCACCAGAATTAAAGACACTTAAGTAATAAAAGTGCAGAACAGAAAAGAACCAAACAACCTTCCCTGCTGTCTTTGTTTTGTAATTGCATATAAGACCTGAAGAAGTTCATAATAGTTTTGAGGTTCCTTTTCTGAACTTCAGGTTCAGAAATCCCCCTGTCACATTTTTGCATGTTTTCCTTAAAATGTATTCAGAACACTGAGTGTTCAGATTCCAACTGTCATTCTTAATGTGATTTAACTTGACTTTACAGCATGTATAGGTATAAATGCACATGTCTGTTTGTCTGTCTCTATATGTATGTATACCTACACATATGCACATGTAGTATATGTATAGGTGGGTATATGTATAGATAGAAAGCTGAAGCTCTGAGAAGTTAATGAATATACCACACCTACAATTTAGGAGTACTAAACCAAACAATGCAGGAAAGAAAAAGTCCTACAAGTGTGTCTGTACTGACAGCTTGTGAGTTTCATTCCAGCCTGTTGAAATGTAAAATGTCTGACTCCTTCAGCATACCTAAAAGACAGGGTTTACAATGAAAGCACCACAGACCTTTGGTACACGTGTTGGTAGCAGGACAACAGGGCACTTGCTGTAACAAGAAATCCAACCGAAGAGACTCCTTGTATGGCTGAGTGGCGGCACTAGAATTTTCAGTGTTCAGATGTAATTAGAAAACAGCTGTGAAGGAAAATCAATTGTTCCTGGTCGTCAGTGGCTAATTTTCCACAATCAGAATAAAGAATGCAATATGACATCTTTGAAATGAGCAAGTAATTGTTTCTCCTTTGTTTATTGTTTTAACATTTCTCTGTTTATTTGTGCTAGTTATCCTTTATTTGCTTCAGGACTACCTTAAAATTCTTAGTTTCTCCTAATTATGTTTAAACCTTGTTTAGCTGTAAAAAACTCTTTTACAGAGTTCTTTAAGGTGTTGATTTATGATTCAGGAAGGAAGAGTTGAACAAATGCTTGTAAATTACTCTGTGATGGCTTTATAACAGAAGACTTGCTAAATGAAAAAAGTTGAATCCTATCAATGAAATTCCACACATTAATATTTTTAAGTATTTGACCCATCAAAGGACTAAAGTCTTCATATTCTTTGTCCTGATCTTTTGAAGTGCCTTTGAGATACACCTGTATTGTAATATGCTCATTTTCTTTCTGTTGGCATTGCTGTGAAAGTGCAGGAGGTGAAGAGAATGGTGTCTGTCACATAGCGTGAGCAAGAGATTCCAGGAGGAACCTCTGCAATCCAAATCATAAGATCAAATTACAACAAGTTTGAATTCTGGCAGGAAAATATGAGTTTTAAGTTACTATCATTTGTATTATACCAGTGCTGTTAATATTGATTTAAATCTTGCAGATTGATAGAAATTGAAATGCCAGGAGTGATAGCTGTGCTGAACAGTTTGGGGCATGTAGGATGGTGTGGTGTTCGATTAAATCACCCTTGATCCATTTGTTTATTTTATGCTGCACTGTAAATTTAATCTCTCATTACATGAATTGGATCCTAATTTACATGGAATTCGAGGTGGGAAAACAAAACACACACATTTGCAGCGATATACCCTGTGATCCCTTGTTAGTTTGAGGGAATGGTCACTCGGAGACAGAAATGCTCTTGTGAGTGTGCATTACAGGCGCCAACACAGCTCTTCAGGGCAAAACCCGACCCTGCTCTTGTTGTGTGTTTGTACAGCGCTTAGCCCAGCGAGGACCTGATCAATAATTTGAACCCCGAGGAACTACTTCTGTGCAGCTGACTATCGAGACGACCGTGTTAACAGCTCCTTGGGAGCAGTCCAGGAGCAACACCGTGCCGTTGTGCTGTGCCACTGTCGCAGAGGCTTCCTGCTCTGGCAGCTGTCAGTGCTCGAGCACCGGCTTTCAGCGTTAGCACCCAGCTGCACGCTGTAAAACTGCACTCACCTCTGGAGGGTAAACCAAGACACAGGCTTTTGCAGCAAGTGTCTTAATCACATTTTTTACCTTTCTTCCTCAGTCATCAGGGCTGGCATACAGACTGAGGACTGCAATTGTGCCTTCAGCCCTTAAGTCAGATGTCAGGGCCCCAGACCTGGACCCATTTTGTGTCACTGTTCTTAAATTAGCTTGCTCATTTAATGGCTCTAGACAAGATTCTGCTTAACACAGACGTTCTGAAAAAGGTATTTAACTAAAAACGTGCTAAAAGCACCTTGCAGAAGAATAATGAGGAGATGCAGCTCCCGTTATTTCTTTGGCAAAACGCGGACTTCACTTCTGAACTAGTCTGTCAGAAAATTTCCTATTTGCAGCTTTGGGTTTCATACAGGAAATATTACTGTAAAAGGATTAATTTAAACAGAGTATATTCCTTAATAATTTTGGGGTAGCAGAATCGAGAGAGATGCCTAGGATCCAGACAAAACCATAAAACATTTCCAGAGTATTAGTGAGGACAGATATACTGCCATACCTAAGTTTCTACCTAGGAGTTTTAAGAGACTATCTTTCCTTGGCAGGATGCATAGAAATCAATGAAATAAATCTGAGGCACGATCTATTCATTTACTCAGAATAGTGGGACTGACTTTAGAGAGCACATTAAACACTGGCAGTGGAGTTATTTTTTGGATAAAAGCTCTAAATGTCGACTCTCCTACTTACAGCAATTTTACATCACTGGTCATTCTGTAACTGTGATGAGATTTCTCCTAATTTACACCAACATAGATGAAATGAAATTAAGGGTCAAATGGTTTCACAGATTGAGTAATTTCTTTCCCCATGGCAACTTCAGAGTCAGATAGAGACCAAAGGTTTCATCATCCAGCAGTTCAGTAACCTCCCTTAAACGAATCTGGCGATCTCTGTCCTGTTTCCAGGGGATAAATGCTTCCTGACAATAAACAAGCAAACAAACAAATAAATAAATAAAGAAGTGCCATCACAACTGGCACTGTTGCTGAGAAGTCTGTATAAGGGGGTCAAACTGTAAGGCCAGGGGCTGAAGGGATACAAAGAACAAGCTATTATACCCTCTAGGCAGTTTCTCAAGTTGAGGATAGTTAATGAGGCAACAGTGTGACAGGGAAGGTGGTGGAGCTGCACACAATTCTGTCTCCACGTCCAACAACCTTTTATGAACACTGAAATTGCATGGAAATTCTTTTCAAGATGAAAAGTGGGCAGAAAGAATGTTTCTAAACAAGTAAAAGGAGCTATTTGAAATGCTCAGTATGAGATGGGTGGAATGTTTACCTGATTGGCAAACTACGGATTAGTGTGAAGGTTAAAAACCCACAGAGAACATTATTTGCAGGAACAACTGTGGCTTTGGGAGTGTGAAGAGGTGATGAGAAACAGCAAAAAGTCATTCTTATCCACAGAATTTGAAAGATAATTTAAGACAGCATTTTGCAATTGAAAAATAAATTCTGTAGCATCAATTTACAACAGGAGAGGGTAAGAAAGAAGAAACACTGTCCTAATGGCTTGCAGTGAGAGGTGCAAAGAAGGAAAAGTGTTCAGGAAGGTATGATATGAGATGAAGCATTTAGAATTGAAAGAAAGAGTAGAAAAAAGGAGGATCTAAGAGTCAATAGGAAAAAAATCACCTGGAGACATAAAAATTTGTATGGATAAAATAAAAAGAAGGCTATTGAGCTAAGCAAAGATTTTAAATGAATTGCAGGACCTCTTAACTTTAGTATTTTCCTTGATCCTGACATTCCACAGCACTGCTTTCCTTCCCACATTAACACAGCTAATGTGTCTAACTAGGAAGACATGTTACTGCTTGTCATACAATTAGTAGTGCAAAGGGAGGGATGCTAATGTTTGAGCAACAAAGTTTGAAAAATATTGTCATTCTAGAACAGAGACCCAGTCCCAAAGTTCTCCAGATTCATCCATGCTAAATGTCCGTTATTCTTGTGTGTTTTTGACCTCTGAGCCTTTTGCAGGTGACAGTATTAAGATTCCAGAAGGCACGGGGGCCATTGAAATTCCCTGCAAGCTCTGAATCTCTCTCCATTGATCGGTGTGTCAGTCCATGATGCAGTCATGCACAGATGTTACAAAACAGCAGCAGCAGGTTACAGAGCTCTAAAAATATTTGGATTAAATTGGAAAAAAAAAATGTAAATATTTTAAGCCATTTATTTAGTACCACAGCTTCCTTTTTGGCATAAAGCAGTGGCTGTTGTATCTAGAAGGTGGCTTATTCTTTTTGGAGATGACAGTTGATTCACACAGAATATGAAAGGGGCAAAAAAAAAGGAACAGAAAACATGGCATCTGAAAAATAGTGTAGACAGAAGAAGGGGGAAAGCAGACACTTGAGAAATTTTTCAAGCATGATTCTTTGTCTTCTTGAACTCTGATTTAAAGGTTGCTTAGCAACAGTGGCAGTAACAGCTGGGACACCCTTGATCTTGTTGTGTAAACTATTAAAAATAGGTGATGGAAAGTGGCACCATGGAAACAATGACAATTCTGAAGCAGGTGTCTGTGGTGCTGCTTTCCAGCTTAATGTCAGAGGTGTAAATTACAGAATTACAGAATTATTTTCTCCTTTTAATCTAAATTTTTAGAAAGGAAAGAATCTTTATATTCCCCAAATTAAATAAGACTGAGTATAGTATTATCCCATTCTGTGGCACTGACTTCTGATTACTGATTTATATAGTTTCTTGCCAGAACCTTTAGAGGATCTTCATTTCTAGAGACTGAGGTCATTTCACTCTGTTGAATTACTGAAGCAGTCCTTCAGCAAGGGGCATAACTGGTATTTACAGTATTAACCTCAGCTATGAAAGGATCATAACCTTGATTTCAGTTGGACAGTTTAGCTAAAGCCTCACCCTAAATTGCTATTATTAAAATCATAATCTGAAAATGCTTACCTTTTATGGGGCTAATAATCATAGCTAGGATTAATAAACATAGACAATGGGACCAGCAACACTCATTCCGAAAACATTCAGAGACCCAGGGTCAAGTTTTTTTAATATAACTAGTAAATCTGGGTCATGCAGAAGAGGACCAATTCTCAGAAATAGTAATTGTCTGCACTTCAAAACAAGCTCCTTTTAAGGTTCTTAAATTCAATGTCCATGTTAAAGAAGGCAAAATTTCTTTAAAAACACGGGACATTATCGTTATTAGGCTAAAAATATTGAATGTGAATAAACCACTCTGTATTATTAGTGACATTTTAATGCATTATTAACTTGAAATATTACAAAAGAGAAAAATTATCTCTGGCCCATGGCATAGTTGTATTTTACATAGATTTTAAATTTTGTATTTATTTATAATAGAAGGTAAACAGAGTCAAATATTTAAAAAAGACTCAGAGCTCTATGTCATTTTGACATCTCTGTCCTTATTCTATCATGGGGATACTTGCATTCTGATTGACTAGTAATTACCAGTTGCACAACTGAAACAAAGAACATAAGAAATAGTCTATCTGGCTGATAAAGCTGTAGCTATGAATCTAAATAATAATTACTTACAGTATTCTGACTGACTGAAAGAACTCCATCTCTTTACTGCAATAACTGAAGAATTCAGCCTAATTTCTATCACTGCTTCTGAAGTTGAAAAGTAATGTCTCCTCTCATCTTTCCTGCAGCTGAGCTTGGTACATTGCTAAAGCAGTATCTTGTATCAGTCTTGGTTTTGCTTATCTTGAAACAGAGAAAATAGGGACTGGAGTGAATAATTTTTGGCATTATGTTGTAATGCAGTGTACTATTATTAGAAGATACTCTGAAGTCCACACTGAGACAGGCTAGAACTCACATGTAATGGCATTACTGCCCAAGGAATTAACTTCTACTGGAACCTGTCTGGAAAGTAAATTGCAGGTATAAACATTATCCTTTCTGGTTTACAGCAAATTCGATTAAAACCTTTACTGCATTCTTGCTTGGGTGGGCAAACCAACAGTATAGAATCTTAGAATCACAGAATGGTTTGGGTTAGAAGGGATCTTGAAGATCATCTAGTTCCACCCCCCTGCCATGGGCAGGGTCACCTTCCGCTAGCCCAGGCTGCTCAAAGCCCCGAACAACCTGGCCTGGAACACTGCCAGGGAGGGGGCAGCCACAGCTTCTCTGGGAAACCTGTTCCAGTGTCTCACCATCCTTACAGTGAAGAACTTCTTCCTTACATCTAATCTAAATCTACCCTCTTTCAGTTTAAAACCACTATCCCTCATCTTATCCCTACACTCCCTGATAAAGAGTCCCTCCACATCTTTCCTGTAGGTGAGAACTGGAAGGCCACTATAAGGTCTCCCTGGAGCCTTCTCTTCTCCAAGCTGAACAACCCCAAGTCTCTCAGCCTGTCTTCACAGGGGATGCTCCAGCCCACTGATCATCTTTGTGGCCCTTCTCTGGAGCCTCTTGAGCAGGTCCTTGTCCTTCTTATGTTAGGGGCCCCAGAGCTGAACGCAGTACTCCAGGGATGTCAGGAGACCAGAGTAGAGGGGTAGAATCACAATCCTTGACCTGCTGGCCATGATTCTTTTGGTGCAGCCCAGGATACAGTTGGCTTTCAGGGCTGTGAGCACACATTCCTGGCTCATAATCAGTTTTTCACCCACCAATAGCACCAAGTCCTTCTTGCATTGGATAGCATGAAAGTTACAGACTGTTTCTTCTAACCTAATTTAGTTTTACATACTCTCACACATTGTTAGACAAAAAAATTACACATGCAGTCACATTCAAATAGTCCAACTGACACTGGGCTGTATTCGAAAGAATGTAATAGTATTAAACCTTTGTGCTCAGCATGCACTTCTTCAAAGACTCTTCTGTAGTGTGCAATGATGATGTACTAGCCAAACAGATAGGCTTGTCTTTCTGGCCTCCATGAATTAAGCAAAGTGCCAGGACTGAGTTCACAGAAGTCTGTTCTTGCTCATAGTTTCATAGGAGCTATTCTGCAATAATCTAGTAACATCAAAATTTTTATTTTACTAAAATTATTTTATGAAATAATGTATTTTATTTTATTTGTCATGCCCTGTATGAAAATCAGCCTGTCCTCCTCTGCAATTTAGATGAATGGGGACTTATCCAAAACCGTAGGATTTATTTTCAGTGTTCCATCATTTGGTTGTTATTGGTAGCAGCTGATTCACAAAGAAAGCCACTTTACAAAGTTTTATTGGGGTGTTTATGTAATGGGGCTAATTTTAATTTTGGCATTTCTAAAGGCTATGCTGGCAGCTGTTGGATGGGGGGACTTCTCATTTTTAACCTGAGTATTACTCTAAAAAAAATCTGAAGTCAATGAAATTACCTAATAAAATGATAACTATGATAAATAATATAAAATAATACAAATAACTATAATATCTCTTACAGATTAAGAAAACATTACAAAACCTACATCTGATACTGAGAAAGTGTCATGGAAATTATTAATGATTTTCTTTAAGGATTTCAGGGAAAATAAAACTTACCACAGGTATGACTAATCTATGTCTTTGTGTATCTACTATATAGAAGCTATATTTCTTGAGTTATGCCAAGAATAACTATGCCACTTTAAAGGCTTTACAATATCAGGATGCTACATGTTGCACTAGAAATCAGTAAGTATGTAACAGTAACTGTCTAAATTATGTTCTTCAGTAAAGGAAACTTTTTAGCTGACATTTTCTCATGACTGTGTCCTCTCCATTGGAGGATTTTGAGCGATAAATCCAGAGGAGAGATAATCTCAGTGTTTCTATTATTAGCTAAATGTTTCTTTAGACACTTTTGCACTATTTGCTAATGTTATGTTTTTCTGGGAACTGGTACTTTAGACAGATATTTTTCTATAGCTTTTTACAAGTCTCTAAAACCCTGTTTTCTTCCCTTTTCCTTATTTCAACTTATATAGAATTCCCACGTCTTTAGGGGATAAACATTTTCTAAAATGAGCCCAATATCAGTAACAAAACCTCACAGGAACTTAGAACCATTATGGATCTACTGGTAGACTCTACCATTCTCTTCTAAAGACAAGGTATACCTGGTTTCTTCTCTAACACACATATTAAAAGCCCTACCACAAGAACACACTTCACTGAACAAGGTTCTCTTTATTTGAAGGAGCTGAGGAGAACAACTAAGCAACAGAGGTCCATCATGTTTCTCAACATACTGCTGCAATAGTCTATGATATTCGGTTAGGAAATAATAGGAGCAGTGTAATCCTGGGCTACCTGGTGGGGCTGTAACATACTCTAACTGATCACCTTGTCTGGCAGAAGAGCTGCCTGGAGGCTTTCCAGGCGGATTCTGAGACTACACACTCTTTAACTCAGCTACTCTCTTCTGTGTTTGTATAACGCCAAGCATTAAGTCCTTGATTTAACAAGGGAAACCCCCTGAAGCTGCCCTCCACAAGTGAAATAAACCCCAAATAGTCACAGTATATATAGTACTACAAATCTTCCCTTATGCCTCCTCCACTCTGGTGGTGCTCTTGTCACCAACCATCTTTTTCTCTCTCTTGTAGCGATAAAATTGATGACTGAGATAGAACAGAAAGGGAATGAGGGGTCATAGGAAGGACACTAGTCATCTTGTCATCAAAAAAATCCTGTACTTTTACGTGATCTTAGTGAGCAGTTCGGGAAAGAGGTGAGCAGGGGCTGCTCTGGGTGCTAGGCTGATCTGCCTCTTCACGTTGCTGCCTCAGGTATCTGTGGGGTTTGGAGGTTAGCCTGGAGCTGTGGGACAGAACGGGCCCCATCCAGGGCTTGAATTTCATGCCTTTGCCACAGGCAGAGGGTACCTAGTGGTGTTGCTTCAGTAATGCCTATGAATGCACGCAGACCCTGACACTTTACTCCTCTGTCGGGAGAGAAATTTCCCATCCACCTTTCAGTCTTCTCTCCCCATCCTCCACTCCATCTCTTTCAGCCTCTCTGTCTATATTTGCTTGATTCAGCATTTTCAGGATCTGTGTGTGAGGCTGTTTTCTGTACATGTGAGCAAATAAACATATGGAGCAGCCCAACAAGCCTATGCTCTTGCTGATTTCACTGCCTGCTGGGTGGTATAATGAACTACCAAATAAACTGTTTGCCAGCAATATTTTGAGATTAATGCTTAAAAAATATAAGCCTAAGAACAGTAATGCAAGAGTTGAAAATTGGACTAACCATATTCCATATTTCTAAGAAGAGGTGTATTTTATTCTTGCTATGCATTGACAAGTATCTTCCCACCAGGACTGCAGTTAGAAATGCAGAAATTAATCAGATGTTCAGGATAATTAAAAACACATTTCTAAGTGCTTTTTTGGAAAGAGAGATGTGGAATGAAGGGACAAATTCTTAAATGGACTTACAGACAATGATTTTACAGTTCAGTTCCCCTCGGCATCCCTATTAAAATGAATCTTAAACTTTTAGTCTCTTTGCAGATTTACCATATCAGCAAAACAATTATGGACACTTTTTTCTCATATGAAATGCATATTAAAACGTTTTGTTTTGTTTTGTTTTGGTTTGGTTTGGTTTGGTTTGGTTTGGTTTTGTTTTTCCCTTGGTAACAACATTTAAGATAGGGGTCAGTAGAAACAAGAATATTTTTTTCACAATGTAAAGAAAAGCATAGAGGAAAATGAGGGGTTTTCATGAGGATGTATTGAACATATAGATGCAAACATGTGCAGTGGAGATTCCTTTTCCAGAGGGAATCTGGGACTACTAACAGTCTCAGAAAACCTAACTCAGTAGGCCTCCATCAGACAGCAAAGAGTCCAAGAGAACTTTGATCAGCTAGAGCTGACTTCTTCACATTTGCACAAGCTGTGGTAATGAACAGACCATGGGGTTTGCCTGAGAACGTCACCCCATCCTCCCAAAAGATAAGAGGCATTTCCTTTGCTTTCTCCTTCTCTTGTGTGTTTTCCCAGTGGAAGGAACCATTGAAAACATTAGAAGGATTTGTTTCCAAAAGCCTTCCAAAGATTCATGTGACTATTTTAGGAAAAAAAACTATCCCTTGATAGTTTTTCACTGAGAATATTATGCCTTTTTAGTGCCCTCATATCTGAAATAAATAAATAAATAAATAAATAAATAAATAAATGTGTGTGTGTGTGTGTATATATATATATATATATATATATATGCCTTCCTGACTAGCTCAAGAAAGGAAAAAGAAGTTGGATTTTTCAAACCCAGTGGATCAGTTCTGCTTTCAGTAACATTATGTAATTTTGGCCGTGTTAGGTATTTATTGAAAAGATTGCTTAGTCTTCTGCTTGGATATTTTTATTTTCTTTTGAATATCTTGCTCTTTTCAAGACTCACTGTCCCTTCTGGCACTGGAACTACATAATACTGAATATGTGTGACACCACATTAATTTCCATAGCAGGGGATTAGGATATTACAAACATAGGATTAGGTCCACTTGAAGGATCAAAGCAAAAAGAGAAGTGAGATGTGAAGAATAAAGCATTTGGTTGGTTTGGGTTTTTTTTGGTTTTTTTGTTTGTTTGGTTTTTTTTTGTTTTGTTTTGTTTGTGTGTGTGTGTGTTTGTTGTTTTTTTTTTTTTCCCCCAAGCAAAAAAAATATTCTAGATAATAGGGTAAAAAAGAAAGCAACTGGCCAAGTGAATATTTGTAATTTAACCTGAACTCCTGATCCATGAGAATACTGGATTTTACTGCATGATACATTTTTTACCAGTAAAAAATTCTGAGTTTGTTTTCTTTTGCTTTCCACTGCAGCAGCGTTATTCATACAGAAACCAATACAGAATCTGAAACAATATCCTGGGGCCATTTTCATACAATTTAGCATCTTGTATTCATGTGCATCAGGGAACAGCTACACTTCCCATTCACGTTGCTAAGTTATTGCAGTACATTTGTGGTTGATTTTTCCACTGATGCTAGAGCAGTGTATAATTAGCAATGAATAACTTATTCCATGAATTCAACCTCATTTTCCTCTTTGTGGAATGTCCACAAATAGATAAAAACATATCCCTTATTCCACTTCACTGTAGAATGGAGAGAAGCTTTTTTTAAAAAAACTCTGTGGGTTTGTGAGTATTGTGTGTAATTTTTCAGTAACTGAATTTGGATATTAAATGAATGTTTGATAGTATGATTTTTCACCTAATTGCCATAACTTTTTATCATTTAATTCAAAAAGTGTTACAAATTCATGATGAAAGATTCATCTGATACAAACAGACATAAATTTGTTGAATGTAAGAACTACTTTGTGAGGGTGAAGAAAGAAAGCTGAAGCAGCATATTATGTGTAGAGACATTCTGAACAAAGCAGAAAACTATGACAGAAGTAAAACACTGGGTCCAAAAATCCAACTTAATTCTCTGCAAAAAATGTTTAGAATTAGCCCCAACTTCCTTAAAAGAGGATATTTCCTTCTAAATGGAATAAGAAGTTCATTAGTCAGAAGCCATGACAATCAAACAGCCCTAAATCATTCAGAAAATGTAGGAAGAAATACATGATTTTAAAATTTCTTTTTCACATTGCCTTCCTTTGTTAAGCTACACCAAATCTTATCTTCTTTGCTGTCCAAGTAAGCATCAGTTTTGCTTTCATATTTGAACATGATAAACTAAATGGAACAAAGACTCATTTCATAGGAAATCTTCATAGCAGGTCTGAAAATGTGTAATTAAATTTAAACGTGTATGTATTCTCTTACTTCCATACATAAGTACAAGTTTCCTTGAAGATGAATGAAGATGCCTGTCTATGACATACTCAGAGAAAGCAAAATTAATGATTAATTCATTTTAACTATCTTTTCATTTTCTGTTCAGCTGTAGGCATTACCAAGAATCCTCAGGTACTCTATGTTTAGCTGATGGATATTATGATGAGGGAGGGGGATAGTGGGGTGAGCAACAGAATCATTTATCATGACTTAGGTAGGTTTATATCAGTTCCTTGTAAGTGACCATTCAAGTGTGGAAAATTATTTTTGGTAACAGTAACAATGTGATATGTGCCACAAAGCATCCAGTTAAGAGTTTACAATACTTATTACAGTCAAGCAAGCAGCTTAGATAAAACCAAAGTGAATGAAGAGCAAATAGAATTCCCTATTTGTCAAGACTGAACCCCAATTCCTAAAAGACCCAAAACATCTCCACCATTTCACTGCAAACTTGCTAATTAAAACTTGCCTTTGAAAAGTAGACTGGCATACCATGAGTAAATTAAAAATAGGTATACAGTGCCAATGAATGACTGACAGAACCACCAGCAAATCTAATTGCATGTGGAACTTGAAGATCTCACTGGAGACTTCTTCACTGAAAATGATTATGTGTACTCTAGGCTGTGCACTCTAGGCTGTAGAATCTGGAGAGCTTAAAAGTTAAAAAAAAAAAAAAAAAAAAGAGCAAGAAAGAGTGAGCAAGAGCATTTTCTTGCCAGGCATATTTATCCAAGCTCAGAGCTCAAGATTAATCCACAAGGGCATAGAGGCAGAAGATTAAGGAACTAATGACAGTCTTCATTCCTTGCTGAATTTTACTCTTACTTTGAAGCTATTTGAAGGAATATGTCCATAATATTGCATTCTGTCAAGCACAAGACATTGTTCATGATACAGATGTCCAATACATTTGTATCATTTGTGTAGTGGCACATACATACAATTGCACAACGGAAGCTATACACTCACAGAAGCTGCAGAGGAATTTGTCATATGTGTGAAAGACATCATTTAAAAAAATAAAATCCCATTTGCCTTGTTTTCAAGCAGTGCAAGAATTAATGCTGTATTTACACTGAGGAGGTTATGAGAATTTTGATGGAACATAGCATTTGCAAGGAGTTATGAAGCAGGAAGATAAATTCCTCATCTAAACTTTAAAGATTCAGGAATCATACAGAATATGGTCACTCTAAGTATATGCTATAGAATAAGAACAGAAAATTAAAGTTTAATGAGTGTTAAAGTTTGGCCTTAAAATATAAGAGAGGCATTCAGTCAGTCAGACAGCAGAAACGTGCTCCAAAGACACTCATACAGCCTTACATTGCACACCAAAGGTTTAGCTGAATAAATAAATAAATAAATAAATAAAAAATGTGTACATATAGACATCTAAAGAGTTCAAAATAGAACACAAGGTTTCAAAGAATTTTCTGCAAAAATAAATTATTTGCTTAGTTCTAATATTGCACTGGTGAATTTCCAGTTATCTAAGTTCATATTTTTGCCATAATATTGTATGGCTAAATGTTCTGAAAAAATAAACAGCTTTTTTTTTTTTTTATTAAATAAAAGTACAATTGTAGTATAAAGAAAGAATCCCATGTACATTGCCAAAAAAAGATATGAAATGGACTCTGAAAGGAACTAAAAACAACGAGATAAAAAATTTGCCATAAATAATGCAAGAACTTGGACATGTCAGAGAAGGAATAATATTCTACTCATTCATGAAATCAAAAATATCAAAAGGAAGTCATTGATTCTGGTAATGGAGAACACACACGAAAGATAAAACCTCGATGACTTAAAGGACTGTATAGATTAAGGTAATTTGCAGCTGTTTCATCACAGGAAAGTTACAGAAAAAATTTTTTGTGTTAACTTTTACAGAAACATTAGTATGTGTCTTGAGTCTATGTAGGACCAGACTTCTACCCTGCACTGCTTTTCAAAATTCATCACAGTAGAATTACTGCTATGCACAATGTATTATTTTTGTCCTCACATAGTTATTCTGGGGCAGTTTATACTTAGTTCTACAATGTCCTAGAAAATCAAGAGATTTTGGAAATGGCACAACCTAGCACAGACCTTCACATATAAGTGATCTCTTCCTCAAGTACTTTCTCATGTAACCTATGTCATACAAAAGCAAGAATTTGTAGTTTTGATCCAGAAAGGAGATTCAGAGATATGTGAAACAACTATAATATATGTTTGTGTATGTTACTTTCTTCAAGAAAAATGCAGAATTTATCTAACCAAAGTGAAGTTATGACTGACTTTAAGGAGTGATAAAAGCTTCTGCCAATTCTGTGAATATAGAATTTCACCCCATAAAATGCCTGTCCCTCTCTCCCAGAACATTGATGAGCAGTTGCTTGAAAAGACCAAATATCCAAATATTAACTGCTGAGAAGATATGCTGTAAGTGTGCAATGAACAAATCAGGTATCAGAAGAACAGAAGGACAGAAGCACTTCTGTTGTAAAATACTTATGGACAATCTTTTAAGAAAAGCAATACTATAATCAAGACACTTTGCAATTTCTTTTGGAGGAGGAAACATATAAGAAGGCTGTGCTATTTTTCTGCCCCATATTTTGTAGGTCAAGAACCAAGGAAATGCCGTAGACAAAAACCATTTATCATTATTCTCTGGAGTCAAACCCAGCAAACCTCTGAAATTATTTCCATTTCAAGCACTGCAAACCTTTCTAATTCAGAGAAGAGAGAAGCCAAATGATGGTGATGTATTTGGAGTGATAAGTATTGGTCTCAACATCAAATGTTCTTCCCAGTCCTTGGAGCTGCATTGTCAGAGCACACTCTATTTACAATTGTCCCTGAATCAGAAGCAGGCAGCTAAACAATGTTTGTCGAGACTCTGATGAGAATTTTAGTATCTAAAGTAAAAGTAAGGGCATAAAATTATTTCATTGCCTCACATGAACTGGGTACATACTACTGAATTACCAGTATTTTTGCGTTGCCAATATCTCTTCTTTGAACCATATACACATATAAATGGCCTTCGCAATTCAGAAGATTGATATTTAGGACTTGGAATATCTCTACAAGTACATCTGGCTTGTGCAGCACCATCTCATTTTATCTTCTTTACAACTTCAGGATCTCGTGCAATGTTTCTTAATAGCTGTAATAAAGTGGCTCCATGCAGGAAAGTGACAAAAGTGCATTCTGCCAGCAAACAGAAAACAACTTTTGCCTGTGCTACCTTTGACATTCTCTGGACACTGAGGAACTGATAATTTTCTGTGCCGTGTGCTTTACAGTCTTCTGACAACTTCGGATTTTCATGCAAAAAGTCCATTATTATGTCTTACAACCAGTATAGGAAATACTGTAATAAGAAAAGATATGTGAGGAACAAAGAAAGTGTGCTGCAGTGCAAATGAAAAATGGCATAGGGAGATAAACAAGACAGACTGATTCAATAGAAATCAAAATAGTCCTTACCTAAATATGTAAGACAAGATATGAATTAAGCAGTAGATATTTTCTCTCTATTTCAAGCTTTACATAACTTTCACTATGACTGTGATACAATGTTCTTTTTGCTGCTTTCTTTTCTTTGGTTTGTTTGTGGGTTTTGTGTTTTGTGGTTTTGTTGTTTTGGGGTTTTTTTGTGTTGTTTTTTTTTTTTTTTTTCCTTGTCTTTTTGTCTTCTGAAAGTAAATGAGTGCACTGGCATTTAGTTCTAAGGCTGTGCGAATTCTACCCAGTTAACTAGAAGTAAATAGTTTGGTATTTTTATAGAAGCCTGAACACATGCAAATCCCTTGGGCATTAAAAAGACAGGAAAGTTTCTGACTCATCTTTTTAAGTTCTGTATATATGATGGTCACACTCACAGGCTAACTTTGTTGCCAAAACTTCTGTAGATAGCATAGACTTTGCAGGTCTCAAAGACACCTGTGCTGCAAGCTACTTCCTTGATTAGAGAGGGAGCTTTTTGGAAGAAACCTCCATATATGGCCAAAACGTTAGATAAAATTTAGGGATCACTACCTGGGCAAGTTGTTAGCTCTGTCAATCCTGATCAAGGGCTTTTTCAAAATACACTTCTAACCTGCTCTCTGTATTATTCTTAGTTTGCTTAGATCATTTTTAGCTTCTTTCTGCCTATGCTGTCAATTCACTCAGTTTTTTAGAAGATGCTGTCAAACTTGTTCACCTGTCAGATTGTCAACCACAACAAAAACAACAACTCAGATTGGAAATAGTTCAACACCAGACAAAAAATGTAGTGGTTGTAGCTATTGGACTGCCGATGTTGCCTTATACAGAAGAAAAACTCGTGCAGAACATATCTCCTAAGGATTCAAGCAGCTGGAAACTTGAATTTGTGCCTGCAAATTAAATCCACAGAAGACAAAGGAAGTCCAATTTTTATACACTGGCTATGGCAACAAAATCTTGACCATTAGGCAGTTGAATTCTTAATTAAATTATTGAGAGAAGCAGAGACAGGTTTCCTAGGAATGGAATTCATGCTGGAGTCTTCAGGTTACATGTCTGTAATTCAGTCATCTCCTTTGTGTTATCACCTTCCTAAATGTCTGAGCACCTGTACACCCAAAAGTGAGGCTGGACTTCACTCCTTGTACCTGAACTTGTGCAAATATGCTGTTATATTTCCTCAAGCAGGTAGCAACTTTTTTCTGACTTGCATTCTGTTTGGGTATAAACCACCTTAGTTCAGAAACTGGGTAGCCATGTGGTTTTTTACTTTACAAGGGTTTAAGAGGAAAAGGTTGCATTTTCTCAGGAGTGCTAGCATTAGAATGTGGGGAAAGGCTTGAAGGAAACTGACCACTGAAAATAAAGTTAATATATTCTTACAATTTACTTGTCATTGCATACAAGGACAGCCTAAAGGTATCAGAGCAGTTCTAGAGATATAGTTCTCCAAGATACTGTGATTTCCTGAATCCCTAAATCTAACTGTAGGCACTAGTTTAGCTCAAGACCTTGACACTTGTGATTTGTTGTGTTATAGATCACACCACAGAAACTGAAAGATTATGAATTTGAGAAGATACAAATATATTTAATTCTCATCATAATATAACCAACAACAGAGCCAGTGCAGACCAAGAATGGTAACACTGTCAAAGGTGTTCCATCTCCTCAAGGATTTCACACAGCAGACCCCTGTAACACCATGGTAGTGTGTAGGTTCATTAGAAAGGAAAAGACAGGTGATACTTTCCATAACAGCAATGGTCACGTCAACTTCCCAAACTGAATTACCACTGCAAGTTTTCTAGACTTTTGGCTTGTCAAAGACCAGTTTTCAAGCTGGCACATCCATGTATTAAGTCTTGTGAAAAAAGAGTGGATGGAGAGAGAGCTTCCCACTCTCATAACCCATTAGGCTCTTGTTGATAAATTCTGGTATGGCTGACAATTTGTTATAAAATGAGCATACAGAAAGCATACAGAGATATAATCTTAAAAGTCTGTAACTTTCTGCTGCAGAACTAGAAGCCAGAGGTAGTTTTCAGTCTAACCATTAGCCTTGATCAGGATTTTCTCTTTCTAAATAAAGGAAAAGGATTAGAGACACAGACAGATACTCTTAACAGTCATATAAAATTTCTCTTACACAGGTAGTTGTAAATGGACAGTGTTGTTCTTCCTAAGACAACTGTGACTTAGATGTAGAATGACAGGAAAAAACAACAGTAAAATTAATTAAACAAACAAAAAGTTAACATAGTGATTCAAAAAGGAAATTGAAAAAAATACACCCCCCCCCCAACCTCTGTTTAGTAATGAACTCAATATGGCTCTGGCAGAAAGTACTTGATTTCCCAATTTCTATATTGAATGAAAACTGTTTCAGAAGAAGAAACTTTCCAAAGCAAGATACTAATCCAAAAAAATCACAGTGCATTGTAGAATTTAGCAATATTTTTTCAGGGTAGTTGCATATGTGACAGCACCATGCAGGTTGCAAAATACTGACCAATTTAAGTTACTGCAGATACTCTGTCTTAAAATCTCACATGCTTTCAATAAGGCTGAATTTCAGGAAACAAGCAACTTATAATGACATTACCATATCACATTGTCATATTCTTAATTTTAAAAAATGTTGTCAAGTAACTGATCTATAATTTCTTTTGAAATAAGAATAACATGTACTGTTATAATAAAAGGTAGGTGTCAGGGTTTCAGAGGAGTTCATGGACTTAATGCGACTAAGAAAATATTCTGTGAAGAAGTTTTCAAAATAGCCAAACAAAAGACATATGTTATTAATGAAGAAAAAGTTGTGTTTAAAAAAATAAAAATATTCTGAGAACACATATTTGAAAGCTGATGTCAACTAAGCAGACATCCTAGAATAGTTTTTAAAAGTATCAGGCTAATATAATATGATTATGATTTCAAAATAGAAATAGATATTTAACAGGGATTAAAAGACTTGATAAACCAAAACTAGGGCAAACTCTTCAAAGACAATTAAATAGTCTTTACTGTCATACACAAGCATACCACTTTTATATGCCAGAGTGCTCCACTTTGAATAATTTACTGATTCTTTTAAAAGCTAGAGTACACACATGATACTATGCTTGATAAACAGAATGCTGAACCTGAAAAGTTAACCAGATAAAGCAACACTGATGCTTTGGAAACTGTTATTTATTTAGCATTTTGGAAATCCCAGAGAAATAACTCATAAGATTTATTGCCACAAAAACCAGAAGGTGTCCCTTAGTTCCAAGAGGCCAAACCCCACTGACCCCATGCCTGAGCTCCACATTCAAATGACTTTCTCTTTAGTATCAACAAAAGTATTGTCAATTGGGCCTTTCATCTTATAAATTACTGAACAATCCTCTAATGTTCTGAACGGTACTAAGTGCTACTAAGAACCCTGAATTTTCAGTGGAATTGAAGGAAAACATCAACTTTCAGTATCTATTCCTGAACTAAAAATGTATGTTAAACTTTCAGATATCTGTACACATAGTGAGAAATTAGTATACACAGTTTATACACTGTGCTTGTGCTCACTCAACTCAGAGGAAAGCCACAGCTGAGTGGCTTGATTTCCTTCATTTAAAAATAACTACCACAGACAACTAGAGCATAGTGTGTTGCAATATCAGCTTGCACCTACCTGAATAGGCACAGCGTTTTCATTCACTCGCCGTGCTGTATCTGGCAACCTTCTGAGTGTTTAATGTACATTCTGGTCCATTCAATACAATAAGATTGTGAGATTAAATCTAACAAGCGAGCAATTTTTTTCAAGGAAAAAGTTTTGCTAAGAAAGTGATCATGCAGTCAATTCAAGTATCTTCTCCATAAACAGTAAGAAAAGAATTCTAAATAACTCAATTTCATAATAGTTATAGCAAAAATTCCTTCTTTCTATATATTAAATGTTTGTACTGTAATAGTGTGTAGAATAGAACTGATTGCACTTGTCACTCACACAGAGTGCCAGAGCAGTATGTGTATTTCTTCCTTAAATTATTTTAAAATTATTTTTTATTGCACACACTTCTAAAGAACCTTTGAGAACTATAGTGAAAACAGACATATAGTGACTGGTACTAGTATATTCTTATGAGTTTACTTAAAATACACAAAGTGCCTGTTCAAAGATATAGATATGAAAAATCTCTGACTTGGAATTGATCTGTATAGGATTATTCTTTTTTAATTTTTAATTTGGATGATAAAAGAGATTTCACAAGGCAAAATGGAGTCTTGTGATATGTTTTATATAGTGATTGTTTTCAATGTTTGATTAAACAGTCTCATTCTGTCAGGATAAGGCTTCAATATTAAAATATACAAGTAATATTGACTAGAAACTTTCAGGAAATTAGTGAAAGCAATGGAGCACAAGCAACGGAAACCGTAAATTTGTTTCCCAGGAAGAAAATAAAAATCACTAGTTATTGATCATAGACATAGGGAAGTAGATTAGCACCTAGTAATTAATAAACTGTGTTCTATAAAAGTACACTTCAAGAAAAAGAAGGATTCTACAACCAGATAGTTGCATAATTTAAAGAGACAATAAAAAATGTATTAACAAATTTTTTAAACAATCAGCATGGGGGGATGATGATCTTTGGGTAATGTTAAAACCCTGAATTAATTCTTCAAATCTGAGCTATGATGGATTAGGGATTAGGAAAAGGAGATTAGTAATCAAATTGAAATTAAACTACACATGGTGAATAGTTGACATTTTTTATACCAGCTATTTCTAATATTTTTCAATTCAGGAACAAAATTTTAGGCAGTGACTTAAACCACCCAACATACCTGAGCACAAGACATTGAGTATGAGTCCTTTAGCAGACCAAAGATTTGAACTAAACTTGAAAGGCGTATAAATTTGAAAGGTGCATACAGTAAAAGAAAAAATGCTCCAGGGTCTTTGATGCATATTCTATGGATCTAAGATTTTACAAAGTGTCTCTCCTGGTGAGAGACCTTTTATCAAGGCCTGTAGTGACATGACAAGGGACAAAAGTTTTAAACAGAAAGAAGGTAGATTTTGATTGGACATAAGGAAGATATTTTTTATGATAAGCATGGTGAGACATTAGAGCAAGTTGCTCAGAGAAGTTATGGATGACCCATCAATGAAAGTGTTCAAGGTCAGGTTGAATAGGGCTTTTGACTACTTGGTCTCGTGGAAAGTATTCAGTGAATATTTTATGAAACTTTTTTTGCTGTTATTGAATATTTCTGTGACTGCTTCTCTAATGTGCTTCTGAAAATCTGTATAAAAGCATTTACCTAGAATATACATTGTAGGTCTTAACACATTAAAGCTCATGAAGAACTTATCTTCAAGAAGAGTGGGGACATGTCATGTACATTATACAGTATTTCTATTCTAATGGCACTTTATGAAAACTTTTATAGAAATAGATCAAAGCATGCAAACAATGTAAACAGATAAAAACTATATGCTTTTGGATATGTGTTTGTTTTAGCAGGGCTGTCTTATAGCCTGACCCTCTATTTGAAAAGAGTTTGGGCTAAGTTTGATTTAAATTAAAAACAAGCAAACATCAAAACCAAAACAGAAAAGGATGGAAGTTCAAGGGCAAGGCATAGCTATTTTGCTATCTGGAATGATTTAACAACCGCTAGCAGGCTTGCTGCAATAGATAGATTTTTCCGACTTCAGTCCAGTGCTTTCAACACTCTCCCATCTCCTACATTCGATTGCTTTCTATGAGATGAGGGAGGGTGTTTCTGACAGAACTTCTTGATTTAATTTTGTACTGTTGGGCAACAACATATCAACCGTAGTGCACCCCTGGTGGATTTGTACAAGCTGGGGGATATAGCAATATCCTATTGGATTTTTTGCTATCATAGGCAAGATGCCAGACACAACAGTGAGAATTAATTATTAACAGCACTGCTATCTTTCTAACGTAGCTTCAAGGCACTATTGTGTTTGCTCTCACTGATGGTGATCATTTCTCAACTGCTCTGTGTATAATGAACTGCATATGCCTCTCAGATTTCAGCCCTTAATCTAGCAGGTTATCTGTTGTAACCACAAATCCTGTCATTCCTTCAGTATGCAGTTATTGGAGCTTGTGATTTAAACTGCAGACCTCTCTGGTGTGTCAGCAACATGTACAGGATTTCACTGAAGAGCATGCTCCAGCAGATCCATGTGACACTGGACGAATTCATGAAGGTTGTCTGTTGGGAGACTTTATGTTCATATATTCCAAAATAACCAGCTATATTCTGTACTATAACTAATGCAGAGACGTATGAATACCTTGTGTGTACTCATCTGCAGTCGACAACTCTCATTGCTTCAAGAAGAAGGTGACAATTCTCTTTGAAGTCTACAAGTACCTCAAAAGTGAAATTATTGTGAAGCTCAAGGGCATACCTGAACAACCTTCATTTTTTCCTGCCTTCTGAAAAATTGCTATTTCCAATTAAATAAAATAGCAGATAATTTATTTGAAAATCTTAAAAATTCAACACTATTTTTTTTTTTCCACAGACAAGAGCGTCTGCTTAGTGTCCTATATAAACAATTAAAACCTAACAAATCCTTGTCAAAACGTATGATAGTTTTTGTATGTTGAGGAGCGTATATATTATCAATGTTGCGCTCCTAAATCAGAGTACGAGTAGGCTGAGGTAAATATTGTGTGAAAACAATGTACCAGATTAG
This sequence comes from Athene cunicularia, assembly GCF_003259725.1. Lineage (NCBI taxonomy): Eukaryota > Metazoa > Chordata > Aves > Strigiformes > Strigidae > Athene > Athene cunicularia. The sequence goes on along the minus strand of NW_020799097.1, from coordinate 65,160,147 downwards.
GAAGGAGATTTTCAAAATTACCATAAAATCAGCAAACACACTAGTATTTCTGCACTAAAACAAATATGTACCAAACCAAATGAAAATGAGATTAAAGCTGTTTGCTTTCTTAATATTTATATAACACCAAAGTTGTTGATGTGGCCAGATACGTAAGAAAGGGGCAAACAATTGCTTTTTTAAGTGTCCAAGGTAACTACCAAGTGTAATCACTGTTCCTAATACGAGGAGTTTCTAGTTTAAGCCTATGTTCATGCACAAATTGAGAGCTGTGTAGAAAATTTCTTCTCAGATGTTAAAATTGCCAAAATGTGAGTCAAGAAGTCTCCCTTTGAAGAAAAATATTGCTTAACATATAAAGGTTTTTTTTTCATTTGAGAATTTCAATGTGATTAATTTTAGTTGTGTTTACTCTTAACAATGCATTTTTTATTGGTTTATATATTTTTATATGTATCCTTAAAATATAATTATTCAAATAATACTAAAATAATCTGAAAACAAAATAATGTTGAAGCATGAGATGGAACTTTTGTAGCATTTCAACAGTTGTAGCTACTTTTTGAAACCAAATTTAACCAAAATTTCATTAAAACTTCCCACAAATAGTGAGAACATGAGACATCAATCAATTGGTATTTTCAAGCGGAAAGTCATCAAATGTCAGAAAAGCTCCTCATCTTCTTTTGAGACTCTTCTGAGACTAACTATCTCAAAGACTAACCCATTTCATTAGATTTAAGATAATATTCAAGTGTTTGCAAAGAAAGGGTAGGGGAACACCTAGAAACACAAAGTGTTTTGTTTTGTTTTGTTTTGTTTGCATTGGCCATTTCTCAGTTCCTTCTGCTTGTTTATAATCAGGTAGTTAGATGTATAGTTTGGATTCTAGATTCAAAGCCTGCATTTGGAAAGTGTTAGAATGGGTTTTGGTTTCTTATCTAAAGTTTATAACAGACAAGTTCATATGTACTTAGTATGACATAGATAAAAATTTTACAAATATTGAATTAAATTCTTGACCATATTTACCAGAAATTTTAGTCACCACTTTTGCTTACTTATTGAGAATATAAATAAAAGATGTTCTGGACTGTTATTTACAAAATATTTTTTTAAATCATGGTTGGATAAACTATGTCTTTCTGCATATTACTATATACAGTGAGTGAAGTAGATAACCAAATTAGGTTTCCAAAGTCACTCTGAAAGCTATAATAAATTTAATAAGGTGCCACAATGGACTGTATGTCCTTCTATAATCAGAAGATTATAAGGTGTAAGGCTTTTGTTATTTTCAAAACCTGATAATATCTGAGGTGAAAAGATGAAAAGAAAGAACAAGAGAAAAGTGACAATAAAGATATTTATTTGTCAAATTATTTGTTTAATTTAGAGAAGAGAAGGCTCGGAGGAGACTTTATAGTGGCCTTCCAGTACTTAAAGGGGACTACAGAAAAGATGAGGAAGGACTCTATCAGAGTGTGTAGCGATAGAACAAGGGGTAACAGCTTTAAGCTGAAAGAAGATAGATTTAGATTAGATATAGAGATGAAATTCTTTCCTGTGAGGGTGGTGAGACACTGGAACAGGTTGCCCAGAGAAGCTGTGACTGCCCCCTCCCTGGCAGTGTTCCAGGCCAGGTTGTTCGGGGATTTGAGCTGCCTGGTCTAGTGGGGGGGTGTCCCTGCCCATGGAAGGGGGGTTGGAATTAGATAATCTTTAATGTCCCTTTCAACCCAAACCACTCTATGATTCTATGAAATCATTGTACTCCCTCCATTCAATGTATGATTTGAAATCTTGATATCATGCCCTTTGTATAGTTTCTTTTTTTTACATAAAACAGAATGCTCTGGCAAAGTGAAAAGGTAACTTCAGTTCTCAAAAACTCAGGCTGAATGCATTGTATATATTCATCATGTAATCAAGGATACAGTTTACATTTGAGAAGATAAGGAAAACAAACAACATAGAAATCCATTTAGCTAAAGAGAAGCTGCAAATACTCAGCTGCTCTATTGGAGGCTGTTATTTTGTAAGCAACGTCTGAAATCATTATTATATCTGCAGAGGAATATTTATTTTCATTTCTTTTTTTTGGATGTACTAATTCTGGAATAGCTAATATTGTTATAAACTATGCAATGTTAGGTTGAGTTTAGGTAGAAATTAAGAAGTGTGGAGTTCAAGCCTAGCTTAATGACAAATAATAAATAGTTCCTACCTTATAAATAGTTTGACAAAACTAGATTTATTCCAGAGCACTTAAGCTGAACTTCTGGAGAGGATTCCAGATGTTGATGGCAATATCTGTTTTTCACCAAATGCAACAGATAATGTTTGCAACACCTGTGTAACTTCAGTTACAGCTAGTGATTCTTGCTTTGCATCCTTTTTCAATTGCTGAGGACTTCTAGGACCATACATGAATGTAACCATACCCTATTCTATTCAGCAAAATATAAGAATTCTGGAAGATATCAGAAAAAATTATAAATATGGACTTAGGGTGAGAAAGAAAGCATGGAAAAGTTGTACCAGACCTGCAACATGCAAGTATTCCTTTCCCAACCATATAACTCTTTCCATATATGTTCCACTGAATATATTCCCTTTGCAAGGTGTTCCCTTGGAACCTCACCATGAAAGCTTTTTCTAAGCTTTTTCCGTATTGAAGGATTTTCTGGTTGCTATCATCTTGATACAGATAGTATAGGTAGTTACTGTGTTCTAGTAGTTTGTGGAGATGAAGTGCATAGGAAATACGTCTCAGTTAAGCTGTGTGGTGGAACTCAAAGGGTAGCTGCACAGGGTGTTGCAGGGACCTCAGAAAACTTGTGGTTTGGTCAACTGTAGTGACCAGCAGTTCCATGAGTGGAAAAAAAATCTCAGCTCTGGTGCATGAATGACAATCACGGACTTACTAGGGAGGTCTGATGGGTCAATATCTTCTTCTTAACAGAGCCCAAGATGCTCTACTTCCTGTCCTCCTACATTCCCATTACACTGAAAGAACCTCTGTCACACTTCCAAACATGAGCAGAAATAAAGAAATTGGGACCCTGGGAATTTTGAGGTCCCAGTTTGGAAGAATTCTCGTAAGATTAAATTGATTCAAATGTAATTGGTACTTCTGCAAAAATATTCTGTTTTGACAAATAGAAACAATACCTACCAAAGATATTTTACAGCAGTACTGCAAAGGCTGATGGTAATTTTAGACCACAGTAGAGCTTCTGAAAGAAAGTATGATCTAAAGCCTTGATATTTGCTGAGTAAATGAAATGCATTGCCTTCTTTTCACTTCCATATTTGTTGAACAAGCTTTGAGCATTATCATGTGGTTTTATACATCACTCACTTTCCTATTCATTTGTTTTCATGGAACAATCCCCACAGAGTAATACAGAAAAAAAAAAAGTCAAATATATGAGCAATACTATCTGTTCTCAGATGGAAAGAAATGAAAATTGTAATTATTCACTGTGTTAAATAACACCCTTTTAATGTCTAACATTTATTTTGAATGTTAGAATCCAATTACCACATGAAAATAAAGACCCTTACAGTACAATATCTTTCAGCACAGGGGGCTTTTGTAGCTAGTTTCCATCCGTTATTTGTACATTATTTGTTATTTATACCTATTAGAAGGAGAGGAGGGCAAACATAAAGTTTACAAGAGACTCACTGAAACATTATACTACATTCTATAGATGAGGGTAGAAGACAAGAATTATGTATGGCAGGGATCCAAGTGGATAGAATCTTCTGAGCTGCAAGAAAATAGATTCCTACTTATGGGCAAGAAAAAATTTAATTAGCTACAGACCAAGCAACAAAGAATTACAGGCTTATCTCCATTTTAGCCTCTAAATGCCAAATTATAAAACACTTGGGCTATTAAAAGAAATATTGTTGGCTTTTTGACTTTTATTTTTTTTTCCAATACTGTTCCCCAAATAATATAATTTTGTGGTTTGGGTGTAATAATAATATCTCAAAACCAAACAATAAGAATGATATTTATCTTCCTGTTCAAAAAATATCACATCTGATCGACATCTTAATTTATTACTACCAACTATCAAATAACAGATTTCAGCCTCTATGTACTTGCAGCAGTGTTAGTGAATTGGTAAATCTGCACTCACCCACTGTTCCCTTTCATCACTTTATCATCTTCTCTCTTTATTCCTGCTATCTATGTTCCTCTCCTGAATAAAACAACAACAAAAAAATCTATTCAGACAAAATAGAAAAGATGAAAGCTATGGTGATCTTCGTCCCTGGAACTGTGTGGCTAAAAATGCATGCAATTACATGCAAGGATTTCTTCCAGCTTGGCTTATCATGGTTGTTGCTTGCATTCTAGGCCCACTTCAGTACTAGAAAGAACTTATTTGCATAAGGGCTATTCCCAGAGGCTATTTTGCTCCTCTGAACTCTAGTAGAAATTCTGACTCTAAGGATGAAATTTTTTATATTTAAATTTTACAAAACATCTCAATTATCGAAAAACAATTAAGTGGCACCAAACGTACTCCTAAATAACCCTAGGTACTTCTAGGCAGTATTTTATATTGTGTTCTGCTTTATATTCACAAATGATTAAGGAGTAGAGTTGATACATGATGCAGCAGGTAGGGGACCACATATGTATCAATATCTCTCCCTTAAAAAATAAAGTAGTAAGAGGAAACAAGCCCAGCCAAGTCCTAATGTGGTACAGTTTAAGAAAAATAAAACTTAACTGCAATGGTTTCTCATGATTCTCCTTGAATTCTCCAGATTATTGTATTTAATGTACAACACACAAAGTATATAAATGAAAGAAGTATGCTTCTTCATAGCCAACAGAGCATTGTCATGGTCTGTGAAAATGTAAACTGCACTGTAGTTACTGATGCTTTTGAGTATTGGTAAATATTCAAACCCGGGTAATTTTAGTTTAAAGCACACTTCCAAAATATGTAGGGAGAAAAATATATCTACCTCCTGCTGACCTTGCCCAGAACAGCAAATCTCCTAATCCAGCCAAACTGAAAAGTAGTATTATTCCAACAGCACATTATTTTACTCACAACATTTTTCTCCATGCAAAGTTTCAGGCTTTTGCAATCAGCTAGGTCAGTGCCCATATTGTGGAAGAATTAGTTACAAAAATTATTTTAATAGTGACTGCATATCCCTGCCCTTGATAGTAATCCCAAGAAACTGTTTCTTCACAGGATTTCTAATACAGTTTCTTTGTGGATAGAGACAAAGCTTGGGAGTTTTAAGATAGAATAAAATAGCAGAAGTGGATTTAGAGTGGGAACCTATATTCAGAAGGGAAACACTTGGAAGTACAAGCTTAGAGATGTCTCTAGCATTCTAGCTACAATTTTTATTTTACTTGAATACAAAAATGCACTCTGTGTTTACACTGCATACATAATACATCTCTACACTACACATATTTGAGTCAAATAGCATGGGTGTTACAGGAATATGAGTCATTTACCATACAATATCATTCTGGAGTTTAGAGTCATTTACAAGATAGAGCCAGCACTGTAAAGCCAGCAGTCAGTAGATTACTTTGAAGCACACACAATTATATTGATAGTTTGTCACAGGTACTAAATAATCAAATGTGGAGACATACTAAGTAGTGTGGGAAACAGTAGATACCTTTAAACTAGCAGAACTATGCTGCTTTATAGAGACTGAGATTTTATTTAAAGAAAAGCACCTTAAATGAAACACAGTTTGAGATGTTGAACTTAAAAGCATCATGGCAGCTAAAATATTCTATTCTATTCTATTCTATTCAGTTCTAATTATGTGTTAGACAAAGAAGCTCAGAGGTTTCATAAACCCTGTACAACAAAAGGCTTTATGAAGACTTTGCATTTTCTTTTTCTGCTCTGATAAAATTTGGAAGGAGACACGAGAATTTTAACACCTCCTATATCAAGGATAAGTCTTTCTCATATAGGTATTTCCTAGATTGCAAAGGACAGAAGTAACAGGTGTTTTGAGTCAAGAAAATCACTGTGGCTCAATTTGCTATGGTATCTTGACAAAGAATAATGGGACTTTATTCAATTCACTAAGTATTATTTACTGTAGGAGGAACTACAGCTGAAAAGAAGGAATCAAAGACTTTAAGACAGTGATCATCTTAATCTTTCTTTAGCTAAAAGAGAATACTAATCTTATATGAATGTGTGGGGGAAATATGCATTAAGAAGTCACTTTGTAGAGAGTTTAAAGCAATTGCAAAATATCAGTTCCAGGAATTGCTCAGAAAATTGTGCAAGAAATCCTCTATGCTGGTAAATCCAGTGGTGGGAGGATGACAGCTCAGGGATTTTTTTTTTTTTATTTTATTTTTTTTTTTTTAATGGAAAGCATTTTTCTCTGCTAGGAAACTGCCCTAACCACAAAGAGATAGATTCACTGTGAAAATATGAACTTGGTTCTGTTACATGACTAGTTTAATGATGGAGGTGAGTATCTCTTGATGCCCTGGCTGCTGAAATCAAGAGATTAGAGAAACACTTTAGCTTTCATTTTAAAAATGAGTATACATTGATCTCTCCTACTTGCAAGGGAAGCCAGAACAATGTTCATTCAAAAATAGGAATGGAAGTTTAGCATGTACTATTTCAAACCTCATTAACTTAAAAATCAGTTCATTGACTCCAAGAGGTCCAGGCTCAGAGTTTAGCAGTGTTAGGAACTGGTAACTCTGTATGCTTCCAACCATGCTAAACTCACAGGTGGTTAGGAAGTTGTTTCAGCATGTTAAAAATGCAGATAAGATTGGGACAGTGAAATGGGGACAATTTCACTGGGACAGGAAATGCTGCTCTGGATCAAAAGTGAGGGAGACTTGGTAACTTCTTTCCCACACACATGATCCAGAAAATGTGTCCTGTCTATAAATAGTTCTCTTTCAAATGAGCAAGATTTCAACTACAGGCAAGGGAAGAATTGGGTCTTTAAACGTCATGGCAGAAATCTGAAGTCAGTTCAGTGGAAACAGGGTTTTATTACACCAAGAAATCCTGAAAGAAGGAAGTAACTTAGGACATGTCCATATAAACACACAGACTCACAAAAAAGCTTATTGGAACAGGTAGAGTGAAGCACAAATGTGGTTTGTACAGCTCTCAGCTCTCATCTCCCTCTGCCCTGACAGTTTAAAATAGTGTTACATTAAACAATCAAAGTTCCTTCTGTTTACTAAAGGGAACAGTTGATATGGGGAGAAGCAATAATATTCTGTATCTTGGCCTTACTGTGGCCTACTTTTGAATAGAGAATGCAAACGTGGTTAATGAACTATGCAGAGAGAAGACAGAATCATTAGCAAAATGTAAAGGTGTGATGAATGCAATTCAGCAGAGATGCAGCCTGAGACGTCCTCTGCAAAGTTCTAGAAATAATGTGTATGATGGAACAAAGGATATACTTCTTTATATAAAGTCAGTACAAAAATTGAAGGGATTAGTTTAGATACATGTATTCTTGGTAAATAAGACAAATGGCCCAGAAAAACAAATGAACAAACAAACAGCAACAACAACAACAAAACACAGAAAAATGGGGACAAATGCAAAGCATTTGAAAAGGAAAAATCTAAAGACTGTTTAAGTACAGAATGAGAAATAAATTAAAGTTTGATCATAAAGGGGAGTCAATTAATGTGCCAATTTGACAAAAGGACATATATCAGGAATTAAGCCTGCAAGACAAATGACATAGTTCTTTATTTTATGCAACATTGGCAGTACCCCAACAGGTGTATTCCATACATATCTGAACATCAGACCTTTGCAAAAATTATGAAGACCCTCTGGAGGAGAACAGTGAGAATGATCTGAAGTCTCTAGTAAGGTTGTTCTAGGAGGAGGGAACCGAAGAATGTGAACAGTGTGGTCTGAACAACATAACAGAGGAGAAGGAGATGTAAAAACAAGCTTTAAAATGTAAAAGACTGATGGAAGGGTAAGAAAAAAAAAACAAATCTGATTTGCATGTCTCCTCCCGAATGATGTAAGGATAACTGGTCCTGCCATTGTTTATATGGCCCAGATCCCTGAAGTCATGATTTTTCTGGACAATGTTTTTTTAACTCCCAAGGTATGTCCCCACTATTACGTTGACCAGGGAAGAAAGTCATGAAAGTAGCAAGCATCCATTCAGATGGAATTGAAAAAAAAAAAAAAAAAAAAAGAAAAAAGGAAATGTTTGAAATGCTAAACAAAACCCATAAAACTCTTGACAAAATTTACCAAGAATGATTAATGTCTTTAGTCTCTCAAAACCTCAATTTTCCAACAAATTTGCCATTTGCCAAAGATATTTTATGCAAAAGGTCTCAGATTTTTTTATTCTAAAACCCAGTTTTGGTAATGTTTGTTATGATATGCTTCAATAATGACTGGTATATGCAATCTAATAAATGGTGAATAAAAAAACCTATGTATAATACCTTAACACAATATTGCTCCATGTTTTCTGTATCCTAAAGTGAAATAGTGGCAAGAGGATTCCTTTCTATTCCGATATAATTCTCTATATCAGAGTAATTTGAAGTGAAATAGTATATTACAGACATTTCAAAGTCCAGAATATTTCTAATCAAGCATCTTTCATTGCTAACCATAAATAACTTATCATACTGATTCTGTGAGGTAGTTTTTAAATGTTTGAATATTTAAAAATTTGAATCATACATATTACATAATTAAAAAAATTTGGTCCTATCCAGTAAACAACTGAAGAAAAAATTGTTTCAAGACTCTTCCCACTCTCTTTCTCTAACAAATATGTTAAGTGGGCTTTGATTCATGGTTTCTTTTAATGTTGATTTAAATTAAAATGTTTAATGATTGAAAGATAGAAAGAGGTTTAAACTTATAGTAACACTTTCCATTTGTTATGCCATAAGAAATGATACTAGGCTGAATCACTTCTTCATAAATGCTACAAAATAATTCAAGGAATAATTTGTAACTTGTAGAGAGACATTCCAGAAGGGAAAACTGCTTAGTGAAAAAGAAATTGATTAGGAAAAGTCTTCCAAATTTTAGATGGATTTAAATCATGTAAATTGAGAGATACCTTCTCCAATCCTCTGATTTTGTTTGAATCATCTGGTTCTAGACATTCATATGATGGAGTGGTAAGTAGGAGAAAGAAGGGAGGAAGGACTGGTGTTCCATGGTTCAGATATGACAAACTTCTCTTAGGAGTACACACAGCCAAATGATGGTGGTTGGTGAGGGAAGATTATAATCTCCATGTATGATGCTCACGTTCAAAGATTAAAGAACACACTTGTAAATCAGTCAAGGGACCTTGCTGTAAACTATGTTCAGGAATTGTGTATATAGTTTGGATTATTTTTTCTTGAGATAAAATAATTATATTTCTAAAAGTGGAACTTCTTCCCAGAATGTATGTGTGTGAAAACCCTTTGGGCCAAGAGGGACCATGGTTAGAGCTCTTACCCTGGGGGAAACTGGCAGAAGTGAGTTTACACAACTGAATACTTATGTGTGCAAAGTGGAACAGCCTTAAGAGAAAATGAGAAAAATCCTGACATAACCTATGCCCAGTGATCTGAGATCTTCCTACACTCTAGAATAGATACACAATCTATACCCTACTCTTCAAATCAATCTCAGAAGAGATGATTGAGTTACATTCTTCAAACACCAACATAATACAGAGGAAAAATTCATACTGAGAGTTTTCTTTTTTTTTCCCTAAACGTTAAATCTACTCCGTAAAAACTGTATTAAACTTTGTAAGTGAGCTAGCCAGAGAATATGCACTTTATGGATCCCACTAGATCTTGAGTAAATATGTGTCAGGCTGGCAGGTGACATCAAGAACTAAGCAGCAATGGAACAGAAATATTAGGACTTCCTTGCCCATTTCTGACACTCACTTACTCAGATAAGTGAGATTTTTGTGAGTGCTCTGGCAGTCAAGACCAGGGTCCTCCAAATACTGTAGTGAAACCTTCTGAGTCTAACCAATAAATCTAACCCAGCTGCCTTGATAAGAATGTGCAATCATCCCATAATTGAACAGGGAAAAGAAACTGGGCTTCTCCAGCCCAGTATAAATATTTTGTTGCACTTCTTCAGTTGAGGTTAAAAGCTTCATGCTAGGGAAGGGAGATAAATGGCAAATTCCACCATTATCTCATTCCTTGTATAACCACCTTGCCAGCTCAAGGTGGTTGAGATGCTTTGGTTGACTCACAGAATATTATTTCAATTGCCAGGGGCAAGGCTTCTTCTCAGTAAGCAATAAATCTGTCTGGAATTCAAAGAAAGTTGTCTATTTTCAAGAGGAGCTACGGTGGAGACTGTGGTTTTAGTATATGCTCATTTCACTAATTTATTTTAGCTTATGGTCAGTGGCTTATTTAATACATGTAGTCTTCATTTTTTTTTTTCTGTATTTAAGCACCTACCCACAAACACAGTTGACAACAAACAAGCACAGCTACTACTGTCTTCATGTGTACATCACCAGCTTGGTTAAATATACACTTGGATTCATTTTTTTACCTGTATTTGCACATATTGTAGTACACCTGTGGCCTATTTAATAGCTACAATTGAAAATCTGTTTGTCCTGTCATTTAGAGGTTTTATTTTAATGTAGTTTATTTATTTGACAGTATATTTAAAATTCAAACTACTCTTCTAGGAGTGATTCTTAGGATTTTAATTATTGTATATTGGTGTAATTAAGGTAATTGATTCATTGAATGTTCCGATAAAGCAAAGTGCCTTAATAAAAAGGATCCCATTTAAAGGAAAAAAAGTTTGAGACAGCGACTATAAGAGAATATAGCTGTATTATCAAGATGCTATAAAATATGTTTACATATATTATTATATGTTGGATCTTGATAAAGAGTTTTTCAACTCTACTTCCTCTTAATGAAATATTCATTAAGCACTGCCTGCATTTGTCTCTCTCTGTACATAAATATAGACAAAAGTATGGATAGAAATGAGAAAAGCATATATATACCAAAATAATATAAGGGAAACCAGTTCTCTCTGACAGGAACCCAGACAATCACTATGGTGCTTACTGACAGAGTAAAGCAGCAGGAGACAGCTAATGAGGCAAGTCATCCGTTATCATTGCAGTGCTTAGCCTGATTTAGTTATCTGAATCAAAATGACAGATTCAGAAGGAAGGCTCCTGGGAACTTGACTGAAAATGTTATGTTGATGTTACCATGCATTGATCAGTCTAGTAGAGTGCCTCTTTGTCTCCATGCCAACAATGAATACAAAAAAAAACCAGGGGCTAAGGGGCATGCTTTCGGAAAACTGATATTGGAGAAGATATTTTGTTTATAAACAAGTTTTGTTAAACACTGAAATAAGCTTCATGCCTAGGACGACTCATGGCTCTTCAAAATATGGGAGGTTTTATAATGTAATTTCAGCTTGTCAGGAACAATTTTCCTCCTTCCTTTTAGGATTACTTAGAAGTTTACATTTAGCAGCTACAGTCCATGTCACTGGTTGCTTATTAACTTTATTCTAACATGAAGTGGAAGAAATAGACTTTAACTATTTCAATACCAACATATTTTAATAGATATACTTCTTAATTAGATAGGCGAAGTTAATCTTCATAATGTTAATTTTTATGAAATATGGAATCTAGAAAACAAAAAGTAGATATTGTCTGAAAAATGTGGCAGCAAATTGTGACTAATTTTGTCTGGAGTTGAAGGTAGAGCTAGGTCTTTCTGAATGAGCAATCTAGACTGGTCTTTTTTGCAAAATGAGTAACTGATCATTTAAAAAGGGAATGAAGAAGAAAAAACACAGTGCTTGAGAAGAAAATTGAGTTAAAAAAATGCAGGAGTTCATTGCTGAAGCTTTCAGTGCTCTTTGATACAAGTCTGGAAAACAAATTAAAAAAAAAAACAAAAACAAAAAACAAACAAAAAACCCCACCACAACAGAGCCGTTTTAGCTCCTTTAAAGTGAGGAATACTCATGTCAAGTCACAAAGTTCAGAAACTTCTTCATTATAATTAAACTTCCTCTCAAACTAGTTAAAAGTTCTATGTTCCATATCTAAAAGTTCTCTTTCAATTTTACTGGCTTGTGATGTTCAGCTGGGACCTACTAGCTGTTTTAGAAACAGATTTTTAAGATTTTTGTTGTTTCCCAGGTACTGTACCCACTCACTGATCTCTGAGGCCACGTGTGTTCCAGGCTAAAAGAAGTTCTCTGAGACAATATGAAAGTCAATGTGTTCTGAAAAGGAGATTTATACTCATTCCAGTCTCTGGAAATTCATGGTTCTACTGAAAACTGTCTGAAACCTAGAAATCATATTCCAGGGGAAAATAATAACATGACAAATTCTGAAATGGAATGGAAAAAATATGTACTGGAACATTGCTGAGTGGGAAACCCAAGTTTTTACTTTAGGAGGTGCAAAGGAAGTGTCTTTGGTAGACTCAGAGGGGTTACTGACCTTCAAAGGATCCACCAATCCTATTCTTCAACCATTCAATTGGTAGAAGATGCTGAGACTGGAACCTGAAAATTCCAGTACTCCAGGCACTGAAGAATCACAAATCAGGAAAACTATATGGTAATTTTCCTTTTTATATCTGAAATAAGATTTTATAAAAAGCAACAACAATCATGAATCTTAAGAAACTAAAACAAAAAGACACAGCCTGACATAAAATAGGATTATTTAATAAATACAATATTTAAAACCTCTAAATATGGATGCAGAGATAAAGGAATTTGGAAAAAATAAGACTCTTGTCCCATATTTAGAAGACTCAAGGGTACTGGGTCAACATGCAAACTTTCATGCAGCTTCCTTTCCTGTTGGAAGGAAAAGACAATCTATGTATCATTTCACAGAATCACAGAATCATCTAGGTTGGAAAAGACCTTAAAGATCATTTAGTCCAAACATTAACCTAGCACTGACCATTCTCAACTACACCATATCCCTCAGCACTATGTTAACCCAAGTCTTAAACATCTCCAGGGATGGGGACTCCACCACCTCCCTGGGCAGCCCATTCCAACACCTAACAACCCCTTCTGTAAAGAAATGCTTCCTAATATCTAATCTAAACCTTCCTTGGCACAATTTGAGGCCATTCCCTCTTGTCCTATCACTTACTACTATTTCTTTAATGAGACTCATCCCCATCTCCCTGGAACCTCCTTTCAGGTAGCTGTAGAGGGCGATGAGGTCTCCCCTCAGCCTCCTCTTCTCCAGACTAAACCCCCCCAGTTCCCTCAGCCGCTCCCCGTATGACCTGTGCTCCAGACCCTGCACCAGCTTCGTTGCCCTTCTCTGAACACGCTCGAGTCATTCAATGTCCTTTTTGTAGTGAGGGGCCCAAAACTGAACACAGGAGTCGAGGTGCAGCCTCACCAGTGCCGAGTACAGGGGTCAGATCCCTTCCCTGTCCCTGCTGGCCACGCTATTGCTGACACAAGCCAGGATGCCATTGGCCTTCTTGGCCACCTGGGCACACTGGTGACTCCTGTCAGCCGGCTGTCAATCCGCACCCCCAGGTCCCTCTCTGACTGGCAGCTCTCCAGCCACTCCTCCCCAAGCCTGTAGCGCTGCTGGGGGTTGTTGTGGCCCAAGGGCAGCCCCCGGCATTTGGCCTCATTGAAACTCCTGCAGTTGGCCTCAGCCCATTGCTCCAGCCTGTCCAGGTCTCTCTGCAGAGCCTCCCTGCCCTCGAGCAGATCAACACTCCCACCCAACTGGGTGTCATCTGCAAACTGACTGAGGGTGCACTCGATCCCCTCGTCTAGATCATCAATAAAGATGTGAAACAGGAGTGGCCCCAACACCGAGCCCTGGGGGACACCACTTGTGACTGACCGCCAACCAGATTTAACTCCTTTCACCACAACTCTTTGGGCCCGTCCACTAAGCCAGTTTTTTACCCAGTGAAGCGTGTGCCCATCCAAGCCACAAGCAGCCAGTTTCACCAGGAGAATGCTGTGGGAAAAGGTTTCAAAGGCCTTGCTAAAGTCAAGGTAGCCAACATCCACAGCCTTTCCCTCATCCAATAAGCACATCACCCTATCATAGAAGGAGATCAGGTTTGTCAAGCAGGGCCTGCCTTTCATAAACCCATGCTGACTGGGCCTCATCATCTGGTTGTCCTGTATATGTTTCTTATATATGGGTGTCACATTGGACAGCTTCCAATCTGTTGGGAGCTCCCCGGTCAGCCAGGACTGCTGGTAAATGATGCAAAGCAGCTTGGCAAGTACCTCAGCCAGCTCCTTCAGCACCCTTGTCCAGTTCCATAGACTTTTTTATGTCTACGTGATGTAGTAGGTCACTGACTGTCTCCTCCTGTATTTTGAGGGGGTCGTTCTCCCAGTCTCTCTGTCTTCTGGCTGAGGAGGCTGGATTCCCTCAGTAGAACTAGTCAGTTCTGTTTCCCCCTCTCCTGGCCTCTCTAAGAATAGAGAACTATTATTTCATGATCGCTGTGCCTGAGTCGGCCTCCAACCACCACATCATCCACCAACCCTTCTCTGCTCACAAAGAGGAGGTCCAGCAGGGCACCTTCTCTGGTCGGTTCACTCACCAGCTGCGTCAGGAAGTTATCTTCCACACTTTGCAGGAATCTCTGGGACTGGTCCCACTCTGATGTGTTGTATTTCCAGCAAATGTCTGCGAAATTAAAGTCTCCCACAAGAACAAGTGCAAGCGATCGTGAGATTTCTCCTAAGTAACTGTAGAATATTTCATCCACCTCTCTGTCCTACAAAGACACTCCACCGTGTCTTCACTATACTTGTGCTTAAAGCAATCATAACTGTCTCTAACATACAGCACCTCTCCTTCCTTGTCTATCCCTTCTAAAGAGCTTGTAGCCATCACCTGGCACACTCCAGTCATGGGAGACATCCCACCATGTTTCTGTGATAACCACTACATCATAATTTTCCTGTTTCATCATGGCTTCAAGCTCCTCCTGTTTGTTACCCATGCTGTGTGCATTGGTATACATGCACTTCAGATGGACTGATGTCCTCAGCACGTTTTTGCATTTAGAGGTCCTAAGTTCATCCTGACCTTTCACAGGTGTTACTATGGTTACCGATCCATCCATATCCCTTGCATCTTTATTGTGCTGCATGTCTCCATCCCTTGACTCCGCTGAGATGGCAGGGTGAGGGTCATCACTTGCACAACAGCCCACAAACTCTGGTAATCTACCCTGGGGCTTATATCTGGGAGTTCCAGTTTTGTCCCCTTCTCCCTTCAGATCTAGTTTAAAGCTCTGTCAGTGAGCCCAGCTAACTCCTGCCCCAAGATCCTTTTCCCCCTCTGGGACAGGTGTATCCCATCCAATGCCAAAAGTTCTGGCGTCCTGTATACTAACCTGTGACTGAAAAATCCAAAGCCCTGCTGGTAACACCAGTCTCAGAGCCATGAGTTCATCTGTTGAGTTCATCTGTAATCTTCTTCATCCACCCCTGCAGTTGCAGGGATGGAGGAGAACACTATTTGTGCCCCTGACCCCTTAACCTGTTTCCCCGAGGCCCTGAAGTCTCTCTTCATTGTTTTAGGACCTCTCCTGGTAATGTCATAGCTACCTACCTGAAAAAACGAGAGAGGGTAATAGTCCTTGGTGTCACTAGAGTGGGGAGTTTTGTTGTGAGGTCATTTACCTGGGCCCCAGAAAGGCAGCAGACTTCCCTATGAAGCTGGTCCAGTCTGCATATTGGGCCTTTGACAGCCCTCAGAATGGAGTCACCCACTACAATGACCCTTCTGGGGTGCTTTTAGAATTGGTTTTAATACATGATCGAGGGTGACCCAGCCTTGGAGAACGTGCATCTTCTTCCTTATTTGGCTCATTTTCTTCCTCCTTCCCTGCTTCATTCACAAGTTCCAGGGACACATATCTGTTGTGAAGGGGCACCATGGAAGGTACGGGAGGTCAGGAGAGTATTTTCCTGCCTCCCTGAGCAGTGACCTGTTTCTAGTCTCCCCCATCTCTTAGGTCCCCTCCTTCTGCCTGGTAGCAAGAGGGTCAGGGATCACCTGCCTCTTTTGGAGCCTTCATTTGTTCCTTTTGTTTCAGGGGCGCTAAGGTGCTACTCCACCAGTCAATTTCCCTTTCACACTCCCTAATACTTCTTAATCTTTCAACCTCTTCTTTGAGCTCAGCTACCAGGCTGAGCAGGTCACCCAGCTGATTGCAGCGCACACAGGCCTGTCCCTGCTGCCCTCCTGATGGGACTGACAGACTCAGGCACTTCCTGCAGCCTGGGGCCTGGACCTCTGCATATTTGTGTGGCAGCTCCGTCTGGGTCGCCGCATTCTTTCTGGTGGTTGTTTTGACCTGAGTGGAGACCGTAGCTCAGTCTACTCATGGGGGATGATGAGATGACTTCTAGCTAAAATAAGCTGTAGAGCCAGGAGAGGGACTATGCCCTCTATGCATGCCCTGCCTGCACTCTATGCAAATGAAATCTCTTACAGTCCCACATATTAAAGCCTTTGTTTCTCCTGGCAGCAGCATATGCATATTCTTCAGTAACATAGTCTGACCACAGCAGATGGTCAGCATGCTGAAATTTGGGCAAGTATGTTACCGAGAGCTTTTAGATTTTAAGCTGATAATCATATTACTTCGCAGTCGCCATAGGATGACATAACATAGCATTCTTATTTTAGAATTATGGGAGTTAATAGATTGTGGTAGAAGGCAGAAGATATCGGCTTCATTGCCACTTGCTCTATATTTTTTTGTGTGACTTTGGACAAATGGTAGAACTCTTTGTGTCTCTCTTTTCCAACTCCTTCATAGTACTTCCATTCCTCGTCCTCTGTCTTTAAAATTTAGACTTTAAGCTGTCTCAGTTCATAGCAATCTAACCTGATTAGACTATTTAAAATACCTCATATACCTCATAATAAAGACATACATTGTTGTGTATGGGAGCTCATAACTAGTCTCCTCATGTGACCTCATACTAGTATAAACTAATCTTGTACCTGGATGAAAAAAAAAAAAAAGAAAAAAAAAAGAAAAAAAAGAGACTCATTACTACATAACTCAAGATCTCTTCAGAGTTCCAGCTTTATGTTCAAAGTCACTGAAGTAGATCTAACACCTTTTCCCAGTATTCAAATGAACTGACATTTCAAAAAATCTGGAATTCTCCTCTCTACCAGAAATTACAAAACAAACCATATTTTAAATACTATTGTACTGAATAAAACAAAAGACTAATTTTACAAATGGTATTTATGACTGACTGTCCTGGTATGTCATATCCACAGCAGATATTTGTTCTGCTCATCACTACAGATCCATTGTGAAGCTTATAGCAAACTAATCTTGATGCATTTTAATATATTTCTTACAATTTGTAAGGTTCTCCCATTGTTATTGGAGGATATTATGATGTAGGATTTTTACAAATATATAACAATTGAACAATATTATTTTACTTATTCTGTTGTTAATTTTCATTAAACATCCTAATCTTTCCTGGAAACACAATATATTTCCATCCGTACTGCCACCCAAGTTCTCCATCACATATAATTTTCATGAGTAAGCAAATCAAACTACTATTTCCATTTTGGACTACTGGGAGCCTTGTCCACATTGTCTGCTCTAGTATGCATCTCTATTAAACATCCTTAAAAAAAAAAATGCACGAAAGAAGTAGCTTGAAGAACTCTTCAGAAGATCACTGCCTTGGGATAGATAATAGAGACTAAAATAAGACTGGAATAGATTATGAAGGTAAAATAAGATTCAAGAACAGTTAAAGATTAAGGATGAAATATAGTCTTAATTAAGAACTTAAATATATTTTGTGGTTTTCTCAGCTTCACAGATAGGTATTTGTTATTTCACACTTAAATTAGTCTAATGATAAAACTGTGCCCTAGTAACTTTCTATGCTTTAGAAACAACACTCTTTTGGGAACAACCAATATATTAGAAAAGAGTGGCTTGAAAACTGTTTCGATATCTTCCACTCAAGCAGAATGTGTGTACCATAACAGTTTGCCAAGTAATTCATTATGAACTACATTCAACCAGAGGCAAGTAGTGTAAGTTTCAGTCTGTGTTAGACACTTCAATTAACATACTAAACCTCTTTACCAAGCACCTGGATGACACAGAGCTGGATATCTGAGAATCACCATGCTCCTAACGAAGTGGCATTATGCATAATGCTTGAAGCAAGAGCCTAGTACAGGCAAAAAAAATTGTTAAATTTGCACATATGGAATAAACAAAAGCTAAAACTTCACAGAAACCCAAGGAGTTTGACAATGTGAAAAAAGGTCAGAATGGTGATCAAGGCTTATGGATAGGAAGAGACTTCTTTCCATGAAAAAGGACCTTATCTTAACTTAAACCCTACTGCACTCAAGAGAACAGGATGCTGGGTTTTGGGGTTCTTTTAAAGCAAAAATTACAATAAGGAAATACCCGGCTCCACCATTAACTACCCCACCTAATTAAATCCATCTACATGACATGGCTAGCTGGCTGGACCGAATGGCATGATTAATATATATTCCATCTGTGATGTGAAAGCAGGTTTCCAGAGATACAATAACCTGCCTGAGGATGGCAGACCAAAAAAATAAATTTGAATATCTCAGTGCTGATCTAGTACTCTTCCCACCAGATCATGCTTTTGTACATAGTAAGACACTATTTTTTAACAGAAAAATCTCTGTAAAAGGTTACAAATTATTCAGGAATTATTTTGCCCACTTACCAGATAAAATAAACTCATCTGTGTTTATAAAAAATAAGCATTGTTTTTGTAGCGCAAAAGAGGATTTAACTACTTTTTTTTAGTGCTAGTTGGGTTATTGCTGGAATTAGTAATGCAGTCTACAGACACAGATAACTCAGTCTTGTGTGAGCTGATTAAAGCTATCATTTTAATAGTCTAAGCCTTTGTAAACATCATGGATGGGATGGAAACCTGTCAAACAGTTTATTACCAGAAGGAATATGAGTAAAAATATATTACATGATCATATAGGTCTGTAGAAATTGCTATATTTAAGTTTTTTGAATTAAACAGCAAATGAAATACAGAGAACAAATTATTTTTGTCTGTCACCATTACCTGCTGATACACTGAGCAGGGTGAAGGTGATGACACAGCTTTACTTCCTGTCTTGGTAAGACATTTCATTATATTTTATGCCAGTGCTAATGCCAATCTATCAAATTCGTACATACTCTGATGGAACACTGCTTATATCTATGACTAAAGAATTCTAGAAATACCATTAAGTAAATTCAGTAATGATGCAAGTTTTAGATTGTGTGCTGAGTGCATAAAAACCAGATTGAGAAACACGGTGCATAAAGAAGGCAAAGCTGATGTAACAGGAATTTTGTTGAAATGAAAGATTCAACACTGCACATGTTAAAACTACTTGTGGCCTAGCTTTTATACTCTTTAATTTATTCTTTTAATTAGTTTTCTTACTATACTATTTTTTCTTCTGAGATCTCACACTAGTTACACAAATGGAGTGACTTAAAATTCCTTAAGAAGCAAGTCCAATTCCATTTACAGTAATATTGTTAAGGAAAATGGTCTCTTCAATGGTGAACTTAATATCAGAATGTAGTCCTTAAAACCAGATATTGGTTTTGTTCCCATGTAAAGGGCGAAGGATACACTTTCTAACTTGCATTGAAGATAGGAAACACATACACACACTAAGCTTCCTGTTGCATTCAAAAATGAAAGACAGACTAGTTTGAACTTCAAGAGCGAAGTCTTAAAGGCACAGGAGCAGGCTGTTCCCATGTGCTGAAAAACAAGCAGGTGGGGAAGGAGACCAGCCTGGCTAAACAGGGACCTTTGGCTGGATCTCAAGAACAAAAGGAGAATCTATTGCCTTTGGAAGAAGGGGCAGGTCTCTCATGAAGACTACAAAGATGCGAAGCTATGCAGGGAGAGCATTAGGAAAGCCAAAGCTCAGCTAGAGCTCAACTTGGCTACAGCTATTAAGCATAATTAAAAAAAATTCTATAAACTCATTAACAGAAAAAGAAGGATTAGGGAAAATCTCCCTCCTTTACTGGATGCAGACGGACACATGGTAACTCAGGATGAGGAAAAGGCTGAGGTGCTCAGGGACTACTTTGCCTCAGTCTTTAACAATGTTCACAGGACACCCAGCCTCATGAGCTAGGAGATGGGGAGGGGAAGCAGATTAATGTCAGCACAGTTGAAGAGGAGGTGGTCAGAGACCTGCTACACCACTTGGATGCACACAAGTCTGTGGGACCGGATGGGTTACACCCAAGGGTGCTGAAAGAGTTGGCAGATGTGCTCGCCAAGCTGCTGTCCATGATTTACTTGAAGTCATGGCTAACTGGGGGGGTCCCATTGAACTGGAGGGTGGCAAATGTGACACCCATCTACAAGAGAGACAGAAAGGATGATCCAGGAAACTATAGACCTGTCAGTCTGACCTCGGTGCCAGGGAAGGTCATGGAGCAGGTCATCCCGAGTGTTGTTACAAGTCACATAATGGGCAACCAGGGGATCAGCCCCAGTCAACATGGGTTTATGAAAGGCGGGTCCTGCTTGACAAACCTGATCTCCTTCTATGACAAGGTGACCCGACTATTGGACAATGGAAAGGCTGTGGGTATTATCTACCTGGATTTTCGAAAAGCATTTGACACAGTTCCCCAAAGAATTGTCATAGAAAAACTGTCTGCTCATGGCCTGGATGAGAGATCAGTCTGCTGGGTCAAGCACTGGATGGATGGATGGATGGTCCCAGAGAGTTGTGGTCAATGGAGCTAAATCCAGCTGGTGGCCAGTCACAAGTGATGTTCCTCAGGGCTCGGTGTTGGGACCATTTCTGTTCAACATCTTTATCGATGATCTTGATAAGGACACAGAGTGTATTATCAGTATCAGATGACACCAAGTTAAGCAGGAGTGTTGATCTTCATGAGGATAGAGAGGCACTACAGAGAGACTTGGATACATTGGATCGATGGGCCAACGTTAACGGGATGAGCTTCAACAAGGCCAAATTCCAGGTCCTGCACTTGGGCCACAACAACCCCCTGCATGGCTACAGGCTTGGGGAGGTGTGGCTGGAGCT
Source organism: Athene cunicularia (assembly GCF_003259725.1). NCBI lineage: Eukaryota > Metazoa > Chordata > Aves > Strigiformes > Strigidae > Athene > Athene cunicularia. The sequence continues at coordinate 65,138,949 of NW_020799097.1, read as the reverse complement.
GTCTGGGAGAGAAGGATCTGGGGGTTCTAATTGACAAGCAGCTGAACATGAGCCAGCAGTGTGCCTGGGTGGCCAAGAAAGCCAACGGCATCCTGGCTTGTATTAGAAATAGTGTGACCAGCAGAAGTAGGGAGGTGATAGTCCCCCTGTACTCTGCACTGGTGAGGCCACACCTGGAGTGTTGTGTCCAGTTTTGGGCACCTCAATACAAGAGAGATGTCGAGGTGCTGGAGCGAGTGCAGAGGAGGGCAACGAAGCTGGCGAAGGGCCTGGAGAACAAATCCTGTGAGGAGAGATTGAAGGAGCTGGGACTGTTCAGTTAGAGGAAGAGAAGGCTGAGGGGAGACCTCATCACTCTGTACATCTACCTGAAAGGACATTGTAGAGAGGTTGGTGCTGGTCTCTTCTCACAGGTAATTAGTGACAGAACAAGATGGAATGGCTTTAAACTGCTACAAGGGAGGTTCAGAATGGATATTAGGATAAAATTTTTCACAGAAAGAGTGGTCAGACAGTGGAATAGGCTGCCCAGGGAGGTGGTGGCGTCACCATCCCTGGATGTGTTTAAGGTTCGTTTAGATGAGATGTTAGGGGATATGGTGTAGGGGAGAATTTGTAGAGTAGGGCTGATGTTGGACTCGATGATCCCAAAGGTCTTTTCCAGCCTGAATGATTCTGTGATTCTTGAATATTTTCAACATAGATGGCTTCTGCTATAAACAAAACCCAGAGAAAAGCTGAATTCAAATAGTTGAATTCTGTATTAGTTAACACTTTATTTTCTAAATCTTGAAAATACATATCCACTTACTTCTTCTCACTGGGGAAAAAACAGTTAACTATATCCCTTCCTTGTTTACATATTTCCAGATTGTCTGCTAAATTGATTGTTATTGCATTCTACTTATCTCTGTTGCTGAGTCTGCAGTTTATTGACTATTCCAGCCACCTGCAATGCAAACAGAGTTTGGTTCATATTGCTTAGTACTTAGTCAAATTCAGCTTAGGGAGTCTTGTTTTCATATAAGGCAGTAATGTATATTAAAAATGGCCTAAAATCAATCAGTTTCTTTCCTTCTAGGAATTCCCATGTAACATGGATTAAATATAAGTAATTATACAGAAAAACACACCAGATTAATGACAGCTGAAAAGTGAAAGACATTTCTTCTTTCTTTAATATGGGAAATTGCAGACAGTGTTTTGTGTGCATTACATACTCTCCTTGAGATCTGGGAGGAGTTCAGAGACTCCAGAAACACTCTGTAATAGTCTTATAGAGCCAGTCACAAGGAGTCGTCTCCTGTGTTTCTCTGTGATTTGATGTAGTTCAGGTGTGTCTGTGGCAGTGGAATAGAGGGCAGACTTTCAAATTGCACATATTATTAGCTAGTACAAAACAGGACAGAAGACCAGATTCCAGAAGTAAAAAGCTTTTCAGTCTTGTGCAGAACAAAATGTACAACAAAAGCATCAGTCCACTGCCCTTCTGCTTCTTTGTGTTTTAAAAAAAAAATGTTTAGGACACTTTAAGCTTTGATAATATTTTCATTCTTATGTCCAAATAGTCCAGCCAACCTTCCCCACAGCAATTTGATTCTTCATTATTTCAGGAATTTCTTCCTGGTTTCCTTCATATTCTTACATTCAATTTACAGAATTCACTCATTCCATGATAACTAATGAAGTATAAATGAAGTCCTAGAAACAGAATACAGCAAGCCTTGGAATGGTCAAGGACTAGCAGTTTAGAAAATTTTTTGGTTCATGATTCAGCCTTCAAAATTGATTCCCCTCTGTAAGAATAATAATTTTACTTCAAGATATATCAAGTTGAAGTTGTCTGTGTTTCCAAATACACAGAGTATTATTTATATACGTTGACCTCTGTATAATTTTCTTTGAGTTCATCCTTTTGGTGTTGGTTCAGTGTGTGTCCAGGACTTCGGTTCAAGGCAGGGATAGGTTATCTGGTGAGTAGGTAGTGGAGAAAATTTGGAGACTCTTTTGCCTATTTTATTTTATTTTATTTTATTTTATTTTATTTATTTTATTTTATTTTTCAGAAATTAATAAATCATCTGTGAATTTAATGCAACTTCAGCAAATAGTTTTAACAAAAGGAAGCTGGAAAAAAAATCAAAAAATGCTATCAGTTTATGATGTATACTTTCTGTGTAACCATTGTTTCTTATTTCTGACTCAGAACTGTTAGCATTTATTTTGTAAGTATTTTATACCCTCAAATTTTAATTTTTGGTTAAAGAAAAAATATATGACAACCAAAACAATACAGATTTTTTCCTCTGAGAATAATTTTTTTTTAGGTTAATGTAGCTTATGTTTATTCAAGTTTTTTTCTGGTTCCATCAACAAAGAAATCCATCCACTATTTGCACACTTCTGTCTTCATGTTCACTTGTCATCCTTGGAACTTGGTTGTTTCTTTCATCTATATTAATAAAGATTCATCAGTGCAAAAATATTCACTGACTGCAATTTGTGTGAACTCATAATTTTCAAATTAATTTGGCATTTTTGCACATCTATAATTGAGGGTCGTGTTTGTCCTGCTAATCTTTATTACAATAATGTGATAGAAGGCAAGAACAGAATTTATCTCAGAAGGCAGTCAGCACAAGCACAAATAGCAATTACAAATGTAAATTTTTTTATTTGTAAACTAAAAATGTAAAGGCTGAAATCATGAGAACTTAAACCATTTTAAAGTCATTTTACATACTGTCTTTCCTATAGATCTTCCCTTCTTCCTTTTAGCCAAAGGCAAATAAAGAAAAGGGAATGAATTAACAGCCCAAATCTGTTTTGTAAGAGATCATGTCAGTTGTTATTCACTCTTATATTACGTTTTATTTGGCTGGTTGAAGGCAAATAGGAGGCCAAAACATTTGTTTTCCTTATTCAACTTTCTTATTTTTAAAAGAAGATTCAGTTCAAATACTTCAGCTTACTTCAGTAATTTAAAATGCATTTTATTAGAATCACTAAACATTTCATGCAAAATTTTTAGAAACTAGAAAGCTTTTTAGAGGAACATATGGATGCAATACCTTTGGGTGGTGGTGGGGGGTGCCTACGGTATAAAAATGTCATGCCTGTAAGAACTATCATGAACATGAGCTCATTCTAACTTCACCCTGTAAGCATAAGAAGATGGTTATGTATTGAATCAATAAACATTAAGAAAATATCTCATTCATAGGTAAAATTTTCCATTACTGGACCTAGAAGATAATTTTTTTTTTTTTTTTTCTGATGAAGCACAAGTTATTCAAGGTAAAGGGTAGGTAATGTCAGAGCCAGTAAAAGAATCTGAGTTTCCTGACAACCAGCTCAAGGCTCTTTCCACCAGGGAATGTATCGTTTCAGTTATTTTGCAGTCTTACTTTTAACTGCAGTGACAAATGCAGCTCATCTGCTGTAATTTTTCAGTTACAGTCACAGACTTCTGCATTTTTTCCAATGCTGAAGACCAGTCTGAGATGCATATATGTTACCACACATAATAATTGTGAAAGCTGGTTTCAGTAGTTTCAGGAGTTCAGTCTATTTAACCCTATACTAGCAAGTTTCTCACATAAATTAACTTTTTGCCCCATAGAATTGTTGTACCCAACAATGCTATTGCATTAAATGCTTGCCTTTGTCCATTCAGTGATGTATAATATTATAGGCTCTGGCAACTGTCCTGATCCAATGTTGGGGGAGGTTTCGATATGATCCCAAGAGCGAGATTAAGACAAAAATGAGGTCAAATGTTGTATACTCAAAACAGGTTTTTATTATTAAAAAGAGAAGAGGGGTAGCCATAGCACAGAATGGAAGGAAAAGACAGAAATAAACCAAGGATGTGGGATAGGGCTGCAAGAATAGCCACCACTGTAGATCCAGCAGCGTCCTGTTAGTCCTCAGTCTTCAGTTCTTCGGTGGTGGGTGCACACGGATCTGGCTTCGATGGTAGATGCATATCAAGCAAAATTTTCTGCTGCCTTTTAAAGTTAATCGTATCCACTGATTAGCATATCTGCCCACCTAGTTGTCCGTGTTTTTTTTTTTCTCCAGTCCCATAGGTTTTGTTGCATCCGGCTTCAGGGCAGGATCATTTGCCTCTCATCAGGTCATTAGCAATGCATGTATGGAGTCTGGCCTACAAATAGAGGGTACAGGATGGGGCCAGCTCAATACACTCTGCCCCTTTGAGGCTTGTCTAAGGAGTCTGACAATGCAACCACAAAGAAGTGGGGGGGTGCATCCTTCAATACACTCCCACTTCCCTGGGCGACACTCCCCAGATCAATTCACAGGCCACAGCAGCTTGATTTGGAGGTTTTCACAGACACAAGCAAGCTTTGAGACAGTCATATGACATTTCAGTCTCTCACAGCAACAGACATGTCTTCCTACAACAGTAATGGCAGGCACCTGGAAACTCAGCACTACATAGATTTGAAGAAATCTGTCCTTCCCCTCTGTCGAATGGGAAGATGCATGAAAGCAACTTGATGTTGTAGAGTATTCAGTAAAATAAAGATTTCACAATATGGCATGGCAGACAAGCAAAAGACCCTTCTAAAAGTGAGGGCTCTGAAACTCCATGTTCCAAAATAACCTGGATTTCTAACATACAGGTAAGACCCTTTCATCCCACCTTCCTTTGAGGAAGGAGACATCAGTGTTTTGCTCTTACCTATGTGTGGGAAGGTTATTGTTTGAAAATGCTGTTTGGTGAAGTGTCTGAGTGGGTGAATTTATTATTTGAAGTAATTTTTTAAGAACTCAGAACTTGTTTGTGAACACTTTTCTCAATTTCAGTAAAAAAAACAACAAAAAAATCATAGCAATAATTTTGACAGGGTTCCTGTCAAATAATTGTATCAAGAAAGCCATGTTCACTTGGAAGATCCTACACAGAAATCTCTGAGTGGTCACCTTCCAAGGGCACCTAATATCTCAACTGCTAAAAGAAACTTCTCAGATAATTGCTTTCAGAAAATCAACAACAGCTTGTGGTTCCCACACAGTAATATTTCAGATTACTATTGCGATAGATGAATAAAGTGGGGCAGTCTATTACTGAATAATACATGAGTCATACTTAGCACACAGCAGACCAGGTACTGAGAATTGAGTTAATCTTAAAAGCTGTTCAGCACTGGAAAATCTGTGCCACATTTATACATATTGTAGAATTCCTCCTGGGATTCCAAATTTCTTTCCAGAATTTTCAAAATGCACCTTTAAAATGTTATTAATTAATCTCCAAGACCTGAGAACACAGGAAAAGAAAACAACTGATTTTTCAAGTCAATCTGCATTGAGTACTACCAGTCATAACTATGTGTTAGATATTTTCACCCAATACAAATAGCTGCTGGAAGACAGAGGGGGTTATATGAGTCAATAAATTTCTTATAATTATGGTAGTTTTTCTTGGAATTGTCCATCTATACAACTATTGTAAGAATGGTCTTTCGAATAGTTGGGAGCTGAATAGGTATTACAGTGAGTTAATCTGACAGCGAAAAGGCACAGCACACTAGTAATGAAAAAACAGCAGAGATGCTAGAAAGCACCATTTGAGTGTAAGATGTTTCTGATAGGCCAGTTATGTGACAGATCAAAGAAGATAGATATATATAAACAAACTCTCAGGTAGATAAAGAGGAAAAGGTAGAAAATACAATAACTGGTAGTGAGAGGACTATCTCTAACAAAGTGGGGCCTGTTCAACAAAGCATGGTTTGGGTTGGGAAGAATCTGGGGGGTTTATTCTGCAGGAAATTTTAAAATATTTAGACCTGTTTTCTTCCAGCCTGGACAAAAAGACATGTTTTTACTGAAGACAATATCCAAAAATGATGATTTGGAAACATAGAAGCCATTTTCAGGTTAAAAGACAAAATAGTTTCACTGAAATATTGTAAAAGAATATCTAAAATATCTGGTTTATTATAGTAGTACTATTAAGAAAATGAACCATCAAAACCATATTAAGTATTAGCAGATGCATTATATTAGGTATTTTGTAATTCAGCAATTAACATTTTAGTATTTTATACCAAACAAAACAGTATAAATAATGACATTGAAATATTTAATTTGCATAGTTTCCACTTAACCATACCAAACCTATTCCATGGTGTGCTGGTTTTGGCTGGGATAGAATTAATTTTCTTCATACTAGATACTATGGGGCTATGTTTTGAATTTGTGCTGGAAACAGCAGTGCTATTACAGGGATGTTTTTGTTATTGCTGAGCAGTGCATATGCAGAGTCAAGGTCTCTTTTGCTTCTCACACCACTCCACCAGCGAGTGGGATGGGGGTGCACAAGAAATTGGGAGGAAACATGGCTGGGACAGCTGACCCCAAATGATCAAAGGGATATTCCATACCATACAACATCATGCTCAGAATATAGATTTGGGGAAGAAGAAGGAAGGGGAGGACATTTGGAGTGATGGCGTCTGTCTTCCCAATAACTTATGCTTGATGGAGCCCTGCTTTCCTGGGGATGGCTGAACACCTGCATACCGATGGGAAGTGGTGATTGAATTATTTATTTGCTTTGCACACACAAGTACAGCTTTTGCTTTACCTATTAAACTGTCTTCATCTCAACCCATGAGTTTTCTCACTCTTATTTTGATTCTCTTCCCCGTCCCACTGAAGGATCAAGTTGTTTAAGAGGAAGCTTGTTTTATATATGACTTGTTTTATTTGCTGAGAAAAATGAGATTGGGATGGAGGATTTGTTAAGGAAAGGGACAAAAAGGGGTGGCTCCATGGTTAAAGGGACTGAATATCATCCTGCAAAATTATTCTCATCTTTGGTAAAGAATTCCTGCATGAATTTAAGCGGCCTCTCATGAGTGGCCATTAATTTCACATTCATCATATTCTGGGTTTGACCTGAGATCGTGGGGTCTGATCTGCAAAAGTGTTTGGCTTTCATGGATCTGATACAAAAGTGCTTTGAACCTTTAAAATGCTCTGTGGTGCATGCTGGAAAATCAGATTCTATGCCCTCAACTTGGACTCTAAAAATCCATGAGTGCACTTGACCTCTTTGTCTCTCTCTAGTACCAATAAAATAAGGAATTACTTCATCTCTTCATTTCACTAGAGTATTATGAAGATTAAATAATTTTTGTGAAGCACTCTAATATTACTATTTGGGCATCATAGAGAAGCCCATGAGAAAATTAATCATCCTGTCTTCAGAATAATTGTGCACTACATAAATCCTAAGGCTACACATTTGACAATAAGAATAAAATTTACAGAACATCTAGTTTTCTAATTTCTCTGTTCTTGTTCCTTCTTCAATCATTCTGCTTTTTTTCTTTCCCACAAACCCCAAAGGTCTGTCTCTTACACTTACCAGAGAATCCTGGTGATAACTACTTACCTCTAGCTCTCCAAAATTCATCCCTCTATTCCCTCCCTGATACACTGTCACATTTTCATCTTACCTTACTGCCTGTTTAAAGCACTCTCCCAAAAGCAAACAACAAAAATCTTCTAAATATTTATTCATTGATGTCTTATTCTATCTTTTTAATTTAATTTCTTTTGTATAGGCTACCATTTCTTTAATTGGCTGCAGAGAAGAAAAAATAATAATAATTTTTCATGTGTGCATAACCTGGTGCATTGAATTCTGATCTTGATCACACCCTTTTGGTGATGCTATAAAATAAATATGAAATGCTATTACTGACATGCCTGGTTCATATTTTAGTATTGGAATCTTACACCACATGTAGCTTAGTTTAACTGTGGCCTAATCGATTTTCTGGCATATGAGGATTAAGAGAAAAAAAAGACTGAAAACTGAGAATACTGTTGTGTATTTTTTTATTTTCCAGTAAGCTTAATAAATTCAGATTTTAGCAGATGTCTAGAAGACCAATTTGTAGATTTACTTTTTAATTTACATAATTTGTTTACAAATATCTAACACACTAAATATTTCGGGAACCATCTGCTTGTATTGTTCCTCTTTAGAAATTCTGTACAAGTACTTTCCTTGACATTTTTATTGAGAAACAGTCCTGAAACCCAAAATGCATCCTAAAATATCAATCTGACACACTAGCTTTGGTTAATGACTTCTCTTAGAAAACGTTAGCTATGCCATACTAAAATGGATTTTTAAGCTTGTAGGGTCAGAAATACAGATTACGTAGCTCTCTGAATTTAATACAGTTAGCAAAGTCCATGAACTGAGAATCAGGTTCATAAAAAAGGTTTAGAATAGCTTTGATGAGTGGCTTTTATATTTCCCAAGGAAATAATTATTTAATAACACAGCTACAACTGTCTATCTTTCATCAACACAGATTTAAATGTTTCAGAAAACTTCAGAAATAAAATTATCAGGAAGGTAAAACAGGGACGAAAGACCACCAAAAATGGGATTGATGATTTATGCATGTTTAACTTCCGGCAATTCAATTTGCCCTAATTTTAAAAGTGAAAAAATCCCTTTAATGGAAATAAGTTTTATTGTATTAGCCGATTCGTAAAAGATTTTAATGCAAAATCTGACACAAATGTTAAAAGTTTTTTACCTGTGTTGAAACTAAATGTATGGAAATCTGTATTTATAGGTTAGGGAATGGAATTTTACTGTGTTGGGAGTGTTTAAAAGACTGACAAATCAAACCATTTTCAAATTTCAAGATAATTCTTTACTGGATTGATACTTGTTAACAATGGTCATTGTGCTGTCAATGGCTATTTCTTAATCACTATCAATCATTATCACTTCGTATGCAAAACAAAGATTCCTTAACAAGTTTAACCTAAACCAGCTATGAGTGTGCGGTACCCAGGAATTGATGCAGTTTCAGTTGGCACTGAGGGCTGTGCTCCATCACTGAGGTCAAGATCAGCCAAGGCTATTCCCGAGGGAAGACAGATGCAGGGTGGGCTTTTATTTCTTCTCTCATTGCTGGCATTTCTTACTTCTTTGTCCCCTTCCCCAAAAGAAAAGAAGTGTTCATATCCGCTTTTGATAGTTTGGGGATCAGGACTCAGGCTGGTTTAGCTTATTCTACAGAATTCTAAGAATTTCATAGCTCTTCTAAATCCCTGTAGTAGAAGTTTCCTCTTTCCTAACCACATCCATGTTATGTATTGAGTGGGAAATATATCTTGCAGTGGTTCTCAGGGGAGTCATGCAGTTGTCCTGTTGTACAGGACCTGACATGATCAGCTGTGCTGGTGAGGCACTGGATGTAGCAGAGCAACCTCAGACCTTTTGGTTCCGAGTCATTTCTGAACAGTGGCATGAGCAGTCTCCAGTCATTGTTAGAAATGCCTCATCTAGAGGTAGAGCTGTTACAGGAAATTGCCATTGGAATGGTTTTCTGATGGAAAGTGCTTTTTTCTCAAAATCATTTTTTTCACAGAAAAATTATATTATTTACTCTGATGGTTACAAAAAATCTGCAACTGTTCATTTCTCAATCTGTCTTGCACAGTAATCAGGAGGCACTCTGATTGTCTAAGGATGCCAAGAGCATTGTTCTGCCAATCCGTCTATTGCGTTTGTTCGGATAAAATTTTTTTTTCTAGTAGATGACTACTGAAATCTCTCTTAATCCTGACATGTCTAGAAGTAGTCCTTAACAGTAAGTGACATTCTCCTGACTATACACTTTCATTGAAGTCAAACCCACGTGCCTTTTAAGCCGAGAGGGATGTAATTTAACTTCTACTTTCCCCCCTGCCGCCCATCCAGTGAAAATGATAAAAATCAAATACTATCAGTGATTTAAATGGTGGTTATGTGAGTTTAGTTAAAATGTGACTTTGTGTCCAAAAATAAGATTGCAGCTTCATAATATGACAAATGATTGAGTGTGCCATCTGAGTCAGAAGTTTCATGAAAAAAAAAAAAAAAAAAAAAAAAAAAAAAAAAAAAAAAAAAAAAAAAAAAAAAAGAAAAAAGTTAGGAATTATTAAAAGCAGTATAAAAAGCTTAGTTTAGATACAGTGATTTTTAAGCAAACAAATATATTTTTTTGTTAACTGATTTAATCAGTCACAGCAGCAGGTTTGAGGACTGGTGGAATTTTATATCTAATTTAAACTGTTGAATGAATCCCTCACTGTTTGTTCCTATCCAAAAGGAGCCTCAAAACTTCAGAAATCTGAAGCTAAGTCTTACTCAATTTTTAACTGAAATGGAGTTCCATTCCAATAGCTAGGAAATGTTTTATTCATTTGAATTTCAATCTTTAAAGCATTTTGTTGTAAATTAGCTTAATTTCCAAACAAAATTGTCAGAACCATACAACAAAAAATGAAATATTACCTTTTTAAAAATGTCAAATGGACACTTCAATAACAGTAAAAAGTCATGATTTCTTTATGCAAAATACATTTGTCAGAAATGACCTTTTCTCGGTTGCAGTTTCAGTTTCAAGAACTCATACTTTCCCAGTATGAGAGTTTACATACTGCTAGAAATCCCTTGCCCTTCTTTATGCTACTGCTCCAAACTGGAGCAATTATAGTTCCTTGATTTCATATTTTTTTGTCTACCTAGGCAGGTGGTTACTTGGGACCTGCCACTTATTGTTTCTACCTCCTTGTATGGCAGCAGCCTGGTTGTTACCAAACAGTATTAATTATGACTATTATTTCAAGGAAATATTTTTTTCTATTTTTCTAATAGCAATTTGAAAAACAGTTATGGAAATCACAGATAAACCTTTATCAAAATAAATAGCAGCAGCAGTTCAACTCTGCTGTCATTACTCTTTTTTATCGAAGATAAAATGTTGAGTATAGGTAAATTTTCTTCCTCCATGGAGATATCATTACTTTTCTTGGCTATAAACAGGCTGCCACAGCAAACAGTGCACATTTGTCTAACATTCTAGAGGATAACTTTGTCTATGGTGAAATACATCATTTTGCTCAGCAGCCTTGAGTCAAATGAACGCTTCAATTGATCCAAAATCTTTTATTCTCTGGCTCTCTGAACAATATAACCTAAAAGCAGGAACACAAAAGACACTCTTCTCCATTTTAAGGGATTTTTTTTTTATCCTATGTAATAGTCAAGGATGTTATACCTACACCTAGATACGGTTAATTTCCAGTGCTCTAAAAAGCAGAGTAATAACTGAAGAGCACAAGCAGTGTCAATGACAATTTTTTCTTTCATGATCTCTGAGCTGCAGTATGAAACAGGGATTAATAAACACAGCAGTTTTCCAGTAAATTGTTATTTTTCAGGTTTCTGCAGTGTGCAACATGGCAAGCTGGAACATCAATATGTCTTCAAAATCACTTAAGTGCTTGTCATCAAACCAAGAATTAATTGCTTCACAGTAAACTTGCACACAATGTATAGGTCCCAATTCTCTGAAAAACATAATGATCCTAGAGTTTTGAAAGGCACCAAACCTGACAGAACTGGAGACTGAAAAACTGTACTTAGCCATAAAACACAGAGATCACAGAGACAGTCAGCTCAAGTGTGACTCATGCCCTTCCATCAAGTCACCTCTCCTCCAAACGGTAAGTACCACTTCTAAATCTGAGGAGCCCTTTTCCCTGCCTTAGACATGTACTCTTTATCCCTGGCTGCAGGGAACTCTGGCAACTAATACCTGACAATATGCTGGGACAATATGTCAATGCCTGATAAATAGTGGCATTTTCCTGGATTTCCTAGCAATATGCATTTGTTTGTTTCTTTGTTTTTAATTACTTTGATAAAGCTGTTTCATAGACAGGAAATGAAGATAACTTACCCGCTTCAACCACTACCAATGACCACACCTCTCCAGTCAAATTTGGTGTTTTTCTCCAGAATCAGTATATTGATGTCTTCTCTTTCACAGCTGCTTCCTCTCACCATCCTCTTCTGCTATTTCATAACTTTCAACCATCCACTGTAATTTCACTGGAGCTCTTCTTTTGCTCCATTTCCATTTCTTTTGCTCCATTTCCAATTAAATAAGATGCACTGATAATAAATATGTTTGTGTAAGCAACACAAGAAAAGGAGTAAGATCACTATTTTGATTCACACCAGAAGATAATATGTTGTTGCTTTTGCTCTACACATCCTTTTTCAGTTACAGGTCCAACCTCAACAATAAAAGACCACTTCTGAAGTGATACACATGCTCTTATTAGTCTAAAATACAGCCATCAATTATCTAACCCTTTAGCTTTTCTCTTTTCCTTTTTCTTCTTTTTTTCCCTTTTCCGCTCGTTGAATTCACTTAAATGACAAGTTAATTAAACATGGTTACATGTTTATCCTGCAAAGAATTGTCAGGAACCCCCCACTGCTCCCTGCAAATTTCATGGAATCCAGGGTTTCATTAAAAAATTCTTGGATGTAACAAATGTGGGCTGATCTTTTTTGTACAGCTTCATTGTGTCTTTACCACCTGCATGTAAATAAAGTAAAACATCTTTTGTAAATTGGTAAAAAATACTTAGAAAGGATTCCACCTCAGGACTGGAACATGACAGGCAACACTTCAGATTCCCCAGCCATGTATTCTCCTGTATGAGTGATAAATGTAATGGCTTTTTCAAGCTTGTCCAGATTCACCAGTATGATACTTGAAATATTACACAATCTGAGCATGATCTCTTAATAAAAAGTCCTCCTCCAACTCATTTTAGTAAGTATTTCTAACCTTTCAACATCAGAGTTTCTCTAGCTGGTTTATTCTCCCCAGTCCTGCAGGAAGTGCTTGCACTGAACCTCCAGCTGCCTCGTCACCACATCAGACCACTGCTCCCTGCGTGTGGCTGATGAAGTATTTCAATCTGCTGTGGGATTAACCTGTTCCTCTTATGGCACAACACCTACTGTATGTTGGCTGGAAAAGACGATTAACTAATTTTCAATTTGTTTGTGGACAGACTCCCATTTATAAAACAAACAGGCAAATCACTTCAAACAGAGAGAACACTCAAAGCTAAGTGGTATATTTCTTCAGCCGATACCCAATGACCTTTCAAGATGAAAGGATAATAGTCAACACAGAAAAGGAAGAAAAAAAGCCCTGTGTGCTGTTTGCAAGGTTTAGAGGTCACTTGGCTACAGGGAGAGAAGGATACAATGGAGGCTGCAGAAAACACTGCAGAGACAAACATGGCTGTTCGGTTAGATTTTTTTCTTCTGAGCCTCCGCATTCACCACTAGCCTTCTTCATTTGACAAGACCCTCTGTTCCCCTAACTAAGGATATGTTCTGTTTATTGTGTGGCTGAGGCTCCGCTTATGTATCAGCTGTCTATCTGTGCTCTTCTTTGGAGAGCAAGTAATTGGTCAAACCCAAAAGCAAAATGGCATGCTTATCCGATTCAGCTGTCTGGTGATCATATGACAGGGCTGAGAGAATATGATGGAGGTCTCACTAGACAAAGTAAGATATTATTCCCAGTGAAATCCTGTGGCTATGTTCACCTCTTTCTACAAGTACAATCAGGGTCTTTGTTCTGCCGTGGATCCTGGGAGTCAGCTTGCTTCTCCCATTGAGAAAACTCAGAGCAATTTCCCACACTTGTAGCAAGGCATCCCTGGGCCACAAAGATTGTTCTGTTCTCTGAGCACACAACAATGTTTAGACAGAAATATAAAATTAAAAATAAATTCCCTTTTCATTTTGCTGACCTTCATAAGCTATACTCTTAAAAGTGGACACAACAAAATGAATTTGCACTAACAGAACCTGAGTCCTGACTAGACAGAATATGGTTTCAGAAAAACTTTTTCCCATGCTCAGTCTTGTTTAGAACTTTCTATACTGCTTCTCTTGAAAGAAATCAGTGTTTGTCAGCAAAAGTGCCAGAGATACCAGTTACCTCCTACACATTTTACCTCCTGTACTTTCACTCTTGCCCATACACACATTCACCCTCACACAGCCAGCCACCAAATTAACTACTCTTCTCCCACATGCAGGCTGAGAGACAGCCCTGATAACTACTGAGATGTGTTAACCTTTTTTAATGGTAGTCTCTATACAGATTAATGCTAAAGTGACCACCATTTTAAAAGGCTGAGGTCAGCATCCCAATGTCACTTTGAACACTATAATCAGAAATTATCTTTCACCCCTAAAATATTCTGTGTGCATTAAAAACAAACAAACAAACAAACAAAAAAAAAAACCAAAACAAAACAAAAAAAAAGTCGAAAGAAGCAAAAAGCTGATGAAGCATGGATCAGTCTTAACATTAGTTTCTACATGGGACCAGCATATTTCCTTCTGTATCTTACTATTAACCAGAAACATTACTTTTTATTGTAGCTACTTTTTCACTTTTTATTGCACTACTTCTGAAAAACTTAAGAGATTAATTAAAGTTTTGCTCTCTGAAAGTTATATCCAGATTTGGCCTTTGTTTTGCTGTGAAACTAAAGAATTTAGGTAGAGGAGCAATATTGCAGTGATATGAAGGCTAGGTTGCCTATTTAACAGGAGATTAGAAAAGCTCTGTTTGTTTAGCCTAGTGAAACAAAGGATGAGAAGGAAGCTGGTCTATAAATACATCAGCAGGGTAAACATCAGGAGAGAAAAGAATGTTGTTACAGGAACAAATGGATGTGAACATCTGGAAATAAATTTAGCGAGAAATTAGAAGAAACATCCCAACTTAGAGCAGTCAAGATCTGGAACAGACTCTTTCAATAGGAAAAGATAAGACAAAAAAACCCCAAATAATAGTTTGAAGGTAGAGGTTATTAATGAATGAGTTTTCTGAAAGGTGAGAAAGAAATCTAAAACTTTCTTCAGCCTTAGGTTCTTGGGATTTTTGTAATGGTTTTATTTATTTATTTTGATTTGTCACAGCTGTAAAACCTGTATGGAATTTCAGAAGCAGCTTAAAGGAACTAGGTGTGGAAAAGAAGTTAAGTAGGTCTCTAATTTCTGCCTGGTCTCCTCTGAAAATCCCAGTGTTGAAATGGACCTCTTTATATATGAGTGAGGAGTACACTACCTTGGTTCTCAAAAAATTCAGTGCTTCACTGGGGAACTAACTGAAGCTCTAGAATGATTCAGGGAGATACTGCCATAGTGAGTAAATGGTGAATAAAGTGGGTTTGAGCATCCCTCCCTCCTCATGATCAGCTCTCAGATGCTCACAGTTATAAATACCTACCTTTTGTAACCCACAGCCCAGGGGTACAGCTACCTGAAGTCTGAGGCCCAGCTCTGTGAAACACAGCTGTATGACCTTAGCTTAGTTCTACTGTAAAAATTGTTGCTGAGCTGTGGGAGAGTTCCTATGCTGAAGATGTGCATGATTATAAAAGAAAATAAAAGACAAAGAGGAGAAATTTTTGAGATGCCAGCTCAGGAAATAAAGAGAAAAATAGCAATGTGAAACAATATGAAATGCCAAAGGAAAAAAAGTAGATAACAGAAAGGTAGAACCTGGAAGAGCGTTGTCTGAAGGTTGACACTCCTCCCCCTGCCTGAACGCTGTCTGGGCAACAAAGGCTCGTCAAGTACATGAACGGTAATGATTGGTCTAGTAACACATTAGTCTCAGGTATTAGCCAACATACCTATCTAATAAGCACATTACAAATAATTGCTGTACACTTGTAAGCTCTGCGTGAGTTGGTAAAAGGCCCAAACCCAAAGGTAATTGAACAGAGGAAGAGTTACATTATATGAAGCTGAATTCTGAATACCGTTTTAGGATTCAGAGGGCCAAGACATCCATCAACAAACTAATTCTGATCATTTTAGATACATTAACTTTTTAAAATGTTATCCTTCTGACCAGTCTGGCCCAAAGTCTTACCGCCATGAAGGAGCTGACAAGATATATGGATGAGATTTAAAGCTTTGTGTCTGCTGTCACCTTGACTGAAGGCTGGAAGTACTCTGTAGATTGTGCAGACAAGAGGAGTTAAAGGATTTCTGCTTCCACCACAGGCCATGTCATGGCCTTCCTCAATATCCATAGACGTCAAAACTGTTTTCTGTCAGATCACATTGGCTCCTTGCTCGTTAATATCATCTGCATTGATGAGACAGATGAACACATTTATACCTAACTGGTGTTAGAGCTGCACTGCAAACTTTGCCTTTTTTCACACTGTAAGGAAGAATCTGTAATAAGTAACAAGATGGTACAACATAGAACAATTTGCCTGGAGACTGTAACTTATGCAGTTGCTAAGAGAAGTAGCTAATAAATATGATTTGAATAGAAATGCTAATGAAATAGAGCTGGATGCTTGTTATGTCATTTAACACTACTGCATATACAGCAGTTAATCCTTTTCAGGATTCTCTTTATTGTCACTGAGGTCTATACCCGTTTTTACTGCAAATCAGATAAAATGTTGTCACATGCCAGGAAACAGTGAACAAATGTAGTGGTGTAAGGTTACATTCAGCTGGACACCATCTACCTGAATGATTAATTGAAGGTGTATGCAAAAAGCCACTGAAACTCAGCAGTTCTGTCAAACCGCAAGAAATCAATAAGAACACCACTGTCTTGGTCTGTTGTACTTTTGTGAGGAACACAAAGACAAATCAAGGATATATTTTCAAACCTGCCAGGAAGTTGCTGCGAGATGAAAGCCCTTTATTTTTATTTTTTTTTTCCCACTGAATTATAGCTTCTATTAATACAGTGGCATCTGCACTAAGGACAGAATCTAATATGCAACACTCTTCCCCTGCCTTTCATAATCTCTGAGGTTTTCAATGTATTCTTGTTCAACCTTTAGTTAAAGATCATTGCTACTATGCAATCAATTTTTCTGGTCTCCCGGGTAAGTGCTTAAGAAAGATTTAACTGCAGTTACAACAAAAAAGAAGGGCATTTTGGCACAAGGTATTTACATGTATGTGACATGTGCTGTGTTCAGTTAGATTAGTCCATTGGGATATCCTGAAGAAGGAACACCAATTTCTATAGGCAATTGACCACATGCAAGACCAGCTTGTTTATAGCTGATGTCCAGCCATGTGGGACTTCTTCACTGGGATACTAGTGGAGAAACAGCTTCTGCCTTGAGTCTCTGAACCTCAACCTTGAGTCTCTCTCACCTCTGAACCTTGAGTCTCTGCGTCTACTTCAGGAGATGTAAAGAACTAGCTAAATTACCCGACCATTATGACCAGTCTATTTTCAGCAAACAACAAATCAAGAGACTGAGTGTTTCAATCCAAGGAGCTCAAACCATATTGGGAAGTATCAAAGATAGCTAGCTTTTAATCCTGAGAGTAAATGTCAACAGCTTCAGTACTGGCTTTATCAGAGAATGAAGAAAACATTACTTGTCATTTTTTTCCCCAAATAAAAGCTCCCAGTCCAATATGTTGTGAGATTCATAAGATCAAATGAATGTTCTCTGAGAACTCTTGAAAACATTCACAATGTAAGAAGCTTCCCGAATGCCATATGAACTCATTCTGAGGCCAATGTATTTACCAGAAAGACATAATGGATTTGTTCTTTAATCTTCTCTTTGAAATATTAGAGTCATAGAATTAGTGGAAACAGTATAGTGTCTCTTTGCTGACTAGCAGTATAAGAATAAGCAAAGCTTACAATCTGAATTCTTGTTCAGCAGTTTTTAATGTTATTCAGAAGTAAATAAGGGTCAAATTCAGAATGATTCACTAATTCACAGGAATAATGAATGCCTGAATAGTTCAACGAACTCTAATGGATGAAGGTTCCAGTGACATCTCTTATTAAGATAATGTGCTCAACATGAGATAAATTATATTGAGAGTAATATGTCAGTATAAATATCAGAAGACTTTGCATCCATATTCTGAACCTAGATTTGGAATACAGATTTCTACTTCTGGACACATTCAGACATACAGTGTAGCTCCTGGAAACTGAAGAGGACAAAACCTCTTTGAAGAACTCTGTATGAATGCTCCTGACCTAGAAAGAAAGAACAGGTGAAGAGAAAAGAAGTTTCTTCAGTGTCAGGGTTTGATTCAAGAAGTAGAAATTAAATGTAAATTGTACTGTACTTGAAACCTGCACTGGTTCGTTGCCAGTGTTAAGTGACTGGTTATGACTATTCCAGAAGCCTTGTTGATAAAGGTGACCACAGGGCAGAATTAAAAACCAGTGAGAGGTATATGGTAAAGCCAGTGGCTTCTGGCTATAAAATTCTCAAGCTTCTTGGCATATTGCTGACATTTCAGTACAAGATGCAGTTCACATCACTTGATAGAATTTGTCTGATAAGATTAGATAATTTTTCTAAACTGATATAATCAGTAAAGAGAATACAGTCTTAATTGCAAGTGGAGAGATATGGAAATCTCCAAGGAGGGATATATCCTATCCTAAAATAATAACTCTTAGGTGGAACAAATTGCTGTCTGGGAGATATCCACTTCTCTCCATCATTCAGTCCCAGCTAAGGTAATGTTTCTGCGAGATCTCTTCCATATTTCATATGCTTAATTACGTGCATAAGGCCTCCGTAAGAAGACAATGGATCATTGCGTTGCAGTGATGCCATGACTATATAACATGGTAGAACTTAACAAAGGCTGTTTTGCTTTCATTTCTAGGAGAATGCTTAAGATTGCTCACAGATGAGGTGGAAATACTGTGTCCCTAGTAAATAATGAAGTACTTAATAACTTTAATAGCCTTTATGACTATTCAGGAAAATGGATGTTTTTTTTAATCCTAAATAAGAAACTAACAACCTAGCTTAAGGCTTACCCTTGCTTACAAAAATGCAAGGGGAAAATTAAGGAAAAATAAAAATAATTTTGGTATTGCTTTGATTATGCAAACCTGTATGTTTGGCTAAATAAGAAAAGAAGGAAAAAGACCTTTTGTTAGTCAAAATCTTTATCAAAGAACAATATTTTATTTCTCCTTAGGAAGGACTTTTTTTTTTTTTTTTTAATCAACTATGTTAGAAGAATGTTTGCATACCAATTCATGAAATCAGATCACAGAATCCCAGAGCAGTTGAATATGAAATGGCCCATCAGGTATTTTGACATGCTGATAAGATCCCTCTGAGCCTTTTCTTCTTCAGGCTGAACAGTCCCAGCTCTCTCAGCCCCTCCTTGTATAACAGATGTTCCAAGCCCTTCATAATCTTTGTGGCTCATCAGCTGACTTACTCCAGTATGTCCAGCTCACTCTGACTGTGAAACCTAGAATTAGACTGAGCTCTTCATGTGTGTCTCACCAGGACTGAGCAGAGGGGAAAGATCATGTTTCTTCATCTGCTTTAGTCTGACAATAGCAATTTTTCTTACATATATATATATATATGTATGAAAATACATATGTATTTCAGGAAATTACTGTTTTTGACAAATATGATATTTTGAATACTGTGAGAAAAAGGATGTTCTGAAGCATTCAATTACACTATTTGGAAATTTTAAGAAGTTCATAATTAATCTGAAAAATATTTTTCATGTAGAAAATTTATTTACAATAAAAAAAAATAAAAAGAGAAAATTTAAAATAAAATATATTGATTTACCTTACCAGAATATTTAAATTATTTTTATTTTTTTCTCCTTATTGAATACATGAAACTTGTCTGGAATTCTGTAAAAATTATGACAAGATAAAAAATGTATTTTCCTGACAGACTGTAAAATATTGTTAGTAAAAAACCTCTGCCAGCTTTAATTATATAATAGAAACCAGCTGGCTACTCAGAAACCATACATTGTGTACCTACAGGTCATCAAGGCAAATAAAAATGCCAGTACCAATAGGAACCATATCCAGGGGACCTTCTCTACCCTTGTAAAGCCACAAAAGCTCAGAATTTTTCTATTGCTAAAGGCAATGAACTAAGGACACTTATTTTGAACTTAGCTTTCCACCCAGAATCATGTATGACCAAGCTCTTTGAGTCAGGCCTGTTTGCTGGAGATTGTTTATTGATGTAATGCAGAAGGCTGCTCTGTCTGATGTTAAAAGATTATAATGAAAAAAAACAAGAAATACAGATCCTTCACTGCTATAGAACAAAAAAACCCCAAAAGCATAATATTACATCTCTCAGTCCATACAATAAGGAAAACACCTGCTACATTCACACGACAGTCTGATCTTCAGAGAATGATTTACAAACAGATTGTCAGTTTGGTAGTTCTTGTTTCACCACAAAACATTAAAGCTTTATAAAATGGTGCATAAGTTCACTGCTGCATAATTTTATTTTTTTTTAAACTAGATCATACTTTTAAGAGAGGTTCTTTTATTCAGTAAGTAAAATTTCTGATCTACAATAAAACTACTGAAATTACAATAAAAATATTATTGCAAAGTTCTGTCATTGTGGTATAATAAAGGGAGAAGAATTTGCCATTTAGAATATCCACTCCATTGCCTAGCATCGGAGAACAATTGAACTGATTTACTCTTGTAAGAGATTGTTCATTAGTTCTGAAGTCAGCCCATTGAAAATGTTGTCAGCAACATGATTTTATGAAGCAACTTGCATTGCATGCTAGTATTCTCTCAGGTGATCTGTATTCAAGAAAATCATCATCTATTCACAAAAATTTTCACAACGATTTCCCTCTTTTCTCATTCCCTTTGTAGTTTATCAAAACTGATTTTACTATGACATACTTCAGGGTTGTCATATCTTTCATGACAAACCTGTAATTTCTTTTACACTCCAAGAGAGTTTACTTCAGTGGCTGAACAGATGCTTATATTTTAGAGAATACGTTTTTCAACTTTCCTTTGATTCATTGGACTTTATCTAATAAAAGCTCATTTATAAACACTTCTGACATTAACTGAATTCAGTAAGTCTTTTTCTTACCAGAGTAGAATATGAGGTAATCATTGAAATACCAGTGACCTCACAAATGGGAGGGATTTGAGGTTTTTGTACAAGTGATCCTGTATTGAAAACAGAAGTCTTTCTGAAGGTCTCTTGTAGTCCTAGGAGTAAGACTCATTTATTTTTCTTGTTATTACACTTCCAACTGCCAGCTCATTTCTCAAATAAGAAGACTTAATAGATGTCAGTGTTGGAGATTTAAAATTCATTGTAAGATTTATGAATCTCACTTACATGGTGAAGGATGGTCACAAAAGCCAAAATGACAGATACCCCCACCCCCATTCAGGGAAGAAGCAAAATCTGACAGAAAGCAAATGTTAGCTTCCTTTTAACAGTAATCCCACATAAAAGTTAGAGGTGTTAATATAATACATATATCTCATATTTTTTAAAGCTTGCCTGTGTTGTTGAAATTACAAATTATGTTTGCTTAGGTTTTTTTAAGTCTGAATAACATTGTAAATACATGGATTTCTTACATTGCTTTGGTTATGGACTCTACATACTACAGACAACATTTTGTTCAGCGCACTATTTCTCATGTAGTTCTTAAGAATAGGAAAATAAAATAGGAAGTAGTGGAGTTCCTTTCTGTACATGGAATGAGTATTAGATTTGGGGAGGGAAGAGATTATCTTATAAATTATTTCAACATGATTAAATGAGTACAGAAATTTATTTAAAAAACACTCAAGGAGAGGTGAAAATGTTCACTCTCTTAAGAAAAGGAAAATTTTCTTCATATGACTGGCTCTTCAAATGTCTGAGACTGCTACTGAAGTGTGTTTTATTGTGAGGTATAGGTTGCAAACAATGAAAAGGGAAACAAAAGATGGAGCCATTAGCTTTGACCTCATTGAAACAAAGCTGCTAAGTGAAAAATGTACTCCATGCCTCTGGTCACAGAATTCTCTTTTAAATGAAGACAAGCGTACTGTACAGGCTGAAGATTTTTTTTTTCTTTTAAATTGAAATCTGTGCATAACATTTAAATGCATTTTCTACGTTGAAATATGTAAGGCTTTCTTTCCCAAAATTACTTTGATTTTATGGGTATTTGAGGAAGGAGTGGAGGGGGCTCCTTAGGGGGAAAGCGGGGCAAAGACCTGCTGGCTAGGACTTGTCCCACCACCTTTGGACACCAGCCCCCAGGCATGGAGAGGAAGGTAGACTGTGGAGCAGCTAAGAAACCCCTGTATCTTACATATCATCTTACAAACCATCTTTATTTGAAGAGCACTCGAACTGAACTACATTAAAGGATGCCTTACACAATGTTTCAATCATGGGTTTCTTGTGAATTTAGTTACTAAGGGGATTATACAGTAAATAATAGCTGTTACCTCTTATCAAGTAGCTAATAGCGTATTTAAAACAGAATATATAAATGAACAACAGCATTTGCTATATACTTTAGGCAAAGGAAAGACCAAAGTGAAATGAAAAATACAGAACACTTTTTTCTTATAAGGCGTAGTATATACAAAATTGTTTTGACTGATACCTGATTAAAAGGTGATGCTGTATAGAACACATGGTTAAGAAACTGCCAGTAACATACTTTTAATTGCTTTTAATTTATGTTTAATTGTAGCTAGTAATTCATCTTAATTCAAGACTGTTGCTTTATTTTCAAGGCCCAAAGATACTTCTGTTGAAAGGTAACATGATGGTAAAGACCCTAATCTCTGTCTTCTTTTTCCATCCGAGTTCTGTCTTTGATCACGATCATCATATTGGACCCATCACCATTAGCAGTCTACTGTCATAAGGGCAACCAGTCTTTCCATAGGAAACTTTTGGAGTGCAACAGGGAGAAAAAAGTGACTGTCAGCAGCTAGACAAGAGGCAGAAGAGAAAGAGGAAGGATGGTTGAACTGACAACATATTCTTCTGAGGATGTATAAGTCCTGTAGCAACTCAACTCCCAGGACACTTAATGGTACTTTTTTATTAATTTATTTAGATTCCTGAGAGGAACAGAGAGAAACATGCATGTTCTGAAAGTATTGGTAAAGATTGGAGTACACAAATCATTGGAACAAGACTGATGAAGGCAGGGAAAATTGTGTTCCTATTTCCTAATTGTGTCTTCTTTATCAGAATGCAATTCACTGACTGTGCCACTGTACAGATCACCTCTGAACTGGTGCAGAGATCTTTGACCAGTACCAGATGTCAGAGGGATGCTGATTCATTCCTCATTTTTATAAGGTTTAACTATTGAATTAGTAATTCCCTGAGAGGGCTATGGTTTTTTTTTTTTTCAGTTTCAGTGAAGTTAAAAATAGAGTTGTTAATGTGAATTTCTTTGAAATAAAAGGAAAATATATGGAAAATACTATTAGAAGTTTAGAGGTTTATTTAAGGTTAAGACACTTGCTTAACATTTACCGTATGGCATTTTATATCACATTAGCAGTATACAGAACACTTAGAGTGCACGTAAGTTTAACATCCTGTGGGAATGGAATCACAGCAACTTTTCTTTAAGAGTGTATCTATTAGTTATACTACTATTCATACTTTATGTAAGCATATTTTTGAAAATTATGCCTCCCTTATCCACACAGTGTCACATCTGACATCTGTATTTTTTATTTGTTTGGTTATCTCAATAAAACCCGAAGTCCTACCCTCATCATCAACAAATTTGTCCATTCCACAAAAGCACAATGATCTGTGAGAGTTAGATTGAGTACAGGTCCTACTATCATAGTTACTTAGTTACACATACAAAAAGTTCCAGTGGAAGATAATCAGAATGGTTTACCTCTCCACAGCCAAATTAGGAAAAAGTGATTGGTGCTACAGTTTAGGTTCCCAGGTAAAACCAGAGACTTGAATTTTGCCTTTCTATAGACTGTACAAGCACACAGACCTCTAGGCTTTAAACAATTCTGTGCTGAGTAAGTCTTTCTGTTTAGTGAGAAATTTAATTCATGCTGAAGTCAGCCTACCTCCTAAACGTTTTCAGTTTAAGTAGAATTTGGACAAAAAATAAAATACAATGGACACTCTCCACCTTTAAGTTGTCATATAATCTTCTATATGAAAATTTTTAAGTGTTCATGTATGAAAGATGTCAGAAAATATTTAAAATATGTAAACTTACAGATTTCGGAATCTGACTTTTAACAAACAGGAAATATCCACAGTTTTTCTGCAAGATGTTTCAAATTAATGTTCCAAATTCAACCAGCTGAAGAGCGTAGTTGGCATAAACCTATCCAAACAATTTATTGAACCAGAAATCTGGGCTTTCTATTTTTGTTTTTTATTTCCTAGAAGTGATCCTATTTTAGGATTAAAGGGGGAAAGGGAAACAAAGTTTACATTGAGAACATATACACATTCAAATAGAATAAAGTATTTACAAACAATCTGGATAAAGTAAAAGACTCTTAAGATTTCTAGCAGGCTTAATTAATAAGACTATTGCAACAAAGAGTCAATTTACCCCCTCAAGCATAGCGTAATGCTCCCAAGTCACTTAATCAGAGCCACAAAAAGCTTATGGAGAAGATCAGACAATTTTAATGATCTTCTTCATTACCTCTGAAAGGCTGATCTAAGTAAGACATCTGTGTAGATCAAATAATACCACCAGTTTCCAACTTTATTTTCTTCTGGTGACTGAGACCCTGAAATGGTTTTATGCATTGCACTAAAAAAAAAAGAAAAAAAAAAAAGGCTTTTAAAACATTAATTCATTTGTGGTTTCAAATCTAGTCTAAGTTTAATTCCACTTTAGAAAGTAAGAGTACAAAAAGTCCACATGGCTTCCTCAATAAATTAAGTCCATATCTGCATTCAGAATCCTGGACATAACTTTTTGCACTAGTCACAAATATATGCTCAATTATTTTTTAATCTTGTTTACACTTTAAAGAGGATATAGCTGAAACCAATAGAGTGATTTAATCCATTTTATTTTCTTTCTTGTGTACTGTTTAGGAAATTGAGCTGAATTATAGAACAAAGCAACTAACGATTAAATACCCTCACTCTGGGTGACTAACTTGAAACATCTCTTAAAGCCCTGATTTTCAAAGTCAGAAAATCAACATTTATATCAAATACAAGTGCTTGCATGAAAAGTTTGTTGATAATCCAAATTTGGAGACACTGAACAATTCCTAATCATAGGTTTTGATTTTCCTTTTTTGTAGAAGAGGATTTTTTTTTGATCGATTTTGACAGATTCTAACTGCACAAGTATATCTAAAGCAATGATGTTGAAAAGGTGACCTGAGATCAAGATTTGGAGTGGGAGAGATTTTCAGAAATAAGTGAGCATCTAATTTATCAATATGCATGTTAAACTCATGAAGAAATTGAGTTTGGTGAGCCACTGGTGATAAATGATACAACTGTATACCTAGAAACAGATCAGCTTACGTACTGAAGTGTTGTTGATTGAAAGAAGATAGAACACGCTTGAGAAAGAGAGAGCAGTCCAGATAACAGCATGTGAAAGCTCATACAGGATGTTTATAACAGAGCTGTGAAGTAAATCACTTATCTTTGCTCTTTGGAAGAGAAGGTATCTGTCCACGCTTCCAGGCTAGGAGTGGGTACCAGCATGGTGATACCAGGAGACTTGATTCACTTGCCTGGGTGATCTCTTTCTAACCAGGGAAACACCACCACCTCAGTCACCCTGACTGTTAAAGCAAATTTGACTCCTGTGGTATTATGAGAACAGGGTGGTTTATTGTCCTGATTAGGTTGTGATGGTCAAGCTTGAGGCTGCCCACAGGTATCATTACAGCACTGATCATGTTATTCGCATACCTTGTTACCCCTCCCCCTGTTTCTTGACCCAGCTCTTTGCCAGCTTTTCTTCACCTCAGTCTCCTCTTAAATTAACAATAATTTTTCTCATTGATCCCACTTTTGCTGAATCCATATCCAAGTCTGGTATTTCTGATACCATTACCTAGGTAATCTCAGCCCTATATGGTACAACAGATTCTGCTACATGGGTGCTGTTGGCCTTGCAAGGCTCTACTCCCCCAAAATGTCTCTTCAGGCACCTTTGAAGTTTCACCTTTCCTCATTTGTTAACTGTCTTGTCCACCACTTTCATGTGTCACATCCATGTCCTGCTCAGTTAGCTTTACTTCAGGCCAGGGCCTCGCTGGGGACCGAGTCATTCACCAGCAGCTGTAACATCAGCCATCTGCTTACAGTGTCCCTTTTCCCTTTATTCTTACACATGATGACGGAAGAAAAAAGAGAATTCAGTGCAATTCTGAGTCCAGCCTGATCTTCTCTGTGAGCTGATTAGTCTAATGTCACAGAGATACAGTGAGCACAGAATCTTACCCTGTTAATTTTGTTTCCTTTTCATACTACAGCTCTACTGCTGAGGCCGAAATCTGCCTTTGGAATTAGCCTTTTGGCTGTCATTCCCATCAAATAGCAGCCAGGCAGAAGTATCTAAAAGGGAATGAATAAAACTTCAGATGAACCATCTAAGACAACTGTTTCTCAGGACCATATGATACAGCAGTTTTTAATTACTCTGTGGGATTGATTGACATATTCTTAGTATAGGATTTGGAAGGGAGAGAAAAGAGGCAGTAAAATAACATAAACTTCTTCCAAAGCATTTAATATAATGGAGGAAAGAGTAAGCAACAGAAAACTACGGAAGGAGGTACTTCTTTTTCAAAGCAAGAAGCTTATATGAAAAATAAGAGGTAACAGAAAGAAAAAAAGAGAGATAAATAGCATAAAATGGATAACATTGCTGAAATTGTTAGCTCACAAGCAGGATGTCTGGACTTGCCAACCCAGAAAGTCTGTTTTACTATGTTCCTAAGTCACATAAACAGTAAGTGGTAGAAGGAGTAATAGGAAACTGAAATCCAAAACATGTGATAAACAGCTTTCAACAGCACTTTGTCCTCCACTGTACTAGAAGAACTATTTGTTGAGAAGATTCTCATAGGGAAGGAAGGAAGGAAGCAAGCAAGCAAGCAAGCAAGCAAGCAAGCAAGCAAGCAAGCAAGCAAGCAAAATTTTTTATTATAATTGTCAGCTGGAAAGAAAATTTAGTATCTTTCAAAATGATACTTCCTTGAGTATCATTATTCCTGCCAAATAATCCCAGGATTTCTTTGTTTTTGCAGGCATGCAGACTAAGAGAGAGAGGAAAGGAATTACATAAATCTATAAATTTTGTCTGACCAGAATGCTATGTTATTTGTATGTCCAAAACAGAGAGATAATTTCTGCCATTAATAATGCATTTACATATGCGTTTACAAACTTAAAGGGCTAGGTAGATGCTGGACGTAGCAATCACAGAGCTGAAGCTTTTGCGTATGACACAGTCTAGTACTCACTGGTATAACATTGCAACAAAATTCAATATGCAGTAGATTAAACATCATAGCGCAAATCTTCAATACTCTTAGGCATTACAACAGCACCTAGGTATTATGGTGATTGCCATTCTGTGTGTCTAAAACAGATTAAACCCTCTGTTCAATGTGCCAAGTCAGTTTGCAGTGCAAAGCAGATGTATATTTGCTTTGGCCTCTGCAACCAATATTTAAGAGAGAAACTGGGAAGCTGATGCAGATAAATAACATTTTATTTAATTTCATTTTACTGCTTTGTCCCTATTTAAGCCTTCATTTCAGCAGTAATGAATGCACATATTTGGGTTTTTTTAGTATCTCCTTTCTTTAGCATAGAATTGAAATGCGCTCTTGTTGGAGCAGAACCAATATAAATTAAAAAATTAGGAAACAAAGAGTTCTTCTGCATCTCACATCTCTAAATCCGTAACACTTTATTAGAAGCCTCATTTACTTTAATAAAAGGTGTTCTGTAGAATATAGATCTTACAATGTTAGAAATCACAAGGATCCTGAAAAAAAGTCAGTGTTATAATAATACTGTACATAATGGCTATAGGCTAAATCACAAGAGTTTTTGGCAAGATTCATAAAGCAAATTAAGATGGACAAATGTTTTACAGATTCATTCTCATATCACTTTAAATTGACAACTACTGTCCCTCAGTGTTTCAAATCCAACTTTAACATATGCAAAAGCAAACATACACCCAAAAAATGGGCAAATTTAAAAATAACCCATCTCAGCAAAACCTCTAGTCTTCAGGATGGCACATTTTCACTCTCATGTGTTCACTGGCTTGATCAGATCCCAGTCCTGTTTCTATTATATTCCAAGGTAAAAACCTCTCCTCTTGACCACAGTGGATTTCAGTTTTCTAACATGTACATTGATAAATGAGGACCAGCGATTTTCTGTAAAACACCTGCAAATACAGTAGTTGCAGTCTCTTCCAGTCACATTCTAATATGAATCAGGAAGTTATTTCCTTGTATTTTGTACTGAAACCAGTAAAGTAACTGCGAAGATACCTCTGACTGCATTATGAAACAAGACCATAAAAATATCAAAAATGTGAAGTTTGATCAAGAACATATATATATATATATATATATACGGACACTCTGAAGTCTCTGAGAAATCTTTTTCAAGCATTCCATACTAAACATTTTGTGCTCAAATATTATTTTTTAATTCAGTCAGTTCATGTTGAGAAGAATACTGTCAGAAAAGCAGTATATTGCCTATCATTCAGGAGAACTTGTTCTTTATTCTTGATGAAAAGTCAAGAAGTTCTGATCCTCCTCTCTCCCACCAAAACAAACTGGATGTAAATTAGAGAAAAAACTAGATGCAACCCAATAATAATTTACCAAACTAGCAACCACTCAAAGATAAGATTTGTGGAGTATAAGTAGCTGAAAATTAATTTACAGTAAATAGTCATTCTGTGGTTTTTATTATGCAAATAGCAAATAGTTAGAGTTTATTTCAAAGAATATCAGCTTGTGTTTTAAATATTGATTTTGTATGACATACTAGTTACCGTGTTAAAGTCAGTTCTTCCTAACCTCTAGATAAGACATTTTAGTATATCTGTGTCCAAACTGATAGCTTTAAGAAAAAAAAACAAAAAGACATTTTCCAATTTTACTTCTGCCTACTCAGGCTGAGATCTGGAAGTTACACTTTCTCTGTGTGATTTATTAATGGTCACAAAAGATAATGATTATTTCATCTCAAATTTATCCTCTGGTGTTGTGTTGATTTTAAGATGCAAAACTAAGCAGGTTTTTCTCATGTGGTCTTAGAAATGATAACATTAGCTTCAATATCCACGCCACCAATATGTCTTGATCAGCATTTTCTCTGTCTTATAGCTATAGTGGTCACATACAATTGTCTGTGTAACAGAATTTCTCCAAATCGTTTTGAAATCCTCTGAAGAAGCAAAGAGATCTTCGTTTGAAAGTTTAATATTTTATTTTTACAGTGGGGTTTTTTTGGTTGTTTTTTTCTTTTTCCTGTAGTGTAAAAGCTAGTTAAAAATCTTCTCCAATTTTACCTTCTACTGCTGTACCTTCTTATTCAATACAGATTTATAAGATCCCTTGTAACATTGTTCAAGTATCTCCTGGCTTCTTTAGAAAAGATGCTGTACATAGGTGAACTCAAGCAACTATCAGTAAGCTTTAGAAAACCTACAGTGGAATGGAAACTTCAGGTCTCTAGGTCTAGTCCAAAACTTTAGAACGTAAGCCAACTTAATGAAGCATTAAATTAAAAGCAATCAGTGGAAGGAAACAGGTTAGAACTGCTGTGGTACATGCAGGTAATATTAGCATCGTATGGTAACAACTGAACAGGGAATAACAGACTGCAAAGGATGGAAGGAAGTCCTTGGCAGGTAAGGAAGAGGAATATGCAAAAGATTAGCAAAGTTAATGACGTATGCAGATATGTTGAATAGAACTAAGTAATTAGCATGAAATGTAAGGTTCTAAGTCCATGGCTGGTTCAGGGTAGGGTTAAACTGGCTACACTGTTATTACCACTTTATGCTTTGCACAAAAAGGAATTTGTGATTTCTGTGTTACGCTTCACTGCTGATGTAGCCAAAGTGATGCTGTATTAAACAAGGAAGGTGCTATGACAAACTGTGAATTCATATCATAGTGTAACTAGGATGAAACAGCATTCACCGAGGAGCACTTATAACTGAAAATTAGGAGTTTTCCAGAGAAGCTCTGGGAGCACAATACACATTTTTCACTAAATGTTAATGGAATTGGGTACCTAACTGCATTAGCGACCTTTGAAAATCCCTATCAAAGTGACTGAATTGCAAACAAAAAATACAGAATTTCTCATTAATCTCCACTATTGTGCTAGTAGACTGGAGGGTAGCCAGTATTGTAGCCATCTTTAAATGGTGTATTAGGGGTGAGCCTGAAAATTATAGACCAGTGAACATGACTTTGGTATTAGGTAAATTAGCTGAAAACACATTTAAAGAGACTTATAGAACATACAAATGAGCATAATACAATAGAAAAGAGCAGAGCTTCTTTAAAAGGCAATTGTACTGCTTAAGCCTCATTTTGTTCAAAGGAATTGAAACAATAATGGATAAAGAATTGTTAAATGTAATTTAGTTGGACTTCTGAAAGGCCCTCTGGAAAAAGTCTAGCCCAAATATGATAGCAGAAGGAGCAGGTCGGCTTGGCGAAAAGTGTAATGTTTAATAAGTGTGCTGACATGAAAGCACAAATTTGAAAGACATAGCAGCTATTAGAAGTCTTTCAAATACAGCAAAATAGATAGAAATCAATATTGGAAATATTATGCTATTATCTAGGAAGGTCATGGGTCCCTATCTTGGCATTTATGGTTTACTTTGGTCAGCCAGCTTTGAAATTAAATAGAAAATGTCTGCAAAGACAGAAACGAGAACAACATAGCAAGCCTCACAACTATCACTATTTTCGTCATGCTGTAGGGTAAATTTTAAAAGCAATGCCTCTAAAACTGCCAAAAAAGTTTAAAAGTAGCAAAATAGTAATTGCACTGCATTTTTAGCTATTTTTGCCAATTTCCGTACTAACAAATTGCTTGAGACCTGCTGTCATTGAGGCTAGTATCTGCCAAACACCTAAGTCCTTCCTATTTAACTTTCACAGACTCCAAAAAGAACAGCATTTAACTTTTCAGTTGAATATTCTCTTCTAAATCTCAAACCATGCCTGACAATTCTTTCAGAATTCTAGTTGTTATAGGCCAAAAAAAGGACTTTTCTGAAAATTCTACAAGTTCTACAAGTACAAGTTAAATACCCAAGTTCCAATGCCCAGGAATGTTCATTGACACTTCTAGTTGAGTAGTATAGAAGTAGCTATTATGAATGTCTGAGGTCCAGGATCATTATTAGAAGTAATAATTAAAAACAACAACAACAACCACCCAAAAACCAAAACCAAACAAACAACCCCTCCTCCCAAACTACCAGAATGAACTACTTGATTTGTTACTTCCCTGTGTCATTTTTGATGATTCAAGCAAACATCAGGTGGTTACAGATTTGCTACCAAGTCAGAACAAAATGTAAGCCAATCTTACATTCTCCTAGAACTGGTGCAAATTAGTATAAAATACCTACATCTAAGACAAGGAAATATTTACACTTACAGTAGAAATTTCATCTACCACTATGCCAGTCAGAATATAATTACAAGGCTACCAGCCACCTCTCATTGCATAACGATTGATCATTCATTACATGTATTTAGAAACAATTTTGTCCGTTCCGAATTATATAAGCCTCAAATGTTGTGTACAAGGATTGGAGACCCTTCTAGCCATGCTGACTCAGAAATGACACAGTCACCTGAAGACTCGATTTATTTAGGCCTAATAGTGAGGTCAGGCTGGCTCCTGTGAAGTACAATGTAGACATACATTTGGAAATCCAAGTTTAGCCATAATCCATAAAGTTTGTGAGTTTTGTAATGAAGCACAGGTCTGAACCAGAAATTATAGTCAAGACAGACCATAACTGTTTTCCTGTATATAGAGAGAATAAACTATATGCATCTTAAGTACTACCAACATCTGGATCTGAGGGTCTATAGACAGTTTAAGCTCTAGGAGGGCCCATTACACAGGGCTGAATCTCAGTCCCTGGAAGAGCTGTAGAGACACAGAGCTTAATTCAGTTGCCTAAATATTACTTTCCAGAGGCTTTAGTGCGACTAAGACATTTAGCAAGGAAAGCAGATATGACATTGAAGTGAGCAGAGACCTGCACTTTTCTGTAGCAAGTAGGGTACTCTATTAAAGTTCATCTGGCACTAGGTGGAATAAACAACAAAGCCATGTCTACACACTTGAATGGAGACCTAGAAATCAGTACATAAGCAGCAGCAGGACTGTGATCACAATCACTTTCAATACACGTTCTCAACAGCGTAAGTACACCTGCACAAATGATATAAAAGGTTTTTGTGAATTGGGCCCTCCATTTTCAAAGCTAATCAATTTTTCTGTTTACAAATCCCATTCATTTATTGCCAAGAGAAAAAGAAACACATGCCCTTACATAATTAAACATCTTCATTTGCTTGAGTGAATTATTCAAAAAACAAATTTAATTTCACATTTTATTTTGCCCCAAAATAAATTTTTGAGCACAGTATATCATACAAAGTTCCTTTTGTCAGTGAAAGAACACATCATCTTATTAAATGCCAGAATCTTTCAAAGCACATCTTTCTTCCAACAGAATAACTTTTAATTAACTCAGACATAATGATACATCACCTTACAGATGTAAAATATCCCATCTGTCTGCCTCATTTTTTTCTTCCCCTCATGTTGAAACCTATGAGGCCAAGAACCCCCACATTGCCTGCTGACAAATCGCTTAATTTCAGCAGACTTCTGTGAAGGTGCTATTCTACCCTTGTACTTCAAATTCCACATCTGTATTTCCTATATTGTAGCATTTTTACATTTATTCTCCACAAATTTCTAGTGCATGTGAAGAGTACATCTTGTAATTAGGCCAGAAAAAAAAGGCACTTTATTTCTAAATTGTATGTCAACACATTCTACAGTCCTATAGACTTTCCATTTTTCACTTACACAAAATAATCCCACTCGCTTTCATGAGAAAATCTTCAGCTACGTACTCCTTTTGTGCTGAGAAACTTGTAATTCTTATTTGCCTCATGACAACAAGAACATGCAGAGATACTAGCTTATGAAATGAAATAGTATTAAGAACCCTATTAATTTATCACCTATCATTAAACACAGACATTCAGACATTTGCATACCTTTCCAACAAACTCTCTTATTGCACGCAGCAGAATTCCATGACTTATGTACTCACAATGTTCATTTGCATGTTACTATTAGAAAAGTCTTCTCTGACTACTGTAGACCATTTGCTTCAGTTGGATATGGAAATTTATATGTTTTTTAAGTTGGGTGTAAAAGGAATTCATTGTTTCAGTGAAGAATTCAGGATTGCATTTCAGCAACAGTATAATATTTAGGTAAACTGGACTGTGAGAGGAAGTTTATCCATGCTAACCTCCAGTCAGTAACCTTTGTAGTGTTTGTAAGGAAAACAGACACTTGTTCAGTCTTTAACTTAATTTCACATATCCAGAAATTACCTTACAAAAAAGAAACTAAAATTTGAGGGTTATTGGTTCTCTCTGAACTCTAAGAGCTTATCTCTGTTAAATGCTTGACAGTTCACTGTTACTCATTCTTGCTCAAGTACATAGCAGTTAGACATAAGGTGTCCACTTCCAAATAAGTCTAGTATCTTTCAGCACTTGCTTACTATTTTATCTAATAGAAGACTTAAACACTATGACTTATGCCATTCCTGCTGGCCAATTCTATTTTTCATTTTCCTTCACAGCCTTCTAGTCATAAAGTTTTACCCAAACATTAATTCCTTCTGTCTGTCGTTTTCCACTGATTTTCTAAATAGTTTCTTTTGTTCTTGGAAGTCAGAGGACAAACAAAGTTACTGCAGGTTGTAACACTAGCGAAAACAGGAAAGATTCAGTTAATTTAAGATGCCTGTTCACTCATTAAGTTCCATTTGTATTAGATTAGGAGATATATACACTGTTGGTGTGTGTTTGATTGATTGAATGATCTGGTTTAGATGCACACACTGGTGAGATATATTACTGTAGTGACCCTTTACATATATTGGCTGTATCTCCATAGAAGACATGGAAAACAAGGATGACTAGTTCAAATGAAAATCTGCCTTTAGTCAGAAGAATCCCATGCAAAGTGTATGCACTGTGCCACATCAGCCTATTTTTCATAGTTTAGAGCAGTATCAATATATGAACAGAGATAATGCAGACAAGGTGGAAAATCAGCAGATATCAGGTGTATCCTTGTAACATTTCAAAATCTGTTTTGTATGTGGCATATTGTACTGAGTTTCTAATCCTCTACGAAGCACATTCTTTGTCCCTTTTAAAAATACTATAGGCTTTTTCACAGGAGGAGGTACATTATCCCTAATGTCCTCTCTATATAAAGGAATTATACCTTATATTTTTCCTCCTGGAGCACTGAAAGTTCTATGATGGAAGATACTTCCTTTTCTTTATTAGAAAACTGTAGGCAAAATAACGAAAAAATAAATACACTTTCCACTAAATTTCTAAACTTTTACTTAATCTGTCCATCCAAACCAAATGTCATTCTTGCAGAAAATCTAGTACAAATTTCATGCTATTGTTCGACTGATATTGTTTCTCTTCTAGTCAGTTATCATCATTTGAAAGTTGCTCTGAAATTTGCTTCTCAAAATGGAAAAGAAAGTACGTATTCTGGAGAAAACGTCAAAAAGCTAACTCACTACATGCTTAACTTCTGGCAGAGACCATAACCATCTTCTCAGAATGAAAAAGTAAATTATTTTAGTCCATAATGTCAAATAATTGGAAGCAAAATATGCTCAGAACCTTCTGTTTGCATTTTGTCTGACATTTTGGGAATTAAAGGCATCCCTAAAGCATCATCAAAATGGATATATACAAGCTTAATGATTGCTAAAAGAATGATACTCAGGCACTGGAAAAATATAAAAGATTTATCTGTGTTAAGAATTTTTGGCAGACCTTGTAAGAACAGTCTTACATGAAAAAGGTTACTTTGTGCTAAAAGATAAATGGAATGATTTTTAAACAGTGTGGGAAGAGTCTACAGTGTCTACATAGCTGCTTTGCAAAGGTGATAACATAAGGCATACTAGTATAAAATCAACATTATCTACATTAATAAAAATACAAAAGAATAAGTAAAAGGATATTTTTATTCTTCCATAGGTATAATTTTATCAGTAGCTGTTTGTGTGCTATTGCTCAAGAGAACCCACATACTCAGAGTAGATACTTAAAAAGGAAATACATTGAGGAGGCCTGAGGTGATATGCTTTATCTCATCTATGAATAGAACTTTAGAAAGCAGCGAAAAAAGTTTCTGCAGCAGCAGCATAAAAAGGTGTCTGTTTAGTTTGCCTGCACATCTAACTAGAGGACAAAAACTACATTATATGGAAAACACAACATGTGGCATTTCCTAGAAAGCAATCTAACAACTTGGAGAATACATCTGCATGAAATCGAAACTAACTTTACTTCAGTTTGGAGTTGAAAATTCTTGAACATAATATGTTCAAGTTTATGGCTGCCATATGGCTTTCCTGTCATAAATTGCTAGAGTGCATAAGTAAATAAGAATACACAAAACAAATCATACAAATTAAATCATGCAATTCCTAACAGAATATACGAGATTTGGCTACTGTTGGCAGATCAATGGTCAAGCATATTTAATTTTCAAATTAGCAGAGAATGTTTATATGGATCTTTCTGATAGTTAATCAATTTACAATATGTTTAGTATGCAGCCTTCCTAGCATTAGAATGAGGTACTCTGCAAGGAATCCTTTTCCACTTCTATTTAGTACTTTGGTTTTCTACAAATTTGATGCTTTAGAAACTACTTTTTTTTTTTTTTTTTTTTTTTTTAACCAAGAGACTAAGGGACTAAGGGGTCCAAATTTACCAAGTCTTTTAGGGGAGAAAGAGGAAAAACGTGGTATCTACTTTTTCTCAGCTCTTTCAGAAACCCCTTTGGTGACCCATAGCAAAGATTTAAATTGGTTGTCTTTCCCAACTTCCTCTTATTCCTTTGCTGTGAAAGACATTTGGAGAAAAGTGAGATTGAGACCAGGGCTGGCATGGAGTGGGAATGAGGAAACATGGGCAGATCTTAAAACCATCACCCATCTCTACAAGCACAGGCATGACCAGGAGTTAATCACAGCAATCTCTAGGTGTTTTAATGAATGACAAATAATCAGACAGATCCTGTGTTAGAGTCATTTAATCTAATATTTTGGAGAATGATGCCTAGAAAGATTATTATCTGCAGTGTGTGGAGGGGGAACACAGTGGAGGGAATGACACTCTTTTTTTTTTTTTTTTTTCCCCCAGAAAGTGTTCTTGAGTGATACAGAAATGTGTGACTCTGGAGCCAATATAAAGGAATAAGGCAGAAAGGAGAAAAGCAGCAAATAATCACATCCACTTTGTACAGTTATGCAGCTTTGTTGGTAACTCTTGTTAGAAA
The DNA here is from genome assembly GCF_003259725.1 of Athene cunicularia. Classification (NCBI taxonomy): domain Eukaryota; kingdom Metazoa; phylum Chordata; class Aves; order Strigiformes; family Strigidae; genus Athene; species Athene cunicularia. The sequence continues at coordinate 65,102,541 of NW_020799097.1, read as the reverse complement.
TAGTTGGATCCCTTCTTCTGGTAGACTTTTAAAACACATTTATTTAAATTCCTGTTAACATGACTCAGATGCTTCTGAAAATTAGATTAGGATAAGAATCATGTTGTCAATATACAAGCAATTATATCTTTAAGTAAAACCTTGTGGTTATACTTTGGAGAACAAACATGAAATTTAGAGATGATGTCAGATAAGAATCAGGGAAGTTCCTCTGTTTCTGTGAATGCTGGTTTGAATTTCCACTTAATTAGTGCATTTTATGACTTTCTTTTTCAAGCTATTTATTATATTCCCAAACTCGTGTAAAATGAGATAGTCCTATGTAACAAGATCACTATGACTGCAATATCAAAGTGCTAAAGGATTTCAGGAAGTATCCAAATTTACTGGCCTTCGTAAGTTTAATTCAACTGGGTGTATTTTCAAATTACGAAATTATCTTTAACAGTATGACAATGTACTATTTTGTTCCCGTGAGTCTTGCCACAGATTAGTGTAATCTCAAAGCCCTAAGGGAAGTGTTTTTCTGTCCTTTTTTTATTTGATAATTTATTTACTGCTCAGTAGAAAACAAAACTCACCTTCTGAATGAAAACTGAGATGTGCTTTCCAAAATGTCTACTTAATATGAATTATAATTAAAATTTAAAGATTTAACATTAGACTATGAGGAAGAATTGGCATTCTGAAACAAAACCAATCATCTAAGAAACCTCAGAATGTATTGTTTAATAATGGTCAGTCTAGCATACATCAATACAGGTAAGTCTTTACTCAATAGTGAATACCAATAATGATTCTATTAGTCTAAGCAAAGTCAATATAATTTGAAGCAAAAGTCAAAGTCAAAATTAAATGTTTCAATACGATCAAAACCAAGAAGACAAGCAAAGGAGTCCAGATAAGAACTTGGTTTAACAGGAAAAAAAAATCCCTCTTCATTGCAATACATTTACTGCCATTGTGGTATACCATCCAAATGTACATAAAATACAGAATTACTAATTTTCTCACTGACTTTTCAATACTATCTCAAATTGAATTACTATTGTCTGTTTATGTTTATCTATGTACTTTTTGTTTTCAGTTATTTCAAATGTCTATTCATTATTGGGAGCAATTTAGAAGTATTGCAATATCTTCCATTGACTCTTCTGTGTCTGTATTTTATTTTACTTTTATCACAGCATAGTAATCAGTTATGAAAAGCTGAAGGCTTTTAAAACAACGTTATTAAACTTTTATCAATGAAATGCACATTATAAACATTGGTATGAATATAAAAATAAAGAAAGGATAAAATACAAATATAGGTCATTGTTTCTTGCATAACAGCTAAAAGTGCTTGAAGAGAGAGTAATACTAACATAGAGACACAATCTAGAATAGATCCTGTTTGAAGAATAATGGTAGAACAATAACTTTGCTTCCTTGTCTAAATTTTCATACAGTACATCCTCCACTAGTTCTTAATCAAAATTATATTTAAAAATTATTAATTTTTATTAACCTGTAGTATTCCTGTACTAAAAAGACTAGAGAAATGCCACCCTGCTAGTAAGCAACTTTATCATTTGGGTCAGTTAAACTTAGAAATAAGGTATATTCGTTTAACACGGGCAGCAATCAACCTAAGGAGCAGCCAAGCAAAAGAAGAGCTTGATTTTCCCATTTTCTTCTTCAAGAGAAGACCTTGATATGTGAGGGTGCCCTTCTATGCTGTGTTTTCTATAGAAAAAACAATCCTTCATCTCCCCTCCTGTATTCCTTTTATCTTTCTTCTGTCCACAGCTTTTCACCATCCTTGTGATGCAGCTTGCTGCCACCTCCAATATCAACAGCTGCTGGACCATATTCTTCACTAAAGAATGACTAAAATTTTGCAGATTAGAAAAAAGAGGAAAAGTTATATTGATGTCTGTATCTTCTGCCTGGTGCCTGCCAGCAGTAGTGTGCCAGCAGTAGTAGAAACAGTAGGCACTGGCTGAGGTCAACAAGAGCTGCTTGCTGGGGGTTCACCCAAATACAAAATTAACTTGTTCTCAACAGGTATACTGTAGTCAAACACGTTATTGGCAACTGCATCAGTTATGAAGTCAGGCACTTTGAAGCCTATCAATCCATGAAAGCTTTATGGGAACATAGTGTTTGACTGGCAATGCAAGGACAGAAGGAGTTTGTCACCCACTTTTGAAAGTGCAAATAATTAAATATTGTTAACTGTTTTTCAGCATGTCCCATTAGACCTTAAACTAATATTTTATCTTTGACAAAGAAAATCTATAGTCCCTATAGTAGAATATTCATGTCACTGGTGCTATATATGTCTCTTTCCAGTAAAATATCCATCACCAGCAGCATTTAGCCTCAGCAGACAAATCTGAGTTCATTTTCTCACGAACATTATACTCCCCAAGCAGACATGAAATATACAAGGTTTCAGAGTTAAACATGTAAAACCAAAGAATTTTCTTTATTAATTTTCAAAACTAGCAGTTTTCAGAGGGAGGTAAAGTCAGATAAACATAGAGATCTTGAAGCTTACTGCCTTCCAGTACTGTACACGCCTTCGTCTCTTCACTGAGGGCTGAATACAAACTAGATGTCTATTTATAGCATTTACCAGCCTAACTGTATCAGTATCTCTTGTAATTTTTCACTGAAAGAGTTACGCATCTGCGTAGGTGCAGTTTGACACCAATATAGCTGATGTCATTGCAATGAACTTGAATCAGCTGTATCAGTCTGAGCATTTTTATAGCAATACCTCTGTGATTACATTAAGGGGGGCAAGGAGTGTGTTGATTTTACCAGCATCACTGCCAACTGTAAAGACAGCCCTAATTTCTCAGTGAAATCCATTTGTTCAGAATGCAGCTAACAGCTGATTTCATGTGCCATAAAATTAAATATTCTGTTAAAGGACCTATTCAAAGGTGGGGCAAAAAGGAAAAGGTACAGAAATAATAATAATAATAATAATAATAATAATAATAATAATAATAATAATAACAACAACAACAATAATAATAATAATAAATATATTGTAAAAGACCAAGCAAAATGTGGCAGATGATAGGAAATAACACTTCTTTAAAATAGTTTTTAATTGATAGCACCCTTCAAATCAAAGAAGTTAGCTAATAAAGAAATTTGAGAAGCTAATGGGGAGTCTTAAATCCCAAGTCTGAAGAGGCAATAACATGATAAGACCTTTTATCTTACCTCAGAAAAATCCCTGCCCAGAGGTGCCTACTTTCTGTTTGCCACAGCTGAATCACATATCTGTTCCCAGAGTGACCTTGACATTTGACCAGACACTGCTCCTCAAAGAGTCAGCCATCTCCTGTTTTGGGGCCAGGACGTAAGTTCTGCTGCTTGAGCGGTTAGGAGGCCTCATCCAGTGGAGGATCGGGTCAGTCAGCCCACCCAAATTTGTGGCTAAAATTTCATTTTAACGTACTGGGTTTCACAGGTAAAGGAGAATCTTTAACTTCTACAGCCATCAAACAAGTAACAAGCATGTGCACAGGACTCCCAGGTACAGGAAGGCCCCATAGCTGAGCACAAGTCACAGTTGAGGTGGATGGGAGGTGAGGAAGGCACCCAGGCTTCTGTGCCTGTAAATCGAGCATCACCTCTAGCATCACCTTTTTACCTGTACCTATCCTTCCCCCATTATGTAACGGCCCATAATCAGCATGTTTGTTCGGGAAGAGAGATATCCAAGTTCAACAGGGAGAGCATACTCTGTTCCGGTTCAGGTTGTGCCATCATCTCAGAGATGGAGTGGTTTCCTGTAACATCGGGGTATTTTGTTTCTGCTCTCCACAACTGAGCCAGGTTTATAAAACAGGTCTTCTGTATCCTGGGAGATTGTTGTAACATCCGAAGGATTACCTGATAGCAACATTTCTCCTAATCCCTGAATGAAGTAACAGTGTTGCTGTTTTGGGTGGGATTTCAACCAGAGGCCCCATATTGCTGAGCTCTAGGCTAGGTCTGAAATCAGCATTGCAGCTCTCCACCATTCACACTGAGGCGCCTGACTCTTTCTATATAGCTGAAAAATCATATGGACTGTTCTGCTGTTCTGCAGTCCTCATCTGAGGTCTCTGCAGATTTTTAGAAGTATAAGATCTTTACTGACCCAGCCCTACCTAACCCTAGACAACAGAATTTATCTGAAAATGTGGCAGTTACAAAATATTCTGTATTATGAAATGTTCCATTTATGATCTGGTTCACGTCTTCCAACAACATGCCTCTGAGCAGGACTTCTTCAGCATTCAGAGAGGATAACGAGGTAATGATAAATTACTGGTTTTGATGTCTATTTGGCTAGCAGCCACTAGCAGCCGTTAGGATCAAGAGAACGACAGATGTCCTTTATAATATATCAGTTACTGAGGGGAATATCCCAGATCTGAAGCAGTGTAAGTCCCTTCAAGAGAAGGACATAAGGGTGGAAATATCACAGAGCTACAATTAGTTTATACAAAATATATATTTCAGATAAATACCTTAGGCATTTCTTTGATTTCTTGGGTCAGTCTGCTAAGTTTAGTTATAGAGAGACTGCTGAAATAGATCGAAATAGAATAAGTAGTTTGTTCAGGACAATAAGTAAAGGAGGTTTATTGGTTTTATAGTGTTTGTCTAGATTTACAAATTATTTACTAGAAACAGTGTTGCTATTCTTCCCAGAGATAACCTTTCTCTCTTCTGCTTTTCCTCGGTGATACAGATGCTTTCAGCTGGCAGATATTAAACTAGAAGCAGCTCTGTATTCTCTTCACAAAATATTTTATTACTGACAACCCACATGTCTGTTGCCTGTCCTTCTTTCTTAAACAGACAACTGCGTGCCATACAGCATTCAGGTCTTGGGGCACACCACAGAGAGTAAAAAAAGAGAAAAACTGGCAGTAAAGACTGGGGTGGATTATGTTGTCACTTTGCTCTGCACCATTACTAGTTGTTTACACAGACAGGCACAGAAACAAAAGACATTTAGCATTTAAATTTGTTAAGGTAGCACATTTTCCACATATTGTGCCCTGCCCACATGGGGGCTCTGGCCTCCAGAAGGGACTGCACCTTGTCCTTCCTGTCAGACACCAGGGTTTCCCTCTCTTCTCAGACATTTTCCACAAACCTTTGCTTTCTCACACTCAAGAGTTTAAATTTACCACAAATTTCGTGTTACTTTTTCCAAAGGTGGATTTAGGTTGTTCTCTTTTGGCAGTTGGAGTGTGTGCAAATCTCAGAATTTCTCATGAAGATGAAAAACAGAGATTTTTTTTTTATTTTTTTTTTTTCCCCCAAAACAGACTAGTTATTGAAAGTATTTGAGTGGGGAAAAAGGGCAAGAAAAAAAGCAACTTGTAATTTGCCACAACTGACACACTCATAATTTACTCTGGGCTTATACTGAAGTGGAATTCAACAAGTTGATAAAACTTTTCTTTTGAAACACTTCGACATCACTACAGAGATTGTCAAAGCCCACTTAACACTGTGTAAGAGATATCTGTGGGTACTGATGTGCCTCTCCACATGGAACAACAGTCTGCAACATTGTGCAAAATTACTAACAACTTGACTCCTGAACATCATACAGATATGTTTGCTTGTTTTCAGTGGTGTGTTATTCTTTCAGCAAGACCAACACTCTGTACATAAACAGCAAATTTTATCTTCAGTCTAACAGCCAAGTTATGCCAACAGTTGTTTAACCCAGTTTAAAGTAGCACATTAATCTTGGAGTATTTTCCAAAATTCCAGAGGCACTACAGTTTTTACTTGTATATATGTACAGTTTGTATATGTATATATGTATACACACACACACAATCTGATCAATCACTGGGTTCAAGTCCTGAGTAAAAAAGTATAACATGTCTCCACCACCTTGGAGATGATACTTCTCTGGTACACTGTCAGATATCTTTTCCCGGTTTATATAGCGTATGACTCGAAATTGACAGTTTCTCTCATGCAGGTTTCTGTCGGTGTAAACCACCATGTTTGCAAGCTACACTTAATTGAAGTCCATTTAAACAATTCAGAGAAGTTGATATCTCACCCCTTCATGATTCCTTTTTGTCATTTCTGTGAAGACTAAATTTAACATTCTTTAGTGGTCTGGTCAATTTACTGGAAGGACAGATTTTGCCATTCTTTCCCATGGTGGCCTATAGGGAGACTGGAAATCGAACACATTTTGTCTCCTAAGTTCCAAACAATTCCCACTCTAACCAATTATAGATGCAGTTCATCATGCCTAGTTTTCAGTTGTCCAAAAGTTAGATGTCTTAGTATTAGCCATCTGACACAGCCTTTATATTCAGTGTGCAGAAATGTGTGAACTTCAGGAGAATGATTAATCTCATTCTAAAATAGGTATAAAAAATTGAACAAATGATTCAGCTGAAAAGTTTCCTGTTCCTTTCCATTAACTCTGGTGATTAGCTGAGATTCAAACATTTAAGAACTGCTGAACCTTTGAATTCACCTGGATGAATTCCAGCTATGGTGTTCATTGTGTTTTGGTTTGGTTTTGTTTTGTTTTTTTTCCCTACACCAAGTCCCCAAACATAAGCATGAGCTTTTCAATATAAACAAAGACATCAGAATCTGGATATCACCTTAAACACTGAGAAACAGAAATAATGAAAAATAAAATGTATATTGTGAGAGATTTCACGGAAAAAATGTGAACACTGATAATTGTCAATAGGGACGTAAATTGGAATTTCAAAATTATTTTCTCCTTTACTATTAAAAAGAGGTGCATGTTTGTCTTATTTTTCCTCTGCCTCTATGGATAATCTTTAAATGTGCATGTTTGTCTTCCTCATTATTCAAAAATAAAAAGTTCAGGTATTACTAAGACTTTAGGCATATTGTTTAACTGTAATTGTGATTGTACAAAGTATTGTACAATTTGGCTCACAACTGAAAAATTTGTAAATGGAGAAGTTAGAAGGCCATGTGTCAAATACGCTGAGTGACAGAAATGTTGATGAGAGAAAATCTATGTACTTTGGTAGTACTATACTTGAAAATTTAGATGTGTACTAATAAGCATACGAGAAAAATCAGTTATTTACAGTCCTATTATAGAAGAAAATGCATTGGAAACACTTAACAAAGAGACTATTTCATGATGTTTCCTCCATTATATTATAGCATTTGCCAAAAATATCAAGACTCAAATGCTAATATATATATGTAACATCCTGATGTATGATTGTTCAGTTTGCCAGCTCTTCCAACATCTTTGCAGAAATAACTATCATCGCATTTTTTCCTGTTCTCCTCACTAAACAATTTTGTTGCACCAAATCCCAGACCCACTGACAGAGTCCAGAGACAAAGCTCTCATCGAGGATCTCACTTTAGCATCCTGTTACATACCACAAAGAAAGGTGATCTCCAACTTGAGTCAAAACTATAAAAGGATCTTTATGTAATTATAATACAAGCAGTAATGTTAAACAGATGATATCCATACAAGAGGAAATGGGAATTTGATTAATTCCCCCACTGCAGTGATGAGGTTGAAGTAAGAAAAGGATTTCTTTCCTTCTGCCTTTCTACTTTGCCCCACTAGGTCGCATAAGGGAAAGTGAAACCACCAGTGGCAAATAAAAATGTCTGCTCTGCAAACAAAAATACAGACAATATTACTTAATGGAAATGCAAGGGAGTTTGGTTTGTTTAAAGTTTTTTTCTAATATCTCTCTTTATTGACAATAATATAAGATATCACATTTAGAATTACAGGTTTAGAAATTTTCTCATGATCTAAATCTTCCTTCCATAGGTCGCTTGAGGCATTATTACAGAGTCAGAGAATTTAATTTATATAAGTTCCATTAAGTTCTTTTCAAAATATAGCAAGATCCATTGTTCCAAGACAGCAATTTAAATTACTGAGAAGTGGAAAGCAAGAGCTCTGAGAGCTCTTTCTATTTGAAATGTCAGAAAGACATTTTTCTTCTTTATTTTTTCTTTTTTTTCTGTTTTTTCCTTTTTTTTTTTTTTTTCCTTTTTTTTTTCTTTCTTTTTTTTCTTTTCTGGGAACTGGAGTTAAATGTTGTTGATGGATGCTCAGTAACAATTAAAGCCGACACCTTGGCACTGATTTCCAGTATGGTTTTATAGTCTACCTGTCTTATTTTGATAGTAATCAAAAGAATTCATGTAAAAAATGAAAAGAATACACATTCACAGGCAGAAATAAAGATAAAACAATGCAAGATAAGTTTCTGTGCTGTGTCCATATCACAGGAATCTGTTCGTTTATTATTCTTTTTTTGCAGGTTGTGGTTCATTCTCCTGCTGTCACTGTGAACATGACATTTCCACCATTATTTCATTATCAGATTTCAAACCTACCCTCTGTAAGTATTAACTTCATGAAAAACTTTCTGAATCATGCCACAGAAAGCAGTAGTAGCACACTACATGTGAAGTTGCAAAAATTTATCAAATGGAAATATCAATGTAGTTATATCCAGGAAAAAAATCACTGAGTCTGTTTTATACTAATTCACTTTAAGTCAAAGAGTTAAATTGGTCTTAAAGTAAATAAAATGTACTTACTCTTAACTAAAACATGAGTATCTTTACTATGTTTTGCATGTGTGGGGAAAAAAACAAGTTATAGTCCAAACAAACAATAGTTTATATGTGTCTATTGGACTAGGATCTATTTGGTTTTTTATGAAGGACCAAGATCCTTCTTTGCTTTAGAGCAAGTGTTCTCAGCAGAGACCAAATCTCACATACACAACTGCAATGAAAATCGAGTTTAACAGGTTAAAAACTGTAAGTCCAGTCATCTGGTATTGAAAAATATGGACAAGTTACTCCATTAGAGTTACAAAAAGATACTGCTTTTGGATCAATCTAATCCTTAAAACTATGTGAACATTAACAGGCACTGGAAATATATTGACAAAACGAGTTGTATCAGTAAGTCAATTTGATCTTTAATGTCTATTTCTGTATAATACTTCAGAAATGTTTGCTCCTTTAAAGTTGGCATGATTTTCAAAGTACTATTAGTAAAGTTGCTATGCAACCTTCACCCTTCTCTGGAGAACAAAACAGCTCATCCAGTTTCACAAGTGTGCCACCCTATTCCTGGACTGAAATGTCAGATCTTTTGGGACAGCACACCCCACGGTTCGAGACAAGCAGTAATTTAAATTTAGATCATGCCAACAGGAAAAGCTTCTTGTCACAGTGCAGTCTGTTAGTTGAAGTGAAATGATAGAAGACTCATTGTTAAATAGATAAAAAAATCAACTTTAAAACATTTGATGAGTGTAAATGTCTCAATAGGGTGAAAACCCCTTGTAATTAATAAAGTGTTTCTTTCCATCTCTAGATTGTCTGAAGCCATGCCTTGAATACTTTCACAGTATCTTATTATCAGAAGAGATTCAAGACAGATTACAGGACAGATTCAAAATCAAGCCTTCTGGAAACATATTATATCAGTTAAGACACTAGAGTTCTTGTAACAGAAATCTCAATTGAAATTTAATTTAATCCAATGTTTGTTTTTAATATTTGGTTTGTACAATATTAGAATTCAGTCAAAATTATATTTCTGTATCTGAGGTTGCAATAAAACAAACACAAAACATTCTCCTGCTGTTCTACTGTGAATATAACTAGCCAAAATTACAGAAAATAGTTTCAAAATAAGGTTGGAAGATTCACTGAAGGATCATTTACTCTATCTACTTACACACTTATACTTTAACTTCTCCTCTGTGAGGGTTGTGGGACACTGGAACAGGTTTCCCAGAGAAGCTGTGGCTGCCCCCTCCCTGGCAGTGTTCCAGGCCAGGTTGTTCGGGGCTTTGAGTGACCTGATCTAGTGGAAGGTGTCCCTGCCCATGGCAGGGGGGTTGGAACTACATGATCTTTCAGGCCCCTGCCAACTCAAACCATTTTATGATTCTATGATTCTAACATTTAAATCAAGATGTCTACAAGGTACCGTGTTTGGATAAGGACCAGATGTTTTTCTATGTTCAAGAAGAGACTTTTGGTTAAGGGCATTTCTTTTACCTGACACTTAAGTGAAAATGCAAAGATTGTTTCTTCTAATAAATGGTTATGTTATGGTCCGTTTAAAGAAGTCCAACCATGATCACTCTGGATACCAAGTAAAATTGATAAGAAGATGATTTCTAAGAAGCGGTTTAGCTCAAACTTAATTGTTTTCCAGTGTCATTGCAATATCATTAATGTGGGTTTTTTCCTCCTCTGTAAGTCTTCATGCTTCTCCTAAAAAAAAATGTATTCTATTCATATGAATATAACTAGTCCCTTTACCATGTGAAATATTACTGCAATAAGAAAACTATAGATAATATTTGTAGCTTTCCATAAACTTTTATACCTTAGGAACTAAACTTATGCTTTAAAATTGACTTTATTTTAAACCAGACAATGATGACAAGCCAGATGTTGAGACATGAAACCAGTTGTTCCAACAACAAAATGCCCTACTTTAACTATTAGGATTTCAGATTAGTATGTCTTTTTATTAGAGGAAAAATGATTACTTCCCTGTACCACATTTTACAAGTCAAAAAGAGAACACTAGAATTACTCTTTCAGGTAGGGTATTATGTAGGAAATTTCCATTCAAAAACAGAAAAGAGGCCATCAAAGGTAGTTTAATTTTCTATAATAAGAGCTGTGGATGCTTACAGCCAGATTATTGCTTTCCTCAAACACAGATTCATTCCTCAGCACTTCTTGTCATCAGCATTCCAATCTGCAGGCCTCCGGCTGCAGCCACACACACAGGCACACATTCTGGTGCGGAGGAGCTGATTGTATAGCCTGAAGTGTGTGAATAAAGGCTTATTACAAAGCAAATGTGTAAGGGTCTTCTACAGTGTCACTCCCCTCAAGCAAGCAAGGCGGGAAATTGATCATGATTCTGAAAAGTAATTAAGTTTGAAAGGAAAAGTAAATCCTATTTATCTAAAGCAAGCTCTGGTTTAACTAAAGTCAGAATCTCAAGCCCTAAAAATGCCTTCCTGAGGAAAAATTATAAAATAAAGCAGTTATGAAGGGTGAGACAAAATAGATGTAAATAGAAGGCATGTAAATTCGTGTTATGCAAACAAGACTTTACATTAAATACACCAGACATCCTAACTTTTGTACAATAAGAACATGAAAAATCTACAGCACTGACAGAAATACATTATGACATGTATTTGATGACTGTGAAAGATCAGTAGCTCACTTACTATAGTGAAATCTGGGAACAAGGCCAAAAATCTTTAAAAAACACAATTAAAATACTTCAGATAGTTATTTTATAACTTAAAAGGATAGCATGCTCTAAATATTGGGCTTTCCAATTGTAGACACTTTAGTGGTAGACATTCAGAACATTGAACTTCTGCTCTTAAGAATACCACTGGGTTTTTTCTGCTTTTAAAAAGTACCGCATAAAGAATATCTAATAGGGTAAGCACTGTCTAGAGGAAGGCTTGATTTCATTTATCTTCACATGTCTAAAAATTTTCACTAATTTCATATAATGTAGCTGAAATTTGTTGTCCTCCTAATTCAATGGCTGTGATTCCTTACAGCTAGGACTTTATTTGTAGCATAGCTCAGTTTGTGAGTCTCTCATAATTAGATCATCTAATACCTTTTGTACAGCTCACAGTTTTCAAGTATTAAAATATAAGTTTATCAAGTCATGAAATACAAAAAGACACTTTTAGGAGTCACATAACAGAGAAATCAAGAAACTAATGTCTGTGGGCAGTTACTGCTTTACGAGGTCATACAATACGTAAAAGACGACCAGGGAGAGAGAGTATTTTACCAAATTGCTATGCATTCACTAGGTTTGCTACTCTGTCTAGAAGAAAGCAATGCCTGAAATAGCCAGTAACAATCACTGGAGAAAGCAGAAGTGAGAACAGCTCTAAACAGGGCGTCCAGCCAATGTCATGAGGTGCAGCTCTCCCACCCTGAAGTTATCGTCTTGCACTATGACTCATCCAGCTCTGAAGTAATCTAATAAAGATATGATTCAGGGCAGTGTGATAGGAATCATGATTGATTTTGCATGCACAGGTTTCTGACATGTACAAATGGAGAGGACTGTTTCATAGATAATGATTTGATGCCTACAGAAAGCCAAAGACATAATTCATAACACAAGCCACTTTTCTTTGCAGGAGAGAATATTTTACATTATTTAAAAGCCATGTGGAAAACACTATTTATCTTGTAATAAACTTTAATTAAATAAAATATTAACTCTGAACTAGAGAAATAACGAACGTGTAAATGTTTTCTGTAAGTTGTTTTCTTGACTATTGGAATGAATTATTTTCAGCCATATCTTTTATGACTATTCACTTGCTTGGATTTAATTAGCAGTTTTACGAAGAAAAACACAAATTTTCAGCTTATGACTTGAAATATTCCAATACTGAATAACCAGATAGGTTTTCTGAGTTCCAGCAGTCTAGCTATTTGGAAAAGATCCATCAAATTACAGTAAAAACCATGCCACTTTACCTCATAGCATGCTAGAAAGTAATGCAATTCAACTGCCACAGTGCAAACAAAAAAATAAAGATCTGAAATTTGTTTTGTTTCTTTATTTGTCTTTTAGCAACTCTGTGTTTAGAAACTACTGATATGCTTAAGGGAGTCATGAACTTTTGATAGACAACTCACAACCATAAAAATCATTGGATAAACTTGACAGTCATTACAAAATGTATGATCAACACTATCACAAAAGAAAACAAAACACAACTTTATCTTCTTCCATGTTTATAAATGAGCAGTCTCCTGCGTAGTCAATACTAGAAATCAGGAAGGTTTTTCATATGGAATCTCTTCCCTTCCCAATTTTACTCTTCTCTGTCCTCCACAGACAATCATAACAAAACACCAGAAAACTTCAGATGAACCAAATATTCCAAAATGTTCATGAATTTATGTCAAATTTATTAAACTATTTCAAGAACAATTTAAATAATTTAACATTTGTCATATGATTATTTTTTTTTTTGAAACTCACTTTAATTTTAATTATGTTTTGGATCAAATGAAGGTTTTATGCAAACTGAAATGCAATTTCATTGCTTCTTATTAAAGTATCATATAATATATATATATACTACAATATACATATAATGTGTATATATATGTATGTGTATGTGTGTGTATAAAGGATAAAACATAATTATTTCACTGCTTTTCTTCCATCTTTTCAGAACAGTAGAAAAAGCAAAGGAACCCAGACCAGTTTGTCCACTCCCCTCAACACTATACCTCACGGTGGTTCTCCACCCATTTACTGTGGCTCTTCAGGCATGTGTACATTTCTTACTAGAAAGATCAGTACTAGAAACTCCTCCAAATCTTTCCTGAAGAATTTCTAATTCTCTTTTCTTTCACCCAGATGCTTAATTTTTGTCTTAATAGTTAATGTCAATCAATCAGCATTAAAAAATAGCTAGATTAACTTCAGTGAATTAAAAAAAAAAATACAGTAAGGATAGATTTTACAGTTATCAGAAGTCACATAGGAACTGGCATAAAGTCTACAGAACGTGAAATCATAGCTTAGTTATTGCACATAGCCACCTTTCTAGCTTTTATTCCAAACTGTCAGCATCCATTACAGCTCCAATTCATTTATTAGAGCACCTTTCTTTCTGTCTGTCTGTAATAATTTATAAAGAAAAAGCAAACTTCTATTGCATTTACCGCTGCTGCTGAGAACTTGAAGGAAACTCTTTTTCATAGATATTAGCCAAACTTATTCCCTTAGCATGTAGTTATACTGTGAACCACATCTACATTTAGATCACTGGCCAACACATACACTCATATATCTTACTCTAAATTAATTAAATTGTTGTAAAACTACATAGACTAGCTGTGTTCTCATACACTTTAACCTAATTCTGTACTTATTTCTCTCTGAAACTGTAATGTCAGATTAAGTTAAATCACCTAACATTCTAAGTAAATGTTTTGCAACCTACAGGGTAGTCTAAGAAATTGTGTTCCACACTATTCATTCCCATTTCTCTGTTCAACTATTCTAAGTGATTTTATTTCCTTTTTTTTTTTTTTTTTTCCCAAATCTAATTACATTTAATGTTTTCCAAAAGTTTTTTTTCTCTCTCTCTTTTTATCCTGAAAATCCAGTTGGTTTTGGTCAGTTTGTCACTGTCTAACTTATAGGCCTTATCCACATCTTTCTTTATCAACATCCATGTCTATGATATTGGTAGTTGTACACATACAGAATTTTGCAATACCAAACAACAGGAAATTGTCCACTCTGCTATCTTGACTCTTCTTGATGAGAGAGTAGAGACATTCAGGAATGCATTCCTGCCTGACCCAAGAATGTCCCATGTCAATGGACTCTGAACTATACCAAGGAAAGAAATACCATCAGCAAGATGGTATTTCACTTGATGAAGTGAAACCCACAGACTGCACCATTTCTGCACCTAAAACTGGCTACAGTGAAAGAAGTCTAAGGACTGCTAGGTATCATATCTATCATTTTATTCATCACCTTTCTCAGAACTTTTGGGAAAGCTGAAGAGTTGACGTTACATCTCAAGAGTGTTAGATTTCAGTCTAGGAACTGACATAGTTACTACCTTAAAAGAAGTCAACAAAAATTGTGAAGAGGTGAACAGTTATGCAACAGTGAAAAATTAACACATTCTTTTTTGTCTGTTACCACGGAAATCTTCACTTCCTGTCCACTAATATTTTTTTCTTATCCTCTCTTCTGAACATCTGCATATTTTAAAGGAGTTTTAGGGATGGAGATTGCCAGGCCTTGAGCTCCTCCAGGGGACTTTGTGCAAGCCAAGATGCTCCACAGTTTTGAATATCTTGATGCACATTGTGCTAGTGAGGATTTTAATTAAACTCAGTGGCAGATAGTCTGAAGGAGCTGAGCCCAATATGTGCTGTGTACAAAGGAACAGCATTGAAAGAGTAGATGGATAATTATACTGAAATCAGGACGCATTTCAGGCTCCCTTGTAATTGTCTAGGTCATCAAAACAGTCCCTCAGAAACAGGAAATTCTTGTAATTCAGACAGATTTATATATTTTAAACATATAATATCCAACTAGAACAATATTATATGTGTCTAGTATAATTTTAAACTATGTATTTATCCCACAAAGCATTTCTTAAAATACAAACTCCTGAAAAAGTAACCCCATCTTCCTCTGCTTCCAGAAGTATCTGAAATCCTACCCCACCTCACATCTGCATAACAAGTGCTGGTCTTTTTTAAAGTCGATCTTCCAGTTTCTGGAAAAAGTGGATACTAAAGAAGCTGGTATGTTCTTCATTAGATGTAAATACTAATTGTTTTGGGAATATTCTCCTTAGGCTGAATGCAGTGAAATAGCTTCAGAACTTCAATTAGGACTGAATCCTGAAAAGAAAAACCTTCTGTCAAGTTCAGATTAAAAAAAAAAAAAAAAAAAAAAAAAAAAAAAGAAGGCAATGAAAATCTTCAAAAATGACTTTCAACTTACGAAAATACCTGCCTGCTCATCGATTCTGGATCACTTTACAGTGAGGCTAAGGTACACAGATACAATATTCATTTTATATCAGACTGCCACAGTCATCACTTGGGTGGTGACTGTGATGGTAATCACCACAGTGGACAACACCTATGTCACGTTACATTCCTGCTTGTTCCCCTGCAAAGCATCCACACACCTTTACCACCATTTTGAACATCACCACTATCTAGTGCATCTAGACTGTACTCATGCAGCTGAAGCCAAAGATGGTGGGCTGTAGCTTTTTATGATGCAGCATCATCAGCTTTTTCTCTAGAAAGTTGGACCCTGCTACCCTGAAAACACTACAGCCCTTTCACAGAACAGCTTTCTGAAAGGAGGCAGGAGAAGGCAGAAAACGCTGTTCCACACATTCAAACCCACTGCTCTACACTTCCCTGATTCACATTTCTTTTCTGTTTCCCCAACTCAGTGATTTTAATGAAAATTAATTTTAAAAACCCAAAACACAAAAATATGTGCTTCCTCTTTGTTGCCCAGTCTTTCTGCTCTTCCCCTGAACTGTTTTTTTGGTTCCCTTGCCATCTGCTGTTCATCTCCTGGAGAGCTAGAACACTTTCCCAACCCTGGTTCTTAAATATGCCTTGAAATGTTACTCTATCATTCCCATTTTATTAAGTCCCTCTCCATCCAAGGATCCTGCAAGTAGTGGTGACCTTCTCATCAGCCTGCTGGCCCTGTACCAGGCATTGGAGGCCTGACCAAGAGGATGTCTGTGGCCACGGTGTTTATTTCCATTCCCTTGTCTTGCATCTCTGGGCAGAGCTCTGTTAGGCAATGTCTGTTGGCTTCTTGGATGCTTTGAGGAGACAGTAAAACTGATTGTTGGGTGTCCCTGCACTCACATTTCCCTATTTTGTTCCATTTTTTTTCCTTTGAATCTCATACTCCCTTGCCTTTTTAATTTATTGGCACATGTAGCCAACTGATTCCTCCCTGTTTCTTCTCTGTAACCTTCCCCCATCCCTTCCTTGAGAGGGCTTGAAGATTTTGTTTCAATGCTGTTTAAGCTGAATCTGATAGATTGTGGCTGTAAGAGAAGCTGTTTAAGGAAAGCATGAAAGCCTGGACACTTCCTGACATGCTTTCTGTACCTACTCCCCCATCATCCATAACTGTTGCAGTAAGGATGCAGTAAGGATGCTGGAGGATACATCCCTGCCTCTTCAGTATATTTTCATGGACCTGCTGTCCAATACTTTATCTACTTCCTTTTTGCAGGTGTCCATATCATCTGCAGTCTGAAACTTCCAAGGCAAAAGTTTTCAAAAGCTCACTACCAGCAAGCAGAAGTATGCTCTTTTATCTGTTTTAAATTAAACTCCTAAAATTTTCTTGAAGTGCCACCTAGTTTTATTACTGCAGGCTCTCGTACCAAAATTCTTCTTTCCCCTTTTGTGCCACCTTAACCTTGCTCCTAGCTGGAATGTTCCTGACATTTTATTCTCTTCTCATAAGCCAGCCAGTCCATGGTCCATCACTTCCTTCATTTTAATTGTCCCTTTGTCTTCTCCATTTCCCCTCCTTGAGATGCAGAGACCGGAATGCCCCACCATGATACAAGCACAGCAAAGTCTTGTGTGGCAAACTGCCACTCTCTGTCCTGTTCCCAGTAGCCTTTATGATGATGTTACACTCTGCTGAGTTTTCCTTTTTTTTTTTTTTTTTTTTGGCTACCACTGCATGCTAAGAAAATTATTTCAGACAATTGTCAGTCCAAGATCTGTTTCTTGAGTTAAGTGCTACTTCAAGTTCAGTACTGGAGAAAAGTAACATACAGTGGAAAGCTAAATTACTTTCTCTCTGTAGCAGTAGTTGAACCAGACTTGTATTTCAAAGTGTTTCTCTTCTGTTGCAATCATTAGGCATTAGATCAGCCTTTTTTTCTCTCCAGCTTCCTCTGTAATCTGTTTACTGACTTATCTCTCTTGATATAAGGAATAAGCAAGCAGTTCTAGAAAGCTATGGCTTCATGGTCATCCTTAGAAACTTGATTTACCAAGGCATGACTCACTGCCTGCACAGCTGAGACCCTGGCTTAGAACCAGCTATGCTCACGGTTGGTAGCTGCAAAGGGCAAAACATCACAAATCTAAACCAAATAGATAACATAGTATCACAGCTACTAAAAAGTGTATTTAAAGAGAATATGTAACATTTAAAATATTATTTGAAATCCCACTCCAAATATAGCAAACTTCAGAACACTGTTTACAAACATGCTTTCAGAAAATCCTACTGAACGTGCTCTAACTGAAAGTTTTTAAGCTTTCATCCACATCTAAAGCTGAGAAAAAAAATTAAATGCCTGAGATTTCTCCTCGTCTCATGAGAACCGTACCCTCTGACTAATAGCTCTTCTGGTATCATAATGAAGCCTTTCCTCATTGGGACTATTTTAAACTATTTTTATTGTTTTCTGCTATGCACATTATGTTGGCTAGGTAACTCCCTAGCCAGCTCATGTTCTCATTCAAAGTGACAGCCTACCAGTAAATAAAAATTTTCAATTACCAAATGAGACCTGAAACTGCAGCCCTATCATTCAGACACCATTTAAAAAAAATGATAGTGGAAAAGCAGGAAATAACACTGATTTGGGATTAATTTTTGAGTAGCATTCACTAATTAACTATTCCAAACACATTAAGAGCCTGAGGGAATCTTCCATTTCTCAGTGGTGGAGAGGCAGTTAGTCAAAACTTTTTATTTATAACAGTCACAAGAGTATTCAAACCAGGAACTCCGTGCCTGCTAGCAAGGGAATTAAGTAGCACCTGAAGTCACACTTCTATATCATGTCTTACAATAGTATTCTACATGATATACACATTCAACTATTTTTTTTTTAAGGGAAAAAACCCTCCAATTTTATGAATTTTCCTTTATTATGGACCAAGCTCCCTATAGGTTTTTCATACATACATAAACATAGCTCACCAGACTTAATTTCTCTAAACTGCTCAAATTAAGATGATCTCAAACATAATGATCTCAAAGCTAAGTGACGGAGGTGTAGATTGCTAACATAAATATTCTCACATTTTTAATGTTTCCTTCACATTCATGCTTCAGCTTTTCCCTTCTTCTGTGATCGAAGTTCAAAGGTTCTTCTGTCTGTACCACATAACCTTCTCCTATTCCCAGCCTACTAGCTTGCATATAAATACAGTGTCCAAGCTCTTCCTGTCTCCTCAGTCCTTGCATAACTGCACACCTAGACTTTAACCTTTGCATTACTTTTATAGGAATCTCTTCATTTTTTAATTTAATATTCTCAGTATTAACCCATAATTTCCTTGATGGTGTCTAGAATTTGTGTTCTGAACATCTGTAAGTTAGTAGAATATGAATGACCAGGAAAAGTTAATTCAAATCATTGAAACTCCAAGTTTAGCATCTTATTTGTTCTCAAATGAACTTTGAATTATAAGAAAAGGAAATAACCAGAAAATGTGTCGTGGTTTTCCCTCTACAATAGTTGGAGCTCAAGTTACTTTGATATGCAAGTTGTGTTTGGAGACTGCCATCAGATATCCAGCTTTAATGTACCCTTTCAAAAACTGTCAGTCACATAGTTAAGATCATGTCACCTTAATACACCCAATAGTTTTAATACTGGAGTAATTTTACCCATTAATTTAGGAACAAATTTTTATTCAAAAGTAGATGAGGAAACTTGGTCTGTACACTGCCTCAGCTACTTGGCACTCATTTCAGTTAGGCAATAGCACACCTGCAAGCCAAGACAACATCAGTACTGACCCGCAGCAACAGTCTGAAAAGCAAAGACAAGAGCAGTCTACATAAAGTACAGCAGTCAGTCTCTTCAGCTGCTTTCTATTAAAAAGAAAAAAAAAAATATATAAAACCTATTTTTTAGCTGGAAAGGTGTCAGCTCACACACTACTTCTGTGCTGCATGACTTTATAAATGTTTGAAAACTATCTGCTTCCTCTTTATGGTAGCTAACCAAAATTTACCACTTTTATGTCCAAAGGTAGATTACTAACATACTGCCAGGAAAGCAGAGGAGAAAAAAAGAGTGTATCTTCCAGATGACTCATTTATTCAAGAAATTTATAGGTTTAATTTTTTTCTTTTTTTTAAGTTTCTTAAGTGTTCCAACTTCAATCGCTTTCCCTTTCAAACAAATGGTATGAATTTTAAGCAGCAAATATGTAGCAACAGCTTTATAGGATGATGGCTGTTAAATCTTGTTTTGAGAAGGGAAAAATTCAGAACCAAGTTTGGTGAAATGTCTGCCTTCATGGTGCTCAGATGTCCTTGTTGTGGACTGAGGCAAACATTCTTTTATTTTTGTTCCAAACTCTGTTGATTCTTCTCTGCATTCCTCTGTTTCCCAGTTCTGAGAATAATGAGCAACACCCACTGGTGGTAGCAAGGCTGCAGCAACCTAACAGTGATATCTTGCCAACACCAGCTGTGCTTCAGTATTTATTTATTAAGATCACACTATTTACACAGGACAAACTTGCTGAGATGGCAAAGGGATGAATATGGTTGCAGCAGCTGAATTTCAGCTTGACTTTTGAAAGGAAATAAAACCATACTGGGTAACATTTCTTTCTAAGAAGTGGAAATCCAAGCCTTTAATTCCATTTTCAAATTATGTTTTGCTGGCTCTTGAGTTTAGTCTATAGGTGATGGAGGTGAATCTTTTACTACAATGTGTAGCAGGATGAAACCTTTGTGCACTGCATTTAAACAGCTAGAGACATTGGACATGCAGGAAAAGGATGCAGCAGTGAGGCAGGCATCCCATCCACATTGCTAAGGCCAAGTTGTGACTGGGCAAGCAAGAGGCTGGATTTGTAAATCATGATACACTTGAATTTTCACATCTGTTTGTCAGAACTGTTGAGCAACATGAAAACTTATGTTAGCAAGTCTACTACTTTCTAGTTCATCATTAGTCAGCTCTATGACTTAATGTGTGTGTGCTTTACAGTAGAGTGAATGTTAGTGTAATTTAAAGGGCTAGACCCTTTAGGATGTCTTTGTAAGGAGGACTGCTAAAGAAGAGCACAAGTTTACATTAGAAGATACTGTACATTTGGAAGATTGCTGGCTGCTTTATCTCTTTTATTTAGAAAACTGTGCGTGTTTTCTCTTCCTCTACCCTGATTTATTGTTATTGCATATGAACCAGTAGTGATTTCCAGCACCCTTATTTCTAGGAATTAAGTGACTACCACTGAAATATAAACCTGAAATGATTATCTAAGTATTCAGGAAATATGTGGAACTGGGTCCCTTATTCATTTTAAAAGTAATGCCTGCCAAGGAAAAGGTGAATCCATGAAATATTTTTCTATAAAGAGTAACCCACTCTTTTTTTTTTATTCAGACTTGTATTATTTTGTAGCTTTTAATTGATTAAATCAGGAAAATCTTCTGTGTTATTCTGGGGATATTTTTAAAGGCAATTAATGCCACAGAAGAATCCATAGTGAGAGAATAAAAAGGAAAATTCTTCAGCTGTGAAGGCAGGAGTTACCAATACGACCTTACTTCTGCCAACCTTCATGACATTGGTACTTGCTACTGTTGAAATACAATAGTTTTCCCCTTTACTCTTAGATACCTAGGTGTCAGGGAGCAGTGAGGCTTCACTGCTCATCAAGGGAAGGGGAGCTGAGGGCGACCCCAGCGCACACTGTGCCCTTAGCAGTGGGGCACCATTCCAGAAGATCTGAGCATGGCAGATACAGCCATGTGCTGGTATCAGGGTCCATCAGCAGTAAGCCATGAACCAGGACCAGAGAACTCAATGAAGAGCAGCAGGAGACAGGGCTGGAGAGACAAAGATTACAGCATATGTTCCATGGGTCCGCCAAGGAGCTGGAAAGAGAGCTGGAGACCCTTACAGCATAACTTAGGCAGGGATTGGGGGTCCCGAGCTGAGCTGAAATGGGTCTCCTGGACCCATGGGCGGGGGATCCTAAGTGGGGCTGGTCAGGGCCATTCAGACCTATCAGTACTCTCAGGGCTCTGACATGGGACCATCCTGAAATATGTTATATGGTGTCACTCAGTTGAAAAGCAGTCCTGGGGAGCAGTATGTAAAAAGTTGAGGTTGAAGAGCGTTTATAGAATTCGATCCCGCACCAGGACTGTGGACTTCTCATCACCTCGCTGAAAGAAAATATAAAGTGAAGGCAAAACTTTGCCTAAAAAAGTAATGCATGATCAGGTAATAAATGCCTAAATAGAAGCATAATTTGAATTTTCTGCTTTGACCTTTTCTAATTTTTGAGTGCTGAGTCATACAACCTGAAAGATTTATAAATACATTTATGTGAGATTGGTATGACAGGCATGCCAGGAAGTCAAAAGTGTGCAGAAAATGGTTTTTGTCTCACTTCCAGTTAACAATGGTTCATCTTTGTGTAACTATTTTGCATGCATATTTAAAACATCTCAGGATATATTATTTTTTCCAAAGTGGGCAGCTTCTCTGATTTTAATCAGTGTTGAGTGATTAGCATTCTTGAAGATATACGTGTGAAACATTCTTAAGTACAGTTCACCTGACCTCTCCAGCTATGTTAAGCATGATGTTATTTTTTTATGAGCCATGAATACAGAATCATTGACTGCTAGGAGGTAGCTATAAAATCTAGAGTACACGATCAAAAGTAGTTATCCTTAGTAACTGTTTTCTGGTCTGCTTAAAATAAAT
This sequence comes from Athene cunicularia, assembly GCF_003259725.1. NCBI lineage: Eukaryota > Metazoa > Chordata > Aves > Strigiformes > Strigidae > Athene > Athene cunicularia. The sequence goes on along the minus strand of NW_020799097.1, from coordinate 65,080,174 downwards.
TGACCTTATATCCTTTTATCATTAGTGAGCATCAATACCACAATAAACATCACTGGGGGAATGTCAGGCACTTTTCATTCTAACAACAGCTTCAATATTGAGGCCAAATGATGCCATGAAATGCTGACCTGTCTCCTCTCCTACAGGTCGCAAAGATTATGACTGGAGGGTCAGGTAAAATGCAAATGCTTTCTGCTAGTGGGAGGATTCACATATCTGTTTTTTGGACTAAGCTTTTTATAAACAGTTACAAAAGTGCTAATTTTGTAAGAAAAGCTGAATCCTCTCTCGACTTATTTCAACTTACATCTCATATGGCCTGGATACCCGTACAAGACAACACTCCCAACTCTTCTCAATTAAAATAAAAAGTCTTCTTTCCAAGCTGTTTTACTGAGGTTGGTTCCTATTTTGGGATTCAAAAACCTGTGAGCAATATATAGAGATATAATGTAGCTTTGTTAAAATATAGAATAATATATATTATTGATATTTTCCACATAACAATATTTTGTTTTTGTATGGACATCATTTTCCTAGCCAAGACTGGATTATTAAAAAGGACTTATCATATGGAAGTTCCTTGAGGTTTACATAAAATAATTTAGGACATTTATCTTTTGATTTTCTGATATTAGATATTAGTATTATAAATGTATTTTTGCAGATGCCAGAATTAAAGGATTTGCTCAAACCACCAAGAAGGTCAGTTGCCAGTCTGGGAGAAGCAGGGGCTCCTTGTTCCTGCCTAGAACCTAGGACCATTTAAAACACTCCTGGAGTGTCTACACAGAGCTAGAGGGCATGACACAGGACTTGGGGATGATCCACACCTTCTGAAGCAACAGGTGGAGGCTTCATGGCCTAACCTAGTGCTTCTAAAATAACACCAAACTCTATGCTTAGGCAATGGAAGTAGGACTTGTTTTGAGATCAGGACATCTCAGTGTAGCTGTCTGCATTCAAGTGAGGCATCCATTTAGTGATTTGGATCACTGTGCTCTAAAATGATCAACTCTCCCTTGACTACAAAAAGAATTAAGACACACATGCACGAACACCTACAAATAGATACATACGTGAGAAAACAAGTAGTCACATCTTTTGTGTGAATACCTTTGACTGGATCTGAAACTCGGATTAGATATCATAATATCTGTGGTTCCTCCTTTGCATGAACACATTTGCAAATCATCCTGACACAACAGCTGTCTAAAGAATAGGGGAGGAAGGAGATTTTAAGTAGGAAATAAGTTATCAAATGGTTAAGTTACAGTATATTATAAAACTTTAAAAGAATACACCACATTTGATATGTGTTTCTACATGTATATTATTCAGTGTTGAATGAGCAGTGTGCATATTTAAGAAAGCATGACCTTCAAAAAGAAGAAAGTAGCTGTGGGAACACTGTACCAAATGTGCCTGTCCTTTTATGAAATGCGGTTAGTTATAGAATCATAGAAAAATAAGATTAGTAGGGACCTTAAAGATAATGTAGTTCCAAACCCCAAGCCATAGGCAGGGACACCTTCCACTAGAACAGGTTTCTCAAAGCCCCATCCAACTTGGCCTGGAACACTTCCATGGAGGGGGCAGCCACAGCTTCTCTGGGCAACCTGTTCCAGTGTCTCACCACCCTCACAGGGAGGAATTTCATCCTGATATCTAATCTAAATCTACTTTCTTTCAGTTTAAAACTCTTACCCCCCCATCCTATTGCTACACTCCCACATAAAAAGTCCCTCCCTATCTTCCCTGTAGGCCTCCTTTAAGTAGCGGAAGGCCACTATAAAGTCTCCCCCGAACCTTCTCTTCTCCAGGCTGAAGAACATCAACTCTCAGCCTGTCCTCATAAGGGGAGATGCTCCAGCCCCCACTTATCAGCTTTGTGGCCTTCTTCTGGACTCACTCCAACAGGTCCATGTCCTTCTTACTTTGGGGGCCCCAGAGCCAGACACAGTAATTCACATGGGGTCTCCTGAGAGCAGAGGGAAAGAATCACCTCCCTCAACCTCCTGGCCACCATTCTCTTGATGCAGCCCAGGATACACTTGGCTTTCTGATCTGTGAGTACACGTGGCTGGCTCATAATCAGTTTTCCATCCACTAATACCCCCAAGTCCTCCAGAAGGCTGTTCTCAATCCACTCTCCACCCAGCCTGTATTTGTGCTTGGATCTGCCCTGACCCATGCACAGGACCCTGCACTTGGCCTTGTTGAACTTCATGAGGTTTGCATGGTCCCACCTCTCAAGCCTGTCCAGGTGCCTCTGGATGGCACATCCCTTCCCTCCAGCGCGTTGACCACAGCACACAGCTTGGTGATGTTGGCAAACTTGCTGAGTGCGCACTCAGTCCCACTGTCCATGTCTCCAACAAAGGTGGTAAACAGTGCCAGTTCTAGTGCCAGATTAGTACTGTCCACTCGGACGTCAAACTATTGACTGCAACTCTTTAAGTGTGAACATCCAGACAATTCCTTTATCCACCGAGTGGTCCATCCATCAAATCCATGTCCTTCCAATTTAGAGACAAGGATGTTGTGCAGGACAGTGCCAAAGCCTTTGCACAAATTCAGGCAGATAATGTAAGTTGCTCCAGGTAGATGACATCATTTACTCCAGGTAATTGATGTCAGTTATCCATTACTCAAGAGAAAAAGAAAAAAAAAATGTCTATATTATTATAAAGCAGCTTTTAAACTACTTATAACAAATAAATATATACATTCAAACAATTTTCCTAACACTATTGTTACCTCTGGATTCATCTATTTTTCTTCTCATGTATACATACAGCTCGATATTATTTATCCATCTATAAATAATTTTATTTAAATGATACAAGATTTTCTTTTTGTGGCATAAGCACAAAAGCAAACTGGTTTACAAAATTATTTTTAGATAATGTTGTATGGGGAATAGAGTATAAATATGTAACTGAGATTACCAGAATGAACATATTTTTCATTTTAAATGTAAAAGAACATACAGACACCAAGCCTCAACATAAGTACACCAAGCTTCGATATTTACTTTTGAAAAAAGACACTCCTGACTAAGAGTCAATAAAACATAGAGAAAGTCATTGTAGAACCCTAACTTTAGTGTACTTTTGTGCCTTCTACGGTAGTGTATGCATTAGCCGAGTAAAAGACAATGTACGAGGTTTTTTAAAATTTATTTTAAAAAATAATATTAACCTAAATATGAAATAATTTTTACTCTTAGCAAGAATGCAACAACATTAAATGAATAGTCGTAATATCATAAAGTTTCTAGGACGTTAATCAACCCTCAGGCAAAATTTTCCTTTTTGACATTGAGGAGGTCATAAAATTGCTCAAATATCTTCTTAATTAAAAGTCGTATGCAAAACATCTGTCTTGGTACATGTTTACTTCTGCAATAGTGTGCTCATGTTAGATGTTGTTATTGAAGACCTTGTAGACCTTAATAAGGACAAAACAGAGGAACAGATTTGTTATATAAGCTAAGAGACATGTTTAGAAATTGCAATACAAGTTGACAGTATATAAACATAGAAGACATCTAATGAAAATCCTATATAAAATCTAAAAAAAAAAATTCCTAGAACACATCAGAAAACTTTTTATTAGTGAAATATCTTTTAGTCCAGTTATTCAACTGCCATTTGTTAATAACTGCACTGTGTTTCTAAGTACACCAGGCTGTGATACTGGAGATATAAGATGCCACTTTTTTTCAAAGAGTAGAAATGTAGCATATCTAAAGGGTCTGGAATGACAACTACAAATAATCAGTGACATCATTTCTAAGAGATGATCTTTTTCATTCTGCTATCAGGTAGTGAAACAATATGTCTTTTTTATTAGAGTAGGATTAAGCCAACTGCATTTCAAATTCATAAATCAACTTTCACAGTGTTTTAACCTATGGGATTTCAAATGAGTGACAATTAATAATGAAAGCTGCAAGGAGGTTTTCTGTTTCGATGAAAGTTACGTATAGGTAATTGACTTGAAAGCCAGAAGTGAAGGCTTAAGGACTAGATTGTATGAATTGTGGGTTTTTCCCTTTTTTTCTTTCCTTCTTCTTAAGAATGACAAATAGTTATTGTTCCACCTATGCCTATATTCATGCAAACAGAAAAATAAAAGAACAACTTGCATTTGTAACAACCGAATGGGAAGTATCAGTCTTAAAACAATGATCTTCTGTCAGTGTTGGAAATGGCACTAGATGAAGGGAAAAGACAAAAGCAAAAAAACAAACATGGGGAGAAATAAAAGCAAGGTTAACTCTATTCAAGGTTCAGTCATATCAGAGACTAAGCTTCAAGCTTAGTGAACATAGCAGGTTTTTGCTTTGACTCAGTAAGCATGAAACCACTTCAAAACCACAGTGCCTTTATTCTACTTTGACTACATTAAATTAATGTAGTCTGGTTATGCTTTTCACATACATAAACTGTGATTACAGAATAGATAAACATAATTTTACTTAGCCACAGAGTAAGATTTCTTATTTTAAAATATATACAACATGGAAAATAAATTGGATAACTTTTAAAGTAATTATGCATTTCACTGATGCAGTTAATTTAAACTTAATATAACAATAACAGTATGATATGTATTAATTAACATATCACTTTTTGTGTTTCTGTAAGTGTATACAAATTAAGAAAAGTTGACAGAACAGGCATTAAAATAACACAAATAATTAATATATCTTTATGAGTCTGAAATAGAAAATCCAACAAGCACTCAGCAGATACTAGGTGAAATACTGACCTTTGCAAATAAATCTGAGATTTGTCATGGCCTCTGGTGGTGTAAGGGCAAGTCATCCTTTAGCAAATTGTTTTAATATTCATATTTAAAAATATGATTAATGATAATTTTAAATGCCATTATTTCCATCAGCATCTCTCAATAAACTCTCAAATAATAAGCCATATAATAAGCTTAAAACCTTGTTTTTATATATAAGATTATAACTTATTCTGCAAATGTGAAATCAAATGAGAAAAAAACCCTTTGCTATCATAATTCCCACAGTGTGCCAACTATAAGCTTTCACACACTTCTATAGTACTGTGGAATTTAGAATCTGCAATATTAGGAAACAATCAGTCTCTACACTATGTCTCAGTATCAAATGTCTTTATGAATTTTCTCTTGTATACATCGTATTTTAAGGTTAAAATTACCAATAGGTCTTTTTCATTATTGCTGTAGTGTTGAATGCAAACAATTCATTAAACAACAAATAAGAATAAATATGAAAAGGTTGCTTTTTAATTCTGGGATCTCCATCACCTTATAGGTAAAAATCCATCTTGTTAGGCCAGGTCTTTGATTTATTGTATGTATATCTGACATATATCCACATTTGATGGTTACTTTACCAGTCAAATATAAAAATCCACTACACAATCAAGTCCGAGGTTGAACAACCAGTCACCATGACCTTAGTAACCTTAAATGAGGTAGACTCAAATATTTAAGTGCTGTCCCATCACTCTAAATTCTGCCTCAGCTACTGATGCACTCACCTGTGGAGTGGGATGTGGGTTTTGGTCCATTTCAATTCAGTGAGTGCTCCAGGCACACCCCATTACTCTTAGCTGTTGCACCTTCAGCTTATCCTACCGTGGCTACCCTTTGAAAAGAGCAGCTTCCACAACATTTTGTGAGGGTTCTCAATACATATGCTAGTGCTATAAGTCATATGTCCTCATAGATTTTCTCTCCAGTAGTTGACCTCCTCTTAAATAGCAATGTGCCAGTGTGCTTCTGACATCCATGATTCTTGTATATTTAAGAATTTTTTTTTTTTCCCAGAATTTAAAGATGAGAAAGACATTAATACCTCCGCAGAATGTGTGTGGAAGTAGATCCAAATATCTCCAATAACAGACCAATAATAGTCAACAGACCCTGATAGAAAAGGGAGGATGAAGTGGAAGTCTCATGAAAACTGATAGTGGTTACTTTAGCTGTTACTGAATAAAATGTGCGTTGGATGTTGTATGCAATTAGATATGGACTTGTTTTTAAGATAATGGATATCTTTCTCAAGAGTGATAGGAATATATCATCATTGTTTCTATTGTTAAAAACAGCAACAAACCATTTATCTCATAATTTAACAGATCAAAATAATTACAGATACATAGATCTTGCCAAGTGCTGAAGTACTGGAAGTACTTCCCTTATGCAGAAAAAACATGAGCAGTTTTATCCTACACATGCCTTCATAAAGTATGCAGATTCCAATTTTGACAACACAAATATCTTATACATATACTCATATTTGTTAATCAATTACACATCCACTTTAGAATTTAGATTAAGGAATAGAAATTTTTTTTTGTATTTGAATACTTTAAGCTTCTGTAAAAAACTATTTGCATCTGTCTAATGCATTTCAAATATTCATTGTATGTTTTCATTCATTAAATTTTGACACCTTTTACCACCTTAACAATGTTATTAGCCTTTTTACTTGAAGCGAATGCTCTTCAGAGCATAATAAATTATTCTTTAAGTATATGATAATGGATAGAGATGGGCAACATACCAACAAAAATGTAAGTTTGATAGTAAAATTCAATGAAATATCTACTAACAGCCAGGTATTAAAGATTAAAATACTCAGTATTTCTGTTTTTATAATATTTTCCACATTTTACATTTTAGTTACATGAGAATTTAGTTAGCTAAAATGAGATGGATGGGCACAGAATTAAAGAACAATTGGCTATTAACAATGTCTCTTCATCTTATTCCACCACCCATAACACAAAAAATCCCATTTACAAAAATCTTAAAACTAGACATTTAGGGTAAGACTGTAAAATAAAAGATAAATGGAGAAATCAGTTCTTTTGAACTCATAAGTGTAAAGACATTGCAAGTATTATTTCATAGTTTCTCTACTGTTAATAGAAAAAATATAAGATCTCATGGAGCACACAAGGAGAATGTTGGTATTGAGTTATATTGAGCTGAAAGGTTAGACTCAGTTAACATAAAACAAATTTATTATATTTAAAACAGCCTATTAGGACTAAAGGGTATTTAATTGTATCTTTGCTACCCATCAGCTACCTTTTAGAGTGGCTGATAAGCCCCAAGATACCTCTACATGGTGAATAGCTGCTTCAAAGGAGTTACTTGGTGGACATTAAAATCTTGTTGTGAATTTCACTGCAAATCCAAGAACTGAACATAACAGTGAAACTACATGGCATGGGTCAAGCAGTGTGGTGTCTGATCTGTCTGCAGATTTTTCTGTGTGTGAGGCCAAACCTAAGTTTAAGCAGAGAAAAGCAAATCTGTTTCATGAAACAAAACAAAATCAGACAATACTTCCACAAGGTTTTATTTTGTAATCAAATGGAAAGGAACTGAAGACAGAGGAAGGACAGTTTTGTGAGTGATGAGAAAGGCCTGAAGAGCTGCATTCTTTATCTCTCTTACATTCCCTCTGTGGTGACAAGTAAACTACTGCCACTGTTTTTTCCCAGTTGTGCACTTCTTTTCCTAGTCCCAGTTTGAAAAAAACCACAGATACTGTGTACCAATGGATGGTCTACATACTGATAGTGTAGATATTTCTATCTGAGTTGGTTATCTACACTCCCTTTGGAGTCAATTAAAAGAAAATCTCCTAGGTTTGTCTGAACCTGAGGTATATCTCTAAAATGAACTAGATGAACTGGCTGAACCAGCTCTCTTTTTATGAAATAAGAACAATGCTTCCACTGCTCAGGAGTGTTAATGAAGACATCGGGTGTGACACAAAGTGTATACTATCACCTAATTTCTGTACAAAATATTTAATATGTTGATTTCAAACATTTAAAAAACAGATAAAAACCATTAATATACCAGATGAGAGTTTGTAAAGAAGCTAATTCCAGCAAGTATATCCCTAGTTTTACTTTGAACAGTACATTTTGGGGAAAACTTTACTCTACTAAACTCCATAGGGGACAGACATTACTTTTTTTTTTTTTTTTTTAAATAACTGATCCCCTCGCTGATTATTCAGGCTTCACAGGGATAAGATGTACTACAAAGTAATTTGCAAGAGAATTAAATGCATTATTCTTTCCATAGTAATCACCTCTACAAACCACAGTATAAATAAGTGCAACTCGAATGGCAACTTAATTTATATACAATGCTAGATTTCAAATTTTGATTTGTTCCTGAAGTCTTCTCTGCTTCAGCTTTTGATCTTCCTATAATCTCGATACTCTCAGTTAGAGAACGATGAACTTTAGCTGTTGCTAAAAATAAAGTATATAAAAAAACTGTTTCAGCTGACAATACTCAAGATTCCTTGTATTCCTAGAACAAAGAGTATGAGTGCACTGGGGACCACTTAAAGGTCATTTTTTTTAGTATCAAATAATGTTAGAACTAAGAAAATAAACAGAATGTTCTTGGCTGAAATGAGTCAGACCATTTTCAAGTATACAGGATAAGCCATTAAGATCAGATTTTGGCACACTATCAATCAAAATAATAATGACTTTCACCAAAAAGGAGATGATTTAATTGCCTAACCTGCATTATCCTGCATAATAACACTGTAAGCCTTCTTAGTGCACTCTTCCCTTAAAGTATTTTTATCCATTGTGTCAAATTCTACTTTTCTTTTCAGCTGCACCACAATGGTTTAGGCAACAGGGCTTCACTAACCTGACTAAGAGTGCAATCTAACCTAATTTTGTGCCCTGGTATAATAGGCTCAGAGGCTGATCCTGAAAAGACTAATGCCTGTCTTAACTTTCTGTGCTGCAACCAGCTCCATTGGCATCAATGAAACTCCTCAGAGTGTACAAAGAGTATACACATCCATTTATCTTTGCAGAACTAGAGGGCTAAACTCTGTGTGAATGAAACAGGACAGGACTGCATGCTATAAAGCAACATTTTACAGTGGAGAACACTATGACATGGCAAGCACAGCTGTATGATTCTTCTGAATATTTTTCTGAACTTTTTGAAGTTAATTTTTAATTATTTTGTAGTGAAAAAAAAAAATCTGCAAAAGCTACATGTTTCTTATGTGATGTAATAAAGAAATGTGCAATTTTGTATATATTTTCTCTATCAATCCCCTGTTTCTTAAGAATGGAATGGAACATTGCAATAAATTAAACTTTTCCTCCAACATTCTTTTCATTTGTTTCAGATTGAAGTATGAACACTTTATCTATAAATAAATATATGGTAGTTTACAGCAAAATTTCTACAGGTGGAAGCAGGTTTTATTAGATAGTTTTTCATTGTCTGTTATTTCCAACTACAGGCAAATCAAGATAAAATTGTGATCCTGAAAAATTATCGTACATATCTTAAGTTTGGAAATCAACAGATAGATATATATGTACTTCAGCTTGAACTTAAATTCTAAGGAACCGGAGACTGAACAAGTACTGAGGTTTCTTTTTTGCACTGAAATCTTGTCACTAATGAAGATTTGAAAGAAGAGGTGAATCTGTCATTTATAACATGCATTTTTCTCTGAGCAGCAACATAACAGAATTTCATATGAGCACAGAGACAAATAGTCAGTTCCAGTCTATTCCACACTGAGGCTAACATGTTTCATTTGTCTTCGGCTGGTGTTTCAAGACCTATTCCTTGATATAACTGTCCTACACAACTTCTTTTCCCCTAGACGCTGCTAAAGCAGCTTTTCCAGCTGATGGTTTAAGGCTGTTGTATTATCTGAGAGGTTGTCTATCTTGTTCTTGACACAATAGAGTATATATGGATTACAACGTAAAACAAAGTTAATTATATTAGATGAGTACAAAGCAAAGGCTATTTCAAATACATCATGTTATTGGATAGATGACTAGTGGATTTTCTTGATCTTTGGTTAATATACATCAAAGTAGAACAAGTGAAGATTTCATACTACCAGAACTTTATTTAAGGAACAATAGGAGGATTAACTGGTTAATTTAAGATAACTGATTAACATTCAATAGTAAACTCAAATATGCCTGTACTTAACTTTTTGCTCCTAGCTTCCATGAGGTTAATAAAGTCTGTAGGGCTAAGCACTGTTCATATATATTTTATGGACAAAGTGCAACAGAACAAATCATCTCTAACTTCTCTGAAAATATACATGGAAGAAGCAAAGTTACACATCAATATCTGAAACTAATAAGAAGATGAACACTGGGGTACCTAAACTGTACTCAAGTAAAGCTAAAGGGAGCTTAAAGAAGCTAAACAAGAAGAAAATTGCATTTGTTTGTTTGTTTTCTAAGGAATTGCCTTTGTAGGACTGGGTTCAAGAGAAGCCTGAGGAAGAAAATTGTTATGAGCAGCCTTGCCTTGAGATGAGAGGTGGGTGTCTGGCTTACACTGTAAACAAGGGGTCCTTGCTTTTCCCAAGGCAAGGATACACCAGCACAGACAGCTTCAGTTGCTGAAGAGAATTCTTAATGTAGGATTCTCCGTAAAATCCTTCTTTGCTTTGAATAGTCTACACCGTAAGGAAAAGAGCAACTGTCAGTTTTATTATATGATTCATTGCTGATGCATATTTTCAGCTGTTTCAGTACATTACTGCCTGCATCAAGTGGAGTTCTAATAGAAAATTCCAGAACACCACAGAAGTGGAAAGTAAATTAGAGAAATAACATAGCTTCATTTAAATATTTATTTAAAAGCTTACACTTGCCTTTCATGCCATAGAATATGAGGGCTGAGCTGAAAACTGTTTTTTTAATAACAACTGATGTGGTCTAGCTAAATGTGTTGCACTCAGATTACGTTAAATGTTAGATACCTAACATTAGGTACCTAACATTGCGTGCCTGCTCTTGGTACCTACAAGTGTAAAACACAGACAAGAGATTCAAGAGTAACATGTGCTTCTTGTCTTCATTTTCTTTTCTCAGTTCTCATTATTTGCACTGCATTTACACATTGGTTATATTAAAAAATAAAAAAGTAAAACTTTTTGGTTTTCCCTCAGACTATCATAAGCACTAAAGTTTATAAAGATATTAAAGTGTCTTGCATAGAGGACTTGCCATGTAAAGTATTACTGATTTTTGAGAATATTTCTTATGAATGGGTAAATTATAACTCATACGTAACATACAGATAGCTGTTTAACAGAACACTTCTGAAAATTTTGAAATGTCAGAAAAGGGTCTCATGGTGGTCTTGGTGTTCAAACTTTTTAGACTACTGCTCAAAGTATTCGTATTTCTTTAGCTGCTCTCTTTTAAAGAAATCTTATAACACAAATCCACTCCACAAATGCCACTTTTAATGACTCTACTAAAATTTGAAGTTAGCCCTCCATCATATCCAATAAAAATGGTTTCTGTAATATACAAGCTTTCTGATAACCATGACATATAAATTGCCTGCAGAAGGAACTCAGAAGAGTATATCTTGAATTCAGCTCATCTGTCAAAAGCTTAAAGATAATTTCTGACCACAGTGTTATAGGAACAGTTTTGAAAATCCTGCTTTGGATGGTTAGTAAGCGACAACTATTGAACAGATAAAAGCACCAACTTGGAAAATGAGAACTCCTTTAAATTTCACTTAATGGAGCCTATTTCTGAGCAGTTACACACCATGAAGTTTTGATTTTACTATTTAAAAACCTTAAGATTAAAAAGACAGCAAGAGAAGGGTTAGGACTGAGACAGCGAGATTATCTTTTGAGATAATACAGAAACATGGCAGTAACAGCAACCCCATAGATTATTTGCAGAGTGTTCCATGAAATGATGAACCCAGTGGGTAACCTCAATAAAATATTCTGAAGGTAGACTATACAGCACAGAAGAATTGAATACATTTATAAATATTTAAGGAATTCTGAATAGAAGTTGCCATTTTATTAAGAAGAAAGAGGAGGAAATATCTAGATCACTAAAACAGACACATATACATCTAGTAAAGACTTGCTAAAGGTTAACTAACTGCTGTTGAGAAGAGACTAATTTCCCCCAATAGACAAACACTTGCACACAAGCCCCCTGGATAACCATGAATAAGACTTGACGTGATTACTGTGTATAGCAGTATGGAATGAAGTGTCCAGATGATGCAGTAAGAGTTTAGGCTGCTAACAGCTCCAGGCTTCAACCTGTGCTTGCGGGACTGGACACAGTCCTGGATGCATTGGGTTTTATATCTGATTAAGCTACAAATGCTTATTTAGAGCCAATTAAGGAAGGCTGTGCCCAGCTACCATAACTTACCTATCTCCTCTGACCCTGTCCGCCTGATATCACACTTTACCTGTTAGGGCGTTTCAGAGGAAAGTTTCTGTTTAGCTGTTGAATATTCTGGAGTGTCTTCTGTTCCTGACTTACCTTCATCTTCTTCAGGGACTTTCTTCAGAAACAGATGATTAAAGATACTGTTTTTCAAACGCCCATATGTAAGAGACTGCTGGAAAGTGCCAACTCCAAAACCTAAACTCATGACCATAGACATACACATACACAGAATCACACAGAATCATCTAGGTTGGAAAAGACCTTAAAGATCATCTAGTCCAACCATTCTCCTAGTACAGTTCCCACCTACAGCATATCCTTAAGCTCTAATTGACCCTACTTCTGAACACTTCCAGGGATGGGGACTCCACCACCTCCCTGGGCAGCCCATTCCAACACCTAACAACCCCTTCTGGAAAGAAATGCTTCCTGATATCCAGTCTAAACCTTCCCTGGTGCAAATTGAGGCCATTCCCTCTTGTTCTGTCTCATTCTACTAGGCTAAAGAGACTCATCCCCAGCTCTCTGCAACCTCCTTTCAGGGAGCTGTAGAGGGCGATGAGGTCTCCCCTCAGCCTCCTCTTCTCCAGACTAAACCCCCCCAGTTCCCTCAGCCGCTCCCCGTACGACCTGTGCTCCAGACCCTGCACCAGCTTCGTTGCCCTTCTCTGGACACGCTCGAGTCATTCAATGTCCTTTTTGTAGTGAGGGGCCCAAAACTGAACACAGGAATCGAGGTGCAGCCTCACCAGTGCCGAGTACAGGGGTCAGATCCCTTCCCTGTCCCTGCTGGCCACGCTATTGCTGACACAAGCCAGGATGCCATTGGCCTTCTTGGCCACCTGGGCACACTGCTGGCTCCTGTTCAGCCGGCTGTCAATCAGCACCCCCAGGTCCCTCTCTGACTGGCAGCTCTCCAGCCACTCCTCCCCAAGCCTGTAGCGCTGCTGGGGGTTGTTGTGGCCCAAGGGCAGCCCCTGGCATTTGGCCTTATTGAAACTCCTGCAGTTGGCCTCAGCCCATGGCTCCAGCCTGTCAAGGTCTCTCTGCAGAGCCTCCCTACCCTCGAGCAGATCAACACTCCCACCCAACTGGGTGTCATCTGCAAACTGACTGAGGGTGCACTCGATCCCCTTGTCTAGATCATCAATAAAGATGTTAAACAGGAGCGGCCCCAAAACCGAGCCCTGGGGGACACCACTCATGACTGGCCATCAACAAGATTTAACTCCATTCACCACAACTCTTTGGGCCCGGCCATCCAGACAGTTTTTTACCCAGCAAAGCGTGTGCCCATCCAAGCCGTGAGCAGCCAGTTTCGCCGGGAGAATGCTGTGAGAAACGGTGTCAAAGGCCTTGCTAAAGTCAAGGTAGCCAACATCCCCAGCCTTTCCCTCATCCAATAAGCAGGTCAGCCTGTCATAGAAGGAGATCAGGTTTGTCATATATACATGTATACATACTTATACACATTCCCATTGATAATGCTGTGAATGAAAGATGAGAAAGCATAAATCAATTAATTTGAGGACAATCAAGACTCATTGATTTAAAAACTGAAAAGGGACTGTTGGGACTATTTATTATGACTTTCTGTTTTGTTCCTCATAAAGAATATTCCTGAATTAATTTCTCTTTTAAATTCAAAAAAAAAAAAAAAAAAAAAAAAAAAAAGTCCTCTCAGCCTTCGTATAAACATTTTCAGTAACGAAGATAATCTGTCTCAGGCTGTGACAAATTGTTCTATTTTTTAATTTTTTTTGCTGCAGAAAATGTTTGCCTTGCTTCTTGTTTCCAGCTCACTGGATCTTGTTATATTGTTGTTTCTCCTTATATGTATATATAAAATAGGATTGTTCTTAACTTTGTGCTAAAATTATTCTTTGGCAATTTTTCTCGAAAAAATAAATAATTTTTAAAAAATAGGTCTTCTGGCTTTACTTAGACAAATTTCATAGTGCTTTTCTAAATTCTGTCCAATACCTCAGTACATTTCCTCTATTAATATGAGGCAGGAACGCAGAATTCCAGAAGCATTTGTGCCATTATCAAGATCAGAAGGAATATAGTCTCTGTCTTCTACTCTCATCTTTATACATATCAGGATTACATTAGTCCTTTTGGTCCCATGATGGTGCCATCACTTTTTCAGTTATTATTTCCCAGAATAAAGTTCTTATTGAAGAAGCATGGACTTCATCTTCTGTTGCTACATATAGGACCTTATATGAATAAAATGCATGGTTTTTACCAGGGTAACAAACTTATCTAGATTACAACTACTGACAGCTTCTCATGTGTTTTTATCGGTTGCACCTGTACTGGCAGTTAATTCAATATCCATTTCCTACTTTCTTCATATAAAAGTTAGAACACAGGGCCATGAATCATTTCCTGTGGGAGCTATCAAAATGCAATCACTTGATTATGGTTTTCTGTTTATAATTGTAGTTTAAAAAGAATTATTCTTTAATCAATTTTTACACTGAAACCCCCTTTTTTATATTCTCAAAGTTATTTTTTAATAAATGTTATTATTGTATTGAAAAAAATTTAAAACATGAAAAAGACAAAACCAGAAGGTATCTAGAAAGAAACAAGGATGCATTAGTTTCTCAAAGTGTCTTGTGATTTTTATACCAAACTCATAATGTGTATGTGGAAGGGGGAGGCAATATACCAAGGCTAAATTTCAGTTGTACAATGATGGTATCTTTGTAGTATTTGTTCAGTAAATAGAAATTAGATGTATATTTCAGTTTTCAAATGAAGAAGGCAAGACTGATAAATGGAAATAAGCCAAATAAGCCACGATCTGTAGTTTAAGGCTCTGTGACTTCTTTTGTTTCATTCTTTGTAAGAGTTTTAAAAGAGAATTTCTAAATAGTTCAGAAATTACTTCCAGAAATTCTGTATAAACTCTTTGAAAATTGGAAAAGGGAGTTATTTCCCACTAGGACTGTCCTTCTCTCTGTTTTACAGAGAGAAGTAATACAGAGAATGATTAAGAAATTATTTGTTTAAATCCTCCTCACTTACAGCATTATAACTGATTTTATTATTTTGGGTGTATTCAGTCATAGCCATCAATTTAGAACTGATTTACCATCCTACTGCTTTTAATATTAGCCTCCAGCTTTTAAAAATGTCTAAAAGCCCAGGCCAGAAATCCAAAAATCCTTGAGAAATGTTAATTACACTTCTGCAGAGCAACTATATACTGCACAAGTATTGCAACTGACAAACATAGATCAATGGGTTTGATGAATCATGGACATGAATGTTTTGGTTATTAAATGCTGACAGACATAAATTCTACAAATATGTATTTGATATGTTAGATAATCTTGAGTAGAGATAATAAAAATTTTAATAAAATATGTAGTTTGGTGTTAGGTTGAATAACAAGGTCAGTAGATGACTTCTGATTATTGTTCAGAATACACTTCCACATTGAAACAATATGGAACAAGCCAGCTTTTCTGCATAGTCACAGAGAACTTGTACTACTATTTTTTATGAGATGCTGGAACGCTACCGTCCCCCGATTTACAACTACAATAGAATGCATTGTTTCCATAGAAACCAAAGAATTTCAAATGAGGGGGAAAAGTAGGCTGCAGCATAATTCTGCCCCTTCTTACAAACAGATAATATAGTAAGCAGACATGCAGGATGAACATAATGCTTGATCTCCTCTGCTCTCCTCCCATTTTTGGGAAGTCTTGCAGAGTGCGTGAATGGCAGTCATAAGAGAGCATCCTGCACAAAAAGAAAAGAAAAACTGATGGTGCCATGCACTGTCATATACTTCCTATATATGCATGTGCACTATGTTAAGAACAAACAGCAAAAGCAATTAAAATAAATAAATCAATACCTTTATTTATAAATTACTAAGAAGTCTTCCTTGCAGTGCCTGTTGCACTTTAGCAGTTGCACTTCATTTGATATGACAAATCCTTGGCAATATTACTGAAGTCTGAAGCCTTTCAACATGCTTTGACTGCCAGTGTATATGCTTTTAGAGATGTACCATTTGTATGATCAAACTTCAAAAAGTCTTCGAAATTATTAGCTTCAAATTAGTGTTATACTGCTATGTGGGAAACAAAAATGAAGAACAAAAATCTAGCCACTTCTTTGAGTGCCAGTACATCTTATTCACTGGGAAAAACTCCCATTTTTTTGCTAACCTATTATTTTTAAAAATGTTGATTTTTTTTTTTTTCAAGTCACCAGGGGATACTTTATATAAAGCAACATCTATAATTTCATATTTGAATATATACCACAGAATTCACGTACCAACTCCAGCATAGTAACCCTAAAAAATGAAAAGAAATAATTTGCAGAAAGAACATTTTTATGACTGTGAAAATCCTAAGGTAATAAGTAACTAAATATTTGCATTCTGTTACTGTTTTAAAAAGCCATGTTTCTAACCATCATCTGCTAATTAGGATAGTAAAACCTGTGCCAGTCTGCAGTTGTCATTTCTGAAGTTAAAGAGCTCTCTGAGTTTTTAGTAACAAATGGAGTATTTCAGGTTCCCATAAATTATAGGACTTTTTGGTAAGAAGCTTTAGGCATTTGTTTGTATGTCTTTAAATTGCTCCAGTTAGAATGTCATTTCTTTATTCCAATAGATAAATAACTTTAATTAGACAACTGCATATGTACTCCCAACTATTTGGACCTTTAAAGCATAAAGATCAGAAGTTAGGAAAAAAATATCCAGTGCTTTTTGTACCTTTTGTGGAGTCCGTAATTCTTGTCAGCATCATCCTTCATAAAGAATTGATATTTATCTGCAGTAAGTACAAAGCAGCAGCGTTTAAACAATTTCCTGAAGCTAATGCCATGCTGGAAAACCTTAGCAGCATCTCAAGCCACCTACAGACTGGTCTATCAGGCCACTGAGCTGTTGAATTACTGTGATTACTGGTATTATTTGACAGTATCCATGTCTTCTGTCAACAGAAAGGAAGATTAAGAAAACAGAAATGCATAGACAAATTTTCTATAGTTCATCTGAGTTGATAGTAAAAACTTCAGAAAGAGTGTTACTTCTTGTGTAGTGTAGAAAAACAGCACTGATTTTCCCTTATGTTTTGAAGACCTGTATTTCAGTAGAGGGTTTCTTAATGTTCCTAATTGTCCAAGCAAGTAGAGATCTTATCTGCATTAAATTCCTAGGGACAGGTGCTTTGTAGCTTGGTCTCCTAAGGATATGAGGCTTACATCCATGCGATACATATCTGTTTATGCATTCAAAGGTCTCCAACTGTCTGACTCAAAACAAAAACAAAAACAAAAACAAAAATCAAAACCAACCAACCAAATAAACAAACAAAAAAACCCACAACCATGTGGGTTTCTCAAAGCTATTCTGTTCCTAGGCTACCAAGAAAGAAAAAGATATGACTAATGCATAAAAAGAGAGGGGAAATCAGCATTTATAAGCACAGCCCCTCAGAAATTCCACTAAGGAAAGAGATGCTATGAAAACCCCAACTGCACAGAAGTTTCAGATGGAGATTGCACTTCAGATATTATACAACAGGATGCAACCACAAGATGTGAGAGCATCTTCATTTTTTGTTATAGTGTTCATGCTTTACCTGATCAGACAATATTAATGAGTGCCTTGAGGGCCATTTTGGTCAAATTTTTGTTCCAGATATTGCTGTCCCAATGAAAGAACCTGTTAGCTTGGAATCAACAAATGATACTTGTCTCCAAACAGATAAGGTATCCCAAAAGAAGTTGCTGACCACTTCTAAGACCATTTATAGGCATAGGGGAGTACTTTTGCTACAGATACTGAACTCTGTGTTTGGAAGGACTGACCAAAGGGGCAAAACATCTCTTAACATAAATGCGTGACACAGTTACCAGATATCATACTGAAACGGAGACATAAACACTTTTCCAACATAACTTCCAAATTAAAAAAAAAAAAAAAAAAAAAAAAAAAAAACCAACCAAGAAAAACTTTATGTGCAAGACCATATTCAGTTTGGGGAAAATTGCTTTTATGTGTAGTGCAAGTTTTCCCATAAAACTGGTTAAAGAATGTTGAGGCTTGCAGGAGGGAGATACTGTTTTAAAGACAGAAACATCTACTAGGTTTTGAGTATGTCTATATAAGCTGAGTTGGGGAGATAACTGGGTTATTTGGAAGTGTTAGCAAAAGATTGTCAGGCTTCACAGCTGAAAATACTGCTTTTTTCTCTGTTGCACATCTCCAAGCATGGTTTAATTCACATTTAAACACCAGGAGGACATGTAAAAAGGGAGGAAAACTAGATATAACATGTTGATACAACCAGCAGAGTCACTGTCAGGACCTTTCTGCTGATTTCTGGATTCAAAGCCATCAAAAGAGCAAGCACCCCAACTGCCTTAAAGGTGTGATAGCCATTATCTATCTGTGGTGGCAAGACAAATGATTCCTTTGCTTTCCAAGATGCAGCCATTCACATTTCAATTCAGTGTTAATGAGGGTAGTTTTCCTGTACTCTTTACCTTTTTGGTTTTCGTTTTTTCGTTGTTGGCTGCCTTATTAATAGTTTTTCTGATCATCCTTTTACTGAGGGAACTTCAGGCAGAATTCCTCTGGGAGCTTGTGATAGGAAGCAAGGAAGGGATACAACCATTGCCTGATGGAGACATCGCTGTTTTGGGGAATGTCAGCACCATGAAACGGACCATTGGGCTGAAGTTGTAGTGCAAGGGTTGTTCCCTTCCACAGATTCTGCCCAGCATCAGGCTGTATAAATTCAGGGTGGGACAGAGCTATGACGAGATACTTGGTCCACAAGGAAGGATAGTCCTGCCCTTTCGGAAGCGAGTCTAATACCATGATGTTAACATACTTCTACTGCTTCCAGATCCAATGTTAGTGACAGTCAGCTGTCTCTGCACTTCGCTTGAGGTGAACATGCATGATGTTAGCCAGTTCCTTACTCTTGTATTTCTAGGTTAATATGACTTTGTATTCTGTGAGAAAATACATACACTCCCTAAAATGTATACAGAATCTGAGATTATGCTACCACAGTGAAAAACTTAGTTGTATAACAATATTAAGCAACAAACAAGGAATGATGTTTAAAGTAACAATTTGGTTAACTGAAAACTACTAATTTTATATGAAAAAAAATTATAGATGCTGTACACTTACAATAGACACTTCTTTCGTTACAGCTTACTGAATCATCTACTGATCTCTATTTAAAAAAATAATGTAAATCACTCCAATATCTGCCCTAAAAGTAATGCATCTGGAAAATCTGCTTTCTTGAATGCAGGTTAGTTCTTCCAGCTGCTCAGGTTACCTCAGAGATACCCAACCAGTGCCAGACCCTTCATTCGCTACCCTGAGGTCCAGAGTGGACTTTACAGTACAAAGGGAAGACCTCGGTAAATGTGTGTGTCTTGCCTCAAGAATAGCATTCCTTATCAAGTAATGCAAACGATATAAAATCTGACACAATTACAGCTTATTAAATATGTATTTCCCAGTCCTCATATTGCTAGGTGAAAGAGATCTTACTGTGGCTACATCAGAGCAGTCAGTCAAAGACATTTGGGATGGCATCTGTAGATCCCTGGCAGGTATGTAAGTAGAGTAGATAAATAATGTAGCTCAATACCATAGGTTTCTAAAATGACTAGCAGTAATGGGGAAGAGAGCTGATTTTCTTCTGGGGATTCAGTTAAAGGAACTTCATAAGATCTTTAGGAAATGTTAAGCTTTCACCCGATGAGAACCAAGCTCCTCCAACTACATGTCTGAAAACAGTAATCATTTCTTAAAATCTTTGTCAATCTTTTTTTTTTTTTTTACTTTCTATACATGTTAGCACATATGTTACTTGCCATTGATGAGATATTTGAACATAAATAGTCACTGAATTTATAAGAAGACGTGCTTTAAACATCAATGTACTGGACAGAGTAACCACCTGCCATGCCATGTAAATTTGGAAGTGCTATACAATGCTTGATATTTCTTTCATATATATATATATATATATATATATAGATATATAGATATATATATATATATAAAATGCAATTTTGCTGTATACTCAACAGAACAATCGTTGCCTAAAATATGAATAGATCATACTATGGGACAGGCACATTAAAGTTAAAGCTGAGCCCAGAGTGGAAATTATAAACATCTGAGTTTTTTCTCTTTTGTTACCCTTAAGAGTAGATGCCCCAAATCAGCTTCTCCAAACGACTTGCATCCATCATTTCAGAGTCACAGAACACAGATGACCTTGTATGTAAGGAAAGCTTCCTTCTGGGGATGAACAAATGGTTTGACACCCCATAAAGACACCCAGGTTTTATGAAACAAACTCCAAATTGAGGCAGCCAAAATGAAGAGCTTAACCTGAAGATTTCTTTCTATTCTTACCTCAAAGGCAGGTATAATGATTGATCCATCTGGCAAGGTTGTTTTTATGAAGTAATTAGTGTTTGAAAGGACTGCTGAATATGAAAAAAACATCATAAAATGGTATGTGTCATTATTAAAGGAAAATCAGTTACATCTCTAGAGCTCTCTGAAAGCTTTAATAGTTATTGTTGAACTCAAGTACATATCCACAGTCAGTCATTATCTTTAAGAGTATGCCAACTTTAAAGGGAAAAGTGCAAATTTTAAACACCACTTTGCACATTAGAGTTTCAATAAAAGTTAAGAGGTCTCACTACATAATAAATCCTGGACAGAAGAAAGAGTAACAATTCTAATATTAATATTACTAATGATCACTGATGACAAATGGTATGAAGGCTTATTATTTCAAGTAATTGTCCATGACTACTTAACCAAATTTTTAGACAAATGTGTTTGGCTCCCCTTGTACCTCTTTCCACTCCCGCCGATCTGGCATAAACAATAATGGAGAGTAAATGTTAAACTCCATACAAAGAGGCACAGAAACTGAATGTGAAGGGCCTAATTCTCTGGTGGTGCAACCATGGAATTTTGCCAGCACAGAAATTTGGCTCTACATGTGCACACACAAGCTGTTGGCTGCCAGTTTTTGTATGTACAGCCAAATGCAGAACAGAAACAATAACACGTAACTCAGTTAGGCTCTCATAAGTAACCAACATGTTCTGATTAGAAATAGCGAATAGTCACATAGGCGCATGATTAATACAGAGTAAAATTCAGTCACATTCCAAAAGTACTTTTGTGAAACAAAGGCATTAACGGAAATCCATCTGAAGAGGCTAAATTTGTCAGATTAATTATTCATTGTGCAGTAGTCCTTTATGTGTAGTGCTGGGGTTAGCAATAAAGCAAGGAAGAGTTACAGCATACAACAGCAATGCAGAGCAGTTCTTCAGCAAAACAAGCAAATAAAACAGTAAGGTAAACAAAGAGAACAATGAAAAAGCAGGGTGTCACTGAAGATGTAAGCTGTGTTTAGTCCAAATTCAGCAGGACCTAGAAAGCAAGAGCATCTTCTGTAACCAAAATGTAGCTGAGAATATGATGCAGTTGTGGAACCCTGTATTAATGGAGAACTTTAGTATCTTTTTTGAAGCAGGAATAAAAGATATTTCAGGCATACTCTGGACCTGTGCAAGATTCAGTTAGTAGTCTCTGTCACAGTTGGAGAACTACTGGGAAACAAACCATTAAAAATCCCACATGGCAGCATTGCTAGACGTCCAAATAAATCTGAGTTATATTACTCAACAGTGAAAGAGTGAAACAGCTGTACAACAGACAGTTGGTCATTCCTCTTGTGTCACAGCTGGAAAGCCACAGATGCATTGGGCTGCCTTGTTGAGAGGATTAATGTGTCTTTGCAGGACTACTTTTTGTCCTGGGTGTTCTGCCTTTTCTGTTTCCGACAAGTGGACTGGTGCTGGATGATCCACTGTGCCTATATTGATGGTATTAATACATCAGAGGTACAAAGCTGAAATCCTCTGCAGCAATTCGGGTTTCCGATGTGGCTTTGTTACTATTCAGCCACCTAAATTTGCCTCCTGCTGGTGACCTCCTCTGTTTCCACGGGCAACCACCTCACAGTACTACCATCAGCAAGGTGAATTAACCTGTCTGTTTGGAATTCATATGCACAAAGAGATCCCATCTATCTTTAAAAGCCACAGAGAAAGGAATCTTTTAAAACTATTTTCCTTTTGGAAGACCACTTATTTGGCCCTTGTTTTCCATAAGCACTCCTTTTTCACATACAGTTTGCAGACCTTTCAAGACAGGACAGGTTCAGGAAGGCCTTCCAAACTAGGTCTCTGAGACAGAATAGAATAACTTGGATAGCTCTGCAGACTAAATTCCTAATTTTTAAAAATATTTGTCATCTTCTTTCTTCCTCCCTTGTATTTTTTTTTTTGAAACAGGATGCTCTCTTGTTTTTACACTTGTATTATTTCATCAATATAAGAGCAGAGTGCCACATTTGAGATTAGGCTGGTTTACTGTCTTTTACAGGTTAGTCAATTCTGAACAGAAAAGCTAATAAATTAGCAAGGTTACACTGTACCAGCTAGAGCTGTCTGAGACTGAGCTGAGACACAGAAACATTTCCTGGAGCAACTCAGTCATACAGAGACAAGCAGCCTTTGTACACTGCCGCTTATTCTTTTTTTCCCAAAGACATTTATTAATACATAATGCAATGGAGCCAAGGCTCACTGTGTTCTTTGCTTCCTACATGATGCCTCTGTTCCTCCAGGAGCAAAAAGAATAATCTCGTATGACCTCCTTGCATTGTACTCACTTAAGAAGAAATACAATCCATCTTTCTATATTTAATCTACACTTTCTGATTACCTGATCATCTGATCATCTACCAAAGATATTTATTTCCTATGACATCAGTAGGAAGGTTTTGGAACTATCACTTCCTGAAGTGACTTTTCAGCTATCCTTCTCTTGCCAAATTGCACATTACTCTCTAGTGATGAATAATAGGCTATATTGTTGCTCAATATGTATGACAGGAGAAGGGAGTGATAAGTAATGATGAATTTGGATCATTTTGATAGACCAAACTCAATTCCTTAGGCTTTGTGAACAATAGGCTCTTGTGCATCCAGTGTCACATATCTGAAAGCAAAAAAGGAAATCCTACTTTAAAAGGTATCCATTTCCTATAGACAACAGACTTTCAGACCAAAGCTTTTGCTACAAAGCAAATATGACCTTCCATAGTTATGCAGTGTACTGCTTTCATTTACTTCTGTAAATGAAATTAGTGAGGCTATTATTAGAAACATTTATACAGCTGCTGTAGGTTTGAACAATTTGAAGATTAATTTCAAAATAGAAATTGGAACAAAACAGAAATTATAAATAAATTCAGAACAATATGATGTAAAACTCAACAGAACTTGGCAAAAAATATAGAACTCAAATGAAACACTTCAAGGGTAAAAATTACACAAACCAATCTATTCTATTTGCCCTGCAAAAAGATTTACCTCAAAAGAGGATTTGTGGTAAGAGAAAATTCTCTCATGTGAAATAAAAAGGTACAATGAGATCAGATCTTCATACCTGCACATAATCAGACTGAGTGGAAAGAGATGTATTTTTCCACCTGGAAGATAATTAAATTCTGGCACAACCTATCAAGAGATATATGATGGAGTCCCTATCATTTTAAATCAGGACTGCATAACTTGATAAAAATATTCTATTCTCCAGTTATAGACATGGTTCAAAATTTATTCAGTAAAGTTCTCCACCTGATATTGTATTAAAAATGACACTCATTTCACTAATGAACTTCTCAGGCCTTTATATCTATAAATGTAAGTATAAATTACTATGCACTTCATTCTATAACAAATCATAAGCTATACCACCCTCTGAAGACATCCATGTAGCAAAATATTCATTGATAAATTTAGCAATATTAATCTATATTTAGAAATGTACAAGCAGTCTCATAAACTATTTCATATGTGGTAACACAAGCTTTTATTTACTTTCTGTATAACCTAGAGGTCATAATATAGAATTTACTGGTTTGGGATTCTGATTTTAGAGAAAATAAAGAAATATAATAAATCTAATAAACAGGAAAAAAAAAAACAAAGAATAAAAATGTAGCTTGGACATCCATGATGGGAAAATAAATATATAAGGATTTGGCTTTATCCCCCAAACTGTAGAATATATATATTTACTATATAATTTCATATCCAAGAAAAAATAGACTTAATAACTCAATAAGATGATACTTATATACCTGCACTGGGTTTAAATTAACATTGCTATTAGACTGAATTAGAGCTGTATATAGTATCCATATTCCATAGCTCTAAGTTTCATTAGTGGTTTATTTGGCACACTGACTGTGTTCTTTCCTCTTTTGTGGAAGCAGGACACCAAGACCCAGGTACCCTGGTGTCCTGTGTCAGAGCCAAAATTTAATCATGGGTTTCCACTGAGATCCATCCTTTTGAGGTAATCTCCTCAAGGAGGTAGAACAGAGTTTGTACAGTAGCAGAAGCAGATAGATTCACAAGTTTTGTGCAGCTAAAGCTTATGGCATTTTTCTTGAACTAGACCATGAAATTTAGGGCAGGATTCAATTGACTAAATAAGTGTTTAGTGCCATTTGAAGCATCCTTGCACATTCTGTGAGATGTTCAGTTGCTGTTCCAGAAAAAGGGGAGCATGATAGCGCCCTTTACATCCTGTGTCATACATGCCAGTCCCATGTAGTTGTCTCTCATAAGCCAGCATGTCTTGTATGACACTGTCTCTATTGAGGCAGCTGAATTTGAGCTGATTAGCAAAGAAAAACAAGAAATGCACGCAATATCTCAGTTTCTGCCAAGTCTTTAAGAATTATACCTATAGGGTATAGGTCAACTCCTCCAGGGATTCATGATGCTACATATGGGCCTCCTTTTCTCCAAATAGTTTATTTCTTCATTACCTAGTCATACAGTTGAAAGGGTTACATTTAATATAAAATAAAACCAAAATTAATCAAACAAAAAAAAATCAACCAAACAAACAGAAAATATGCCCAGCCAAAATAAAAATAAACAACAAACCCAAACACCCTCACAAAACCTCACCTCCCCTTGTCTCTCCTGCCAGACTTTATTTTAAGATTTCTGATGCTAGATTTTTCCTTCTAGACTCACCGTCCCTCAGAGAATTCCCTGACAGAAGGTTCCCAAATGAGCATCATTAGGAGATCAAACTTTTACAACAGTTGATCTGTTGCTTAGTTACCAACTCCCTGGAGTTATGACTTGACAAACTGCTTTGTCCTGAACAGAAGTTGACGTTATGTCCAAAGGGGCTCCCACCTGAAAAGAGGATCATCAAGATTAAACAACCCTCTGATGTCACCTTGGATCACACTCCATTGAAATTGCAGCATGGAAAACACTCAAAAAAAAAAAAAAAAAAAAGATACACTGGTCCCACATACAAATTGCATTTCACCGTCTTAGCATACAGATTCATAGAGCATCTCTAGTATCAAACAGAAATCAAAAGTTCTGCACTGACAGATTCCCTCTGTCACATCACATTTGGATATGGAAATTAATATTCAGCCTTCTGAAGCTCCAAATGTGAAGGATGTCCAAGTTAAAAGTTCTGGCATAGGGTTACCTTAAATTTAATAGAGAATTGTTTAATTTAAGATGTTAACATTAAAAAATATCTAAATCACACCCAAGACATTATAAAACTATGATTTTCTAAATATTCATCTGTTCATACATTCTCTCAAACCATCTTTCCCATCTAAATAATTAGGCATTTCATTTCTTTAAAAATATGTCTTGAGAATTAACAAAAAGTCAATTCTCTGTTCCAAATTCTGAAAGCAAATATGGAAAAGAAAGCACCTAGTCCAAACGGGTGATAAATTTTTTTCTCCAGAAAGGTTGGAGTGGACAAAAGGATTTTCCTGTCAGTTTTGCCCTTTATGTCCTGCTCAGTCTTCACCTTGAAAGAAAGCAATGCACTTTATTAATTTTCAAAATGAAAGCTTATTATTTCTCCAAGTGATTCTTGATCACTAGCAAATTCCCCACAGAGTTTTATTTGAGGATATTTGATATCTGGGCATTTGTCATCCTTTTAAGACTGAAATAAATTAAATTTAAAATAAAATTAAATCTCTTCCTCCAGCTTTTTTTTTTTTTTAAAAAAAAAAAAAGAAAAGTTTAATTCATCAGGAAAATCACTGAGAAAAAAACTACATTTTTTGTTCATATGAACTTGAACCATAACAGAATGCATTATACATTCATGTTATACCTCCATATTTGGATTATAAAAGAAAAAGCATACTAAATACTGTACATTGACACAGATGTATGTATACATACATATAGCCATACACTTGTATGAATATATACATATATACATATACATAATAATATTCTAACACTACAGATTTTTCTGTGTCTGAAAAGAGAAATTCCCAAAGAATCCCAAACTTAAAAAACCCCTATCAGTTTCTCCCTGTCCTCTTCTTATTATTACCACCTGATGATGGCTGAATAGTGTCTCCTTGTTGTCTTTCTAATCCTTCACAAAATGCCAGAGTATTTTAAAAACATGCTTATTCTGGATAATTTACCAGAGTTTCCCAAATCTTAGGTAACTATTAAAAAACCAAGCAAACAAACAATCAACCATCCCACCAGAAACATTTGACTTCAAAATTCACAAAGGCCTTTTCTGCAGTTCCTGTAGGATGCATAGGGCTCATATGTTTTCCTACTTAAGAAAAAATATCTTTTCAGAAACAATGACCTTTTATGCAGGACTATATAAAGGTCTATGTCCAAACTACAAATCAGAGGCTTAGAGTGAAACTAACAGAACTGTAATAAAATAGTGAAATAATAATCTCAATCTTATTTATATGAAATCTGTCACATGACAATGTATAAAATCTGGTGGTGTTAGCTTGAAGTCACAGAATCACAGAATCATTCAGGCTGGAAAAGACCTTTGGGATCATCGAGTCCAACATCAGCCCTACTCTACAAAGTTCTCCCCTACACCATATCCCCCAACATCTCATCTAAACGAACCTTAAACACATCCAGGGATGGTGACGCCACCACCTCCCTGGGCAGCCTATTCCACTGTCTGACCACTCTTTCTGTGAAGTTTTTTCCTAATATCCAGTCTAAACGTCCTTTGTTGCAGTTTAAAGCCATTCCCTCCTGTTGTATTGCTAATTACCTGTGAGAAGAGACCAGCACCAACCTCTCTACAATGTCCTTTCAGGTAGATGTACAGAGTGATGAGGTCTCCCCTCAGCCTTCTCTTCCTCTAACTGAACAGTCCCAGCTCCTTCAATCTCTCCTCACAGGATTTGGTCTCCAGGCCCTTCGCCAGCTTCGTTGCCCTCCTCTGCACTCGCTCCAGCACCTTGATATCTCTCTCGTATTGAGGTGCCCAAAACTGGACACAACACTACAGGTGTGGCCTCACCAGTGCAGAGTACAGGGGGACTATCACCTCCCTACTTCTGCTGGTCACACTATATCTAACACAAGCCAGGATGCCGTTGGCTTTCTTGGCCACCTGGGCACACTGCTGGCTCATGTTCAGCTGCTTGTCAATGAGAACCCCCAGATCCTTCTCTCCCAGACAGTTCCAGCCACACCTCCCCAAGCCTGTAGCCATGCAGGGGGTTGTTGTGGCCCAAGTGCAGGACCTGGCACCTGGCCTTGTTGAAGCTCATCCCGTTAACATTGTCCCACCGATCCAATCTGTCTGAGTCTCTCTGTAGTGCCTCTCTATCCTCATGCAGATCGACACTCCTGCTTAACTTGGTGTCATCTGATACTGATAATACACTCTGTGTCCTTATCAAGATCATCGATAAAGATGTTGAACAGAAATGGTCCCAACACCGAGCCCTGAGGAACATCACTTGTGACTGGCCACCAGCTGGATTTAGCTCCATTGACCACCGCTCTCTGGGACCATCCATCCATCCATCCAGTGCTTCACCCAGCAGACTGATCTCTAATCCAGGCCATGGGCAGCCAGTTTTTCTATGACAATTCTATGGGGAACTGTGTCAAATGCTTTTTGAAAATCCAGGTAGATAATACCCACAGCCTTTCCATTGTCCAATAGTCGGGTCACCTTGTCATAGAAGGAGATCAGGATTGTCAGGCATAACCTGCCTTTCATAAGCCCATGTTGACTGGGTCTGATCCCCTGGTTGTCCATAATATGACTTTTAATGGCACTCGAGATGACCTGCTCCATGACCTTCCCTGGCACCGAGGTCAGACTGATAGGTCTATAGTTTCCTGCATCATCCTTTCTGCCTCTCTTGTAGATGGGTGTCACACTTGCCACCCTCCAGTTCAATGGGACCTCCCCAGTTAGCCATGACTTCAGGTAAATCATGGACAGCAGCTTGGCGAGCACATCTGCCAACTCTTTCAGCACCCCTGGGTGTAACTCATCCGGTCCCACAGACTTGTGTGCATTCAAGTGGTGCAGCAGGTCTCTCACCACCTCCTCTTCAACTGTGCTGACCTCAATCTGCTTCCCTTCCCCAGCTCCCAGCTCCTGAGGCTGGGTGTCCAGGGAACAGCCACTTCCACTGCTAAAGACTGAGACAAATAGGCATTGAACACCTCAGCCTTTTCCTCATCCTTTGCTACTATGTTTCCCTCTGCATCCAATAAAGGAGGGAGATTTTATCTAATCCTGCTTTTGCTGTTAATGAATTTATAGAAACATTTTTTATTATGCTTAACAGCTGTAGCCAAGTTGAGCTCTAGCTGTGCCTTGGCTCTCCTAATGTTCTCCCTGCATAGCTTCACATCTTTATAGTCTTCCTGAGAGACCTGCCCCTTCTTCCAAAGGTCAGATTCTCCTTTTGTTCTTGAGATCCAGCCAAAGGACCCTGTTTATCCAGGTCAGTTTCCTTCCCCACCTGCTTGTTTTCTGACACACAGGAACAGCCTGCTCCTGTGCCTTTAAGACTTCTCTCTTGAAGTACATCCAGCATTCCTGGACTCCCATATCCTTCAAGTTTGCTCTCCGAGAGTCTAAGATGGCAGTTTTACTAACCCCTCTCTTTGTTTCTTCAAGGATCAAAAATTTGATCATCTCATGATCACTGCACCCTAGACAGCCTCAAGCCTTTACTTCCCCCACAGGCTCTTCCCTGTTCACAAGAAGCAGGTCCAGGAGGGCACCTTCCCATGTCAACTCACCAGTTGTGTGAGGAAGTTATCCTCCACACATACCAGGAACCTCCTGGATTGCTCCCTCTCTGCTGTGTTGTGATCACAGCAGATACCCAGAAGGTTAAAGTCCCCCATAAGAACAATGGCAAGTGACCACAAGATTTCTCCCAACTCTTTACAGAAGGCTTCATCCACCTCACCACTTTGGTTGGGGGGGGTATAGCAGACTCCCACAATAAGATCTGCTTTATTGGCCTTTAACCTAATCCAAACACTCTTAAGCCTGTTTCACTATACGTGATTTCTGAGCTCTCATAGCATTCTCTAACATACAGGGCCACTCCATCACCTCTCCTTCCCTGTCTATCCCTCCTGAAGAGCTTGTAGCAATCAATTGTGGCACTCCAGTCATGTGAGGCATCCCTCCACGTTTCTGTGATAGCTACTATGCCATAATTCTTGTGTTGTATCATGGCTTCAAGCTCCCCCTGTTTGTTGGTCATACTGCGTGCATTGGTATAGATGCACTTGAGATGAGCAAAGGAATCCAACACCTTTTTGTGAGTGTGGGCCCCATTCCCTACCAGACACTTCTCAGGTGATTCCATGATTTCTAAACATCTATCCCTTCTCTCAAATGTAATGGCAGAGGGAGACCCCTCACCAGTCCACCATCCTTCAAGCTTTGACACACTTCCCTTGACCTTATTCCTAACAGGCCCAGTTATCTCTCCCTCCCCCCTCATATCTAGTTTAAAGCCCTGTCAATAAGCCCTGCTAACTCCTACCCCCAAATCCTTTTCCCCATCTGGGACAGGTGCATCCCACCTGTCCCATTTGTTGCCAGCAGACCAGGTCCCTTATAAACTTTGCCATGATCAAAGAACCCAAAATTCCAGTGGTGGCACCAGTCTCTCCGAGCCACGTGTTAATCAGATATGTTTTCCACCCTCTTTCAGTGTTTTTCCTTCCCTTCCTTGAGGGATGGATGAAAATGCCACCTGTGTTCCCGAGCCTTCAACTAGCCACTCCAGTGCCATGAAGTCCTTTTTGAGTGACTTTAGACTTCTCTCTACCACTTCATCATCACCTGCCTGGATAACCAACAAAGGGTAGTAATCAGAGGGCTGCACCAAGCAGTGATCTTCCTTTTAATATCTCTAACCTGAACCCTAGAGAGGCAGCAGACCTCCCAACGGTATGGGTCTAGTCAACATATGGCCCCTCCATACCCCTCAGAACAGAGTCACCCACTACAATTACCCTCCTTTCCTTCTTAATTGAAGAAATTGCAAGTTGTGGGGCTGAGAGACAAGCTGCGGGGGTTTCACTATATGGATCCTCATTTCCATCTTCATTTGGCTGGATGCCTTGTTCCAGAGCCTCATACCTGTTGTACAATGGCAACTGGGAAGGTGAAGGGGGCCAAGAAGGTTTTTGCTTGCCTTTCGGAGGAAGGACCTCTGTCCATTCCTGCCTGTTCCTGTCAGTCAGTCAGTGTGTGATGAAATTGACCATCTCTCTACACTCAAACCTTCCAAGGGTTCAACAGACTGCAGCTGTAGGGATTTAGACTTCACTGCAAGAAAGGAACATTTACTTGATTAAAAACAAAGTTTTATTATCATAGAGGAGAAGATGATGCATTGCACAGCTCCACATTCAGCAGTCAGTGTCTTCTGAAAGCTTCCCTAGTCTATGGCACTAAAGTGGAGAAATGTAAAACTTTTAAGAGAGTCCCATTTGTATCTTGTCTAGTAGCTGAATGGATATTTGACAATAGTTTTTTCAGGTACAGGGCCACTTAGAGTCAGCTATCCTTGCCAAGAGTGACCCTCAGCCTCAATCAGTTGCTAATGGGTAGGCAGGTGCACGTCTTGGGGATGACAGACCTTTGGAGACCATGGTGGCCAGGATGTTATTTGCAGAGGGATCTTGGCTGGTGAAATGGTATTCATGGGCTGCTGTGGAGCCACTCCTCAGCAGGAGGGAGAGATTTTCCAGCCCAGAATAATGCCCCAGTTGCAGAGCCGAGATGATGCCAGAGCAACATCACCCTGATGGGCTGGGGCAAGCTGCCAAGGCCACATTCTCATGCAGATTTGGGCCTGTAAGTGTGCAGTGAACCTGAAACTGGTACAAGGAGAGCGAATGTGAGCCCCTTTCAGAACAACTAGCCTTACCCATTTGACTGTTTGGAGAAATTAACTATTAACTTTGATCATATTTTTTAGGGAAGAAAAACTGATTAACAGTCCCCCCTGCTGGGGTAAAAACCAAAAAATGTCCGATACAACAGCACAATACATGCCATAAATTCTTTCATGTGTTACCTGTGTAAAGGCTTTCTACGAAAGCACAGCTGCACATTTCAAAACTATTTTGTCTGCTTTGTAGAGAAGGGAAATTTTAACAAGTGCCTATTGTAGAAACAGAGTACTGCAAGGAGGTACATCCATATCATTATAACAAAAATGTTCAGCAAAAGGCAATGTAGGGATGTGCCAGTGACTCCCATATTCTCACTGTGGTTTGGATAAATTGGAGGTGCCATTCCCTGGGGAGGAGTGGGAAGCAGAAATACAGCGTTTTGGATAAAGACCTTCACAGGAGTTGCAGTGTAAGTGTGTCATAGAGTATCCCCACTCAGAGCTGGCACTCTGTACAGTTTGATGGAGTAATTCAGCAAGGTTTGGGCTCATGAAGATTCCAGAAATAAAAAGGAGCATTACTGGAAGTAAAATCCCAACTTGAACATATCTTTGTGGCAGACTCTTCTGCAGAGTATTTTCAAAACCCGCACAATTGGAAATGGTTCACAGAGTTGGGCATGGTTCATTAGACAAGTGTTCATAATGGCCTCCTGTTACATCTGCTGAAAGTAAAACGCTTTGATCTTGCATCCAGGAGCAGATTTTGAGACTGCCTACAATATCATGCATGCTGGTGGTAATTTACCCTTAATTTTCCTATTCTGTTTGCATTTCAGAGCAGCAGGGAAGTTGACTTAACTCTAAATGCTGTAGTGTCAAAAGAATCAGCAGGAGCCGCTGCCAGCATTCATGTAAATGTCTTCTCTTCACATTTCAAACCAAAATATCGGATGTTTGTTTATTAATATGCCATAGCCAAGCAGATAGTCAAAGAATCTAGCAGCTTCCTGAACTTTTATGAAACTCCTGGACATTTATTAAAAGCAATTAATTGGTTTACTGATCTTCAGCACTCATATATATTTGCCTCTATCTGCTAACTCAAATTCCTTATTAATTAAATACTATATTAATTGTTATCTCTCCCATCAGTATGTTGCTAACATTTATTGACAAACCACTTCATTTTTTGTTCTTAATAAAGCTTCTGATACGTGATCAATGTTCTATTGTTTAGGGGTAGTTTGATTTTTTTTCCTATTTTTTAAAGGATATCAGTTCAGTTTCTTGGGGAAAAAAAAAAAAAAAAAAGCCCAACATATTTTTTTTCTTTTATTTGTTTCCAAATTCCCACATTAGTCTGGAATCAGAAAACCCAGGAGAATTTTTGTTGTTGCTGATATAAAGCAGATTGTTGCATGCACCTGGTATATTTTATGTTCAAAATGGGAAACAAGCTAAGCATTGGTCTGGAAGTTCTTGAGACACAGTGAATCTGATTTAATAAATTCCTTCAGTAAACAAATGTAGTCAAAAAAACATTAATTGAGCCAGAAGACTTTTCTGCTTGGGAACAGACATT
This sequence comes from Athene cunicularia, assembly GCF_003259725.1. Taxonomy (NCBI): domain Eukaryota; kingdom Metazoa; phylum Chordata; class Aves; order Strigiformes; family Strigidae; genus Athene; species Athene cunicularia. The sequence continues at coordinate 65,046,944 of NW_020799097.1, read as the reverse complement.
CCAAAGGAGTAATTTTAACTGCAAATGGCATTTTTGGTTTGTTTTTTTGTTTTGTTTTGTTGTTTGTTTTTTTTTTTTTTTGGGGGGGGGGGTGTTTTGGTTTGTTTTTTTTTCAGAATGAGAATTTCACTCTCTTATCATGGCATCCAAACTTACCTCATCATACAGACCCTTAGACTTCATCTCATCCACAGGCTGCTGCTTCTGCTCCGCAGCAACAGGTTCTCTCAGCAGCCCTCTGCAGTGGGTTGACCCTGGCTGGATGTCAGGGTCCCACCAAAGCCTCTCTATCACTCCTCCCCCTCAACTGGACAGGGGAGAGAAAATATAATGAAAGGCCTGTGGGTCAAGATAAGGACAGGGAGAGATCACTCACCAGTTACCCTCATGTGCAAAACAGACTTCACTTGGGGAAAAATTACTTCTTTTATCACCAATCAAATCAGAGTAGGATAATGAGAAATAAAACCAAATCTTACAAACACTTTCCCCTCACCCCTTCCTTCTTCCTGGGCTTAATTTATGATTTTCTCTACCTCCTCTCCCACAATAGGACAGGGGGATGGGGAATGGGGGTTGCTGTCAGTTTGTCACACATTGTCTCTGCTTCTCCTTCCTTCTCAGAGGGAGGACTCCTCACACTCTTCCTCTGCTACAGCGTATGGGTCCCTCCCATGGCAGACAGTTCTCCCCGAACTTCTTCCACTTGAGTCCTTTCCATGGGCTGCAGTTCTTCACAAACTGTTCCATCCTGTGTTCACTCCACGGGTTGCAGTTCCTCAGGAGCAGACTGCTCTGGCATGGGTCCCTCACGGGGTCACAAGTCCTGCCAGCAAACCTACTCCAGCGTGGGCTCACCTCTCTCCATGGGGCCACAGGCCCTGCCAGGAGCCTGCTCCAGTGGGGGCTTCCCACAGGGTCACAGCCTCCTTCAGGCATCCACTGCTCGGGCTTGGGATCCTCCCCGGGCTGCAGGTGGAGATCTGCTCCACTGTTAACCCCCATGGGCTGCAGGGCACAGCTGCCTCACCATGGGCTGCACCGCGGGCTGCAGGGGAACCTCTGCTCTGGCACCTGGAGCACCTCCTCCCTCTCTTCTTCATTGGCCTTCAGGTCTGCAGAGTTGTTTCTTGCACATATTCTCAATCCTCTCTCTGGCTGAAGTTGCCCACTTGTGGAGCAACTTTTCCCCTTCTTAAATATGTTATCATGGAGGCACTACCACCTTTGCTGATGGGCTTGACCTTGGCCAGTGGTGCATCCATCTTGGAGCTGATTGGCATTGGTTCCATCAGACATGAGCAAACTTCTGGCAGCTTCTCACAGAAGCCACCCCTGGAGCCCCCCCTGCTACCAAACTCTTGCCATGCAAACCCAGTACACCTCTCAGCAATCTGCAGAGAGAATTCAGCTGCAATTTTCCTCCTCTCTTCTCACTAGAATGAACTGTGAATGATTTAGGTATATAGAAATGTGACAGCCACTTAAAAATACATACAAACAAAATCCACCTTAACAGTAAATTATTAGCTAGAATCTCTTGTACAGTGAAGGGTAGGTGACAGAATTAGTTTTAATAAATGAGTTAAAGCTCTATTTTGTAAAATATACCTTTGAAGTGAAAGTACAGAAACAGAGAATATAAACCTAGAGTATTCTTTTGAATTTTTCATGGTGGTTTGATGAAAAATAAATTGAAATAAAAAAAATAACAAAATCTTTTCTAAAAATCCCTTCTGGTACTTTTTCACTGGATTATCTTAAATTCCTGTGCAACCCCTTGGTAAAAATCTGAAGAGTTGTAAAACTTGTATTGTGAGTACTGCACTGCTCTTCATAAACCGATTATTAGATTATCAATTACATCCCACAATTTTATCTTTACAGATATTACACCTTCTTATTTGCATGCAAAATCTGGCCACCAACATTAATACATCACATTTTAATGGGGTAAAAAATCTACCTAATGACTAATATCATTACTTCTGAGATGCACTACACAAACACAAAAAGTGAACATTTAATAATATTTAAAAATAAAACCCAGGATTTGAGAAAGATCAGTCAGCACATGACCAATGTGATTCATTTCATGACTGCTAGAAGGTATTCACAAACTACAATAATGAATAGAAGCTTGTGGGAATAAGATATCAGGAGCCCAAATCTTACTTCAAAATGCTTTTAAATCCCCCCCTGAGGTTATGAGCTCTTAGGGTACAAACAACTATTGTTGGATGCATCTCACTTCATATAGACATCTAAAACTTGGTAGTCTGCATCTAAGCTAGTTCTCTTCTGTTTCTAAGCTAGTTCTCTTCTGCTTCTAAGCTTCCAGCAAATTCTTCCCTTCTTGGGGAGAAACTTGCATTTCCAAAAAACAATTGGTCTCATGCAAAGATGGTTGTTTAAAACTGGTGAAGTGCCTTGTCATGTCTAATTGTCTTTCCATAGTCTGTGAAGAGTGAATATCTTAAACTTCAAGTATTTATTTTTCAACAGAGTGAGATGAATTCCCCTGTCACTGAACATGCACTGCTACTTAAAAAGTCCTTAGGTGTGAGCTTAGGTAATATCACTGCAAATGTATAATTACAGTGGAATAGAATACATTGACCTTAAGGGGATTCTTGCCAAAATATTATTCTTTTCCAACCCACAATGTTTTGCAGAACTGTATCATGTTTCTACTTCTGAATAATTATGTAGTTGTTATTTTATGCTATATAAGTATGTAGTTAGTCACTCAACAGTGGCTCATTTTCAAAGGACCACCTCTCCTGTAGCTTAATAAACAAGGGCTGATCCTTCCCAGCCTAACTTAAGGTAATAAAATAATACCTCTGGAGACTTGAATCGTTGTCTAGAAATGTTATGTCTTTTCATTGACTGCTGAAGAGGGTGGATGAGGCAGAAAGCTGGGGGTGAGGCAGAAAGCTGGGGAGTATCTAGGTCTCTAGGTGGGTTTAGTGAAATGTTGGAATTTGGATGGACTGGGTTGAGACTGAGCATCCACCTCAGGAATCAAAGAAAATCAAACCCAGCTACTAAAATATAAGACAGTAAGATGATTAAACAAGACCTCCATAAACCAGACCTTTAAAAAATGATGCTATCACTAAACTGCAGTACAAATCATGAAAATTGAACTAAGTTTCTGCCACTGTCTTGGATTTTGTTTTAAAAGCCCACCGCTGTTTCCGCTTGTCTGAGTTTGTGTACATGTTATAGAACTTTGTGTCTGCTCCACAGAGGATGTGAATCTATGACAGCTCTCAGTTTGAGACTTGACCTCTAACAAAAAATCATAACTGGGAGATCAGGAGTATTAAGTAAGGATAACTTCATAGATGCATGGGATGCATGACCCTGAAGATGTGATATGTTGATATCAGTGCTGATGAGGTCAACGTTAAGCCTATCTGCTTGAGAATAATACTGATAGAATTAGAGCCTGCACCTGTATTTGGCAGCTGTGAAAGTCAGATTGCCAGTCTTACAGAGAAACGAGAGGCAACATGTAGTCAAAAGCATTTCATACACACTGAGGTTACAGGAAATGCGATTGTAAAACCATAAAGCAATGAAAAGAGCAATCAGCTACAGGTATAACTCTTGAAAATGCTTCTAACCCATCTATTAAAACTAAATATCATGTTTTCCACTGAATTTAGGCTATTAATAAAATCAAATTTGACTAAAAATTTTTTGCATAAACATAATTCAGAAATTTCTGTGACTTCTGATAGAAAAAATAGTATAGTTCTGCAATTTTGCAACTCAAATGCTGTAATATTGTGATACAAAGATCACAGATACAGCTGCACAGTGAATATTTATTAATCTAGTTTTACAGGATAAAACACAGCACTCAGTATAAATAATAATGATTAACCTACTTTTAAAATAATTATTTCAATTTTAATAAGCAAGTTCCTACCAATGTCCCAGTTCTACTCTGCCCCTTTATTTTAGCTGGATCACCAGGTAATGCTTGATATTTTTGAAAGGGTATAGTCCTGAAGAAGTCATAGGTGATCATTTTAACAAGCTAAATTAAATGGAAGAATGTTGTTGGTTCATTCCTATACACCTTCAGAATTTCTCCCTGCAGAAACCAAATGACATTGATAAAGATATTTCTTTAACAAACTTAAAACCACACATTTCTTTAAACTAGTACTAACCGTATCTCAGAAGACCTGAAGATATTCAGTTCTTCATTTGTACCACTGCTATTTACTGGTCACAATAACAACAGAAATATGTGCTGAGATTTTAAAGGCTAGCTAGTAGAACAGAGCTATACTTATGAGCAGTGTCACATTTAGAAGGGTTAGTCATTTGGATGATTAGACAAGATAAAAGAAGCTCACCATGTAATTTACACTCCTGGGTATATTTCTGGAGAGAGAACTCTTAGAATGGATTATCTTGATTTCTCATTCAGAATTCTTCATGTTACTTTCCGATAGAAGAGAAGGAGGCAAATGTGTCTGTCTTTAAACTAATAAATGAAAAGGTTAGCATTTTCTAGTCTCTGGAGTTTTTTAGAAAAGAATACGAAGATTTTTGAGAGCAACGTAACGTTTTGTATGCCCAGTAAAATCTTTAATTAATAGCAATGATACTCTGGTAGATTAGCTTCAGTTCTTTGACCTGTCAGGATTTTAATCCATATTTAAATGACACTGGAATTAACTCAGGGAAATTGCATCATTTTCAATGCTATAATGAGAGTAAATTCAAATCCATCATTCCAAACTGTTGTATATGTAACTTTTAATGTCCTATCATTTGTTTTCCAACAGGAAGAAAGTCCATACTCCATTAATATTTCCACATGTGAAATAAGCTTTGTACATTAAAATGCTGGATTTGTAGGTTCAGTTTTATTTTTTCTAGCCAGCATTCAGCTCAAATTTACATCTTTTACAGTATTATAAAAACAAGAACACAAGTAAATAGAAAACCAAATGCATGCCTCTTTAAAATTTTTTATTTTTATTTTTTCTTTGTCATTGGTAGGACACTGTCCTACTTTGCCAAGTTTCTGAAATGAACCTTGTCCTGCTGGTTCACTGCATGTTCCCAAACTAATAGAGTTACAGGATAAAAATGGAATTCCTGAATATGCCACAATGCAAAAGACTACATCTCCTTTTTGAGTTCTTGTAATGAATTTTCTAAAAATAAAAGACAATGAACACAATTTTCTGAACAGTGAGAGATTTGTATTGGAACTACAATTTGTGCTATTGTAGGTTTTTGTCACATTATCCTGAGGTTTGTTACTTTTTAAACTGATTTGCATGTAGCATGAAAGTTACCCAGCTGTTCAGATGAATACATTACTTTTGGCTTTCAAACACAAAAAAAAAAAAAAAAAAAAAAGGAAGACTATGCTCTCTGTGTGGAGGGAAGAGAAACGGGAATAGATTAGATTATATATTATGCTTTATATACAAAAAAAAATATATATTCAATACAGGGATAGCAAAAAAAAAGGGGAGGGGAATATATATGGCATATAAATACTGTGGAACTTTGGTAAAGATTAATAAATCCTGGGAAATAGGGAAGGACACTCTAGGAAATGAAGATGCAGCTTCAACAGTACTGAAAGTTGATATTGTTGGCTAAAAGAAGACAGAAGATAAGGATGAAGGTCTCCCAATGTGTATTGAACAGTTCTTAGGCAGTTTCTAACACCAAATTAGGAAGCAGAAACATAATAGAGCACTATCTGTTGTATTGTTTCTCTGAAATTCATGCATAATTTTGCTAATCCGTTCCCAGAATTTGCAAACTACTTGTAGTGCATTTTAAAAACCTACTGAGAAAAGCTTGTTTTAAAAATTCAGACTGAGTAAGGTTTAGATTGTAACTTTTCCTACCTGGGATCAAAGCCTCATATATATGTCTGTACAAGTCCTACCAAGTGTCAAGGTCCTGTTTTAAACTCACATCTTTGTCATATCACAGAATTACAGAATAGTTGAGATAGGAGGAAATAGTCCAGCCCCCTTCTCAAAGGTTCCTCTGGGCCACATCTAGTTGGGTTTTTAATATCTCTAAGGATGGAGACTCTAAAAACTCTCTGAGAAACCTGAATTTGACCACCCTCTCAGTAAACATTTTCTAATTCAAATTTCAGTAAATATTTTTTCTAAAGTTTAAAAGGAAGTTCCTTTATTTCCGTCTGTGCTCATTGCCTCTCGTCTTTTCATTGGGCACTACTGAGAAGTCTGACTCTGTCTTCTTTATTTCCTCCAGTCAGGTATTTATACACATTGATACAACCCCTCTTAGCTTTTCTTCTTCATGCTGAACAGTGCCAGCTCTCTGTTTTGCTTTGTGTGACAGATGCTCCAGTACCTTAATTTCTGTGGCTATTTGCTGGAGTTACTCCAGTATACCCATATCTTCCTTGCACTGGGAAGCTCAGAAGTGCACCTAGTACTCTGGACATATGTTGGGATTCTAGAGGGCTTTCTGCGAGAGAATGGACATGTGAGCAATCCTGCGTGAGAACAAGACTGATAAGAGCCTCAGCCGAGCAAGAATGCGATAAGGATGTGACCCTGAATGAGGGGGAGAAACTCGACGAGACAAACAGCCCTCGGAAAGGGTTGGGATGGAAGAGGAAGTTACACAAGGCAGGAAGCCTGGCAAGGCTGATGTGGCACTTTTCATCCAATCATAAGAAGGTTTAAAGCATGGGCTAAGTTAACTGTCCAATCTTGAGGACTTGTACTGCATGTTACTCACATGTGCGGGAGAACATTATAAAAGGGCTTTCTTAATTGTAATAAACGGGCATTGCTTGATCACATTGGTCGTGTGCGTGCTCAGCTCTCCCGCAGACATATCTCACTAGGGCTAAAGCAGAAGGCAATGATCATTTCTCTCGACCTCCGGCAGGCCTCCTCTTAATGAGTGCAAGGAGGCTGTGGACCTTCTTTGCTGCAAGGGCACATTGCTGGTTCTTGGTCAACTTTGTGTCTATTCAGACCCATGGTCTTCTTCTGCAAAGCTGATATCCAGGCAGATTTACCCGCGCCTGTAGATTTTGGGTTAACCTTCCTCAACACAGGACTTTGCACTTCCCTTTGCAGATGTCATGAAGTTCCTTTCTACCTGTTTTTCCAGAGAGCTCAGGTCCCTCAGAATGGCAGTACACCTATTTGACATATCAGTTATTACTCCCAGTTTTATATAATCTGCCCATTTGCTGACCCAGGTCACTCATGAAGATGTTAAACGACATTTTGCCACTACGGATCCCCAGGGTACACCACTAACGACTGACCTCCAGTTAGACTTTGTGTCACTGATTTACAGCCTTTGAGCCTGAGAGTTTAGTGATAGCTTCTTTGCTTAAAGGCCTGGTTTATGGAGGTCTCATTCAACCACTTTATCATCTCATATACTGTAGTAGATGGAACGTTTGTTTTTATTGTCTGATTCAGGCAACTTTCAGTCCATATCTGTCCACTTATGTACTCTGTAGTTCATAATATTTTTGTGAGAATATTATGGGAGACAATGCTGAAAGCCTTGCTGAAATCAAGATAAACAATGTCAGCTACTGTTCCCTTGCCCACAGAGCTTGTCACTCATCATAAAAGGCTATTGGGTTGGTCAAGTATACAAATTCATAAATTTATGCTGAACTACTCCCAGTTTCATTTTTTGTCCTTCTTATGTTTGGAAATGGCTTCCAAGAAGCTTTCTTGATGCTTCCAAGAAGATTTCTTGACCAGCTTGTAGTTCCTCAGACCTTTCAAAGATAATTGAGTACCATCTTGCAACGACACTGGCCAACTTCCTCAGTTCTTATGGGTGCATCCCATTAGGTCCCATGGACTCATGTATGTCCTATTTGTTTAAGTGTTCCCTGAGGAGATCCTCCTCCACTGAGGGTAATTATTCTTTGCAACAGGCTTTCTCACTGGTCTCAGGGGCCTGGCAACCGCTGAAGACAAGTTTTACCAGTAAAAACTGAGGTGAGTGAAGGTACTTACTATTCTCCATGTCCTCCTAGACAGGTTCCAAATATCTACTGTTAATTTCCATCTGACCCTCTCTTCCTCACCCTCTCTGAAATTATGGAAAACTTAATTCTGCAGCGAATTCATACTTCAGCAGTCCAGATACATCTTTTGTATGACTGACTATCTTTGCTTTTCTTGATCAGCAGTAATACTCTTTCAGTACACCTAGCTATAGTACTTACTATAAGATAAGATAACCATTAGAGATAGAATAAGTAATGAATATGAGCAGCAGTTTAGAGTATAAGTCACTATTATAAGCAGCTTTGATGTATTAGTTAGACTAAGCAGAAATTAGGAGTCAGGGCCTTCCAAGGGCAAGATTACAAGAAATAGTCTAAGTATCTAATATATTTTTTCCCTTATTCAGATGCTGACAAAATCTTAAAATCATAGTGAAACCTAGATTAAGATGAAGTACAGGTTCCCACCTCAAGATGTCTGAACTGTTCTTAAAACTTCATTACTGAACTTCAGTACAATAAGTTCCCACCCTACTAGAAATATCCTTGCTAGCGCTTTTGTGAATTTTACTTTTGATATTACATATATACATTTCACATGCAATAAAAGCTATTTAATTCTGTATTTATACATAAAATCAAAATTATTTTCTTTGTACATATATTGCCATAGCAAATCATTTGCCATGTGCATCTTTTATGTCCTGCTTTTCATTCACTTCTTGTTTTAGCTGGTCAAGTACCATTATGCTTAGCAGAAGAGGCAGTAGTTGTGTCAGTGTTATCTGAGCCTTTGACCTCAGAATAGTTGCCTCCAAAACCTTAAGAAAATAAGACATTTTATGTAAAAATAGAAATAGGCAAGAAAAAGTTTTTTTCCAGTCTGATATTAAAACTTTCCCTGTTTCTCACTGGGACAAAGCTGACCTTTTGAAGTTTTCAGTGACGAAACAACCACAAATCCAAAATAAACAATACTGCAATAGCAACATACTCAACAGTAGTGTTATGCCTGGATGGCCACTGAAAACTCATGTCCTACAAACCAGTGTAGTGATTTTATTGTTAAAAAGCAGGTTGTTTTAGAGAGCATAAAAGAAATGGAGAAAGGAGAGTGGGAATGGGAAAGAACAGCTGGACTAGAATGACCATTTTGCATAGATCTCCAAAGTGCAAATAAAGTTAGTAATTCTAGAACAAGCACACAAAGCAGTAACAGTGTCATCTTTGTTATGAATAAATTGAGCATGGTTTCTCTCATTATGCCTAAATGTTCTCAGCAATCCCCAGTCCTTCAGCCAGGGGATCAAGCAGAGAATACTGTAGTTCTCTGTATACTGCAAGAACCTGGGTTGCAGAGGAAACTACACAGAAAAGTTAAAAAAGATTGGGATGGTTATGTAAACTAGACACATCATTCTTATATGCAATCAACATGTATCTGGGATGTTAGCCCAGATCAGATAGTAATTTCCAAGTCTTGTCCGATTTCTGAAAGACATTTCCAAGTTCCACAGTTTAGGGTTAGCCTTGAGAAGCATAAAGAAATGCAGAATTTCCAGGATATGCAAACATATCTGTAAAATGAATACTCCTAAAGAATACAGGATTGATTAATTTTTCTGGTCTTGAATATATTGTGAGAGTAAGCAGATATGGACCTATTAAAAATGTGATAATTAAAAATAGTCAGAGCAATGTGAACTCCAGATATTTTCTTTCTTCCTTCCTTCCTTTCCTTTTGGAAAAAAAAAAAAAAAAAAGGCAGGAACAAAGGAGGAATTGAAATTGATAACCCAACTACTCCAACTGAAGGGCAAAAGGAAGAATTATGACAGCCATACTTGGCCTAAAAACTAAAATTAAGTTCCTAGTAAAAGAGAGAAGGAGAGATGGGGATAGGAGGTCTGATGAGAAAACATGAGGGAAACAAGGACATATTTCAAGCATACCTCGGTTCAGAAGAAAGAGAGGACCCCAAGAGGGTGCAGCTTTAATAAAAACAGAAGGAATGTTAGAAGACTCTCCAGTTCAAATGATGCTTTCAGTTGTACATGTGTGGGCAACAGAAGAGATAAGATATAAGGAAGAAAATATTAATTGCAGACAAAGAAATAGAACTTAAATTAACTCATTAAAGCTAACCTAGCCTTGAAAAAGATGAGGAGACAGACCTTATAGGAGATACATATGATCTCCCATTTAAGCATTATCCATGGGGGGGGGTTGAGATTAGCTTCAGGGTTTTTTTAAACTAAGTTTACCATCTTGTAATCCAGATCATCTTTTATTTTTCTAGAATAGCTGTACATAATTTTCACCATTACCTTTGCCTGGTAATGAGCACTTAAAAGGGAGATTTTAGAGGAACTCCTGAGAGGCAAACGCATGGAGCTGTGTTCAGGCAGTTTTCCCAGTAGCCCCTCCACTCAAAATGCCATTTGATAGTCTCAGGATTCAAGCCATATTTTCTTAACACGTTTCACAGTAAGTAAGTCTGAGGACCAGTAATGCCTCAGGTAATACCTAGCACCTGTAATGCTGGGCTGCTAGAGAAAAGTTTGGCAAACTTAACTGGTACCTCTATTGCAACCTGAGCTAGCAAACAAACAGCTTTTGTGTTCAGGAATGCCTACAAACATCTCTGTAGTGGAAAAGATAGAAGGAAGGAAAAAGTAAAGAACATATTAAGAAGAGAAGCAGCAGGACAGAAGGAACAAAGACTAACACAGGGCACTAGAAAAATACCCATACTCAAACATTTGGAACCAAATAAGATATGATGAAGATAATAATATTGGGAAGGCAAAGGAACTGAGGGGGTCTTTACTTTGTCCATCTAATCTTTTTAGGATAAACAAAAGAGCTGAGATGGTCTGGGGTTTATTAAAATCCTCATTCAATTTTCCTTTGTTAATTAAGAAAAATCAGGGAAGAGATACACAGACTCTATTTGATTAGAAGTATTTATGCAACTTTGCATCCTAACAGATTGCATTTCAAAGTCATCCACAAAGTCATGAGTGCTTTAAAGTACCTCTCTTCTGATCTTTTAGATTCAATTATTCAGAAATTCTTGGAGATGCTAACATCACATCAGATGCAGAGTCTGTCTCATATTTGTCCAACACAGTTTATAAGACAAGGCTTTAACCTGGAACATTTAAGCACTTGTGCTCTGCTTTTATGCAGCAGTCAGACACTCAAGCCGTCACCTTCATTAACATCAGTCCTCTTGTGTTCCTGAATCCCAACGTCTTCAGTAGTACTTGCACCTCCTAGTGCTCCCCACAGGTGAGCAACTTTTCATTAGATAAACAGGTAGATTAGTGCTTTCAGGACCAGACCCTAGTCAATATCCTCTGTTCTCTTCAGTCCCTTCTTTATATTAAAATGTAAGAAGGTAACTCTTCCTCTCTATATAATGGGTAACCAAAGTATCATATAGAGACACATACAGGTCCTATCTGTAAAGTATATGAGCCTGCATAAAAAAATCTACTTTTTACAACCTAAATTTTAAAATCCTCCCCAGTACTTACACCTGCTCCCTCATCCTTGCAACACCTACTGTGTCAGTATTATTAATTTTCCCATTACATGAATTTCTCCATATTTCTTTGCTAATTTGTGTCATATTCTTCAGTGCCATTTATACCACTGTTGTGATTTTAGGAGGTCCAGTAGATTAGGCTTGGGTAGATACTTTTCTCCCTCTAATCAGGCATACTAATTGGCAATAAACTTCATCGACACACTCACAGTAATTTACTTCTATTTCTGTACAACTATAGATTCAAAGCAGTAAGTTCAAACTTTTTACTTTTGATTGAAGGAAGAATTTATCCTATAGGTATATTTGTTTTAACATTCAAATTCCTCTGTGATAGCTACAAAACATTTTTTCTGTACAAATCACCTGTTTGAGGTACCTGTGGGATTATTAATACTGAGTAATTACTTTAGAATTGAAAAGCCACAGTGCCTTTTTCTCTTTCACTATTCCTATATGAGTATCAGCCATGGGCTAACCTGGGCATTATTAACCGTGTTCCTTTACTGTAAAAAATGAAAACAAGAGTAACAAAACCTTGCAACACCATCTTAAGTCTGGCAACAAATACTATGCTGCACTCTTTCTAGTGTAAATTAACATAACTCTTTCTTTGTTTACTTAAACTTGCTGACATTTGTGCCTCCAGCTTTTTAATGTTCCAGAGGTGATTCTCAGAGCTGCAGTGTATCTCAGCTTTTATTGGTGCACCTGGGTTAAAGTCAATTAGAGAGGAGATATTCAGCAGCTCTTCAAATCAGACCTATGTATTAGAGGCATTTGAGAGATGTATCCTTTCATCGGAAGGCTGGATTGAAACATAAATATTTCATTTGGGGTCATATTTTTTTTCCTTCTGGCAGGTATAGTTCTTTTTCCTTTTTGTTGAAAAGAAAACCCAGCCACTTGGGGTTCATGCAAAATATTTTGTTCAGTCTGAAACAGAATATTTTATTTTGCTATACCTGAAATAAAAGGCAAGAGGAACCACATTTCAGATAATCAAAATGTATGCTGATTTTACATTTTTATCTAATAACCTAGTGCTCAGGGGATTCATGCAAAGTTACGAAATGCACAGGGTCAAGACCTTTCTTGATGTAGGGATCTGACCATTTACAGTACATAGAGGTTACCAAAACAGTCATTCACTAGGAAACACAGCTCAGAGACAAATCTACTGAATTGCTATTGTCCCAAATATTTTAGCAGAGGTGGCTCTCCCTCAGTCTTTTCTGTCAGTCCCATGATATTCTGCACAGACTATTTAAATATTCATAGTGCAAGAGGAAAGCACAAAAATGACTATGTGGCCTGCTTTTTCAGGTGTTCTTCTGGGCAGGATACATTAATTCAAATCCCTGTTCTGAGTCAGCCAAAAATAGAACTGCAATTTCGCACGGTTCTATCACCTCACTTGAGGGGAAAAGTGACTTTGACTAACTGGATTTTATGGCAAATGCTTATAAACTGTCTTCACATTTCAGAATGCGCTGTCACTCTTATTTGGGACAATAGCAATTCAGTAGATTTGTCTCTGAGCTGTGTTTCCTAGTGAATGACTGTTTTGTTGACAATGTAACACCCAGCTATAATGGATATTTATTATAAAACACACATACTGAAAAGGAGATCAGCCAGTGAAGAAGCTGCCTCCACTTACCAGACAACACCAGAACTTGAGAACACTGAAATGTTTCTTACTCTATTCAATTAGTACTCTAGGTTTGGGGTTTTTTTCCCCTTACAATAGATTTTAAAGAAAGGTCAGGAAGAAAAAGTTCTCATGATCACATTCAACAGTGATTTAATTTCAAGGAAGAGATTATTCCAAAACTATCTGCAGAGAAGGTCTGAAGTACCATTTGAAGAACGCAGTTTTAAGCAAACCCTGAATGCATGTATTTTTTGGCAGCTTGACTAATGTTTCTACACAATTCAAGGAAATTGTCTACATTTGTGTTTGTGCTGCACCTAGCACAACAGATATGCTGCTACCGTAGATATTGTTCTGTAATCTCTGGGACAATGAAAATCTGCTATGGGAGCTGATGGAAAAATGATGAAACATCTGTACTGAAAGCATCAGAAAGTGAAGAAAGACAACAATACCTGGAAGAACTTCTTCTTTACCAGACCTTAGTGCTCATCATCAGTAGGACTGTTATAGTGCCTTGCAGCCTTCTGAAGTCAAGCCTTCCTGGTAAACACATGGAAGAATTAATGTCTCTTTTGGAGCAATTAGCTCTTTGGCTGAGCAGTTGTGAGAAAGGCCAAATCCTCTGATAAGAAATAATTTCAATATTTTGGTAAGAATAGCAAAGGACTTTTGCACAGGTCTTTAGGTATCCTACTTCCTTAACGATCATCACCTGCTGCGTGGGAGAGGACACACAGATGAGGATGTTCATCTCTACTGTGTCAGAGGACTCCATCGCTATCCTTCCTGACTGGCTGCTAGGGAGTGTTTTTCTTTTCTCTTCTTTCTTTGTTGTTGTTGTTGTTGTGTTTGTTGGTTGGTTGATTTGATTTGGGTTTTTTTTTACTTTTCTTTTTCCCCTTTTGCCTTCTTTTCCTTCCCCACTCTCTCCATCTCTAGCTCATTCTTCTGCACACCACCCCACCTCTTTCTAAATTTCATCATTAACAATCCATATGTGCTATCAGCTATGAACCCTGCTAACATATCCCTGTGCAGATCAGTCTGTCCCAATATCCTTAGTGAAATAGGACCTGTGATTAAGATGGTAAACGGGGCAAAGAGAGAGAATATGGAAGAGATACTAAAAAGAATTTTTAAGAGTAATGGAGAAAAAGCTGGAAACACAATATCAGACAATGGAAGAATAATAATTAACTTTCAGACGACAAGATTCAGAAACCAGAAACAAAGAAAATAAAGTCTGAGGTCAATTCAGTATTAGAAAACCTGATTATTTCAAAGACAACAGCAAGAAGTAACAAGTGCTAATGCCCAGCTCTTTCTCTTAGCAATGTATTTGATTATTTTCTTTACCATCCATGTGCACTGCTCTTTTTTTTTTTTTTTTTTTTTTTTTTTTTTTTTTTTTTTTTTTTTTTCCGACAAATTTATTAAATGAAGCCTGAAGAAAGGGTCTGGTACTTATCTATTTGATCATATGTATAAAAATACCTATAGGTGATCTCCCTTTTTCCACCTAAATTTCATTTATTTTGCCATCCATCTGAATGATTATAAATAAAGAAGAAATAAAGCAAGCCTGATATTTTATGTTTCATATTCTATTTGCAGGTTTCAGATTTGAGACTAAGACTCAAAGTCTGAAAGAAGGATAGCACAGATTCTCTCTTTTCCTATTCATAAGCAGAAGAATTGGGTATTTCTGAAGCACATGAAGCAAATAAAAGTCTCTTTTATTATTATTCATAACTAAAATTCTGGTCTATTTTTATTCTTACTGTAGCTTTTATGGAAAGCTATGCATCTGAGTCAGCACCTCAAAGCAAAACTCATTTCCAATTCATGACATCTCTTTTTCCTCCAATTACTTAGCTTCATTTCCTTCTCGTTTCATTTTTTCCCTTCTGACTCTCACTCACTCAGATGAAATTGCTACACAGTGCAATTCTCCATTTGAGAGAGATATATCATATACTTGAGTAGGCTTTAGTTTAACTAGGCTTTCTTCTTTGTTTTTTTAAACTACCATAATTACATGGCCTTGACATATAGAGCTAGAATGTAGGAAGGAGAAAGACTGTATGGGAAGAATGCCCATTTGTGCATTTTATTATGGCTGTTGCGGTCATATCTTCAAAGTGTCATTTTTCACTCTTTCCATACTGTTCTGTTGATGGCCTGTCAGGTTTCTAAATTTATCTCTTTCACGTTTTTTGCACTCTTCGTTTTTCCTCAAAGCTTGATTCTATTTATTCTAGCTCCTCTCCTTCTTTTTCTTTTCCATACCATATAACATTTTTTTTTGCTCTACTGTATCATCAGCTGTGATTGCCAAAACCTGAGTTATTTTCAGTAATATTAGGGTGCAAGGAGATGTCAGACATATGATTTTGCATGCACTTCCTCTTTAAAACTCAGGGTACTCAGTGTTCTTGAATAGTATGAATTTCCAGAGAGGATCTATAAAGCATCTGACAGAAGTGCTAAAATATTCATTAAAAATTCATCCCAATCTGTAAATATATTTCTAGTCACTGCCTTTGCAGTGGATTTTCTTGGCACACATTCTGCACTTGCCTTGAAACATGTTGGCACTTTTAAGGATTCCAGTGCAGCCAGGTTTTCAGTATATGCCTTGGGAGGTAGTTCTGTGAATCATCTACCCACAGCAGTACAGAGGAAAAAAATCCTCACCCAGGTCTACAGGGAGGAAGATACTTTTTAATTATTTTCACAAACAAGTGTCTTTGTCTTAATGATAGCAGAGCAAAAGGAATCTCACTTACATGTACAGGAAATCACTAACAGCTTGCTCATGGTCCTCCACTGTATTTGATGCCTGCACATGGCTGCAGCTTCCGTGACCTATGTTACCACTGAGATCCAGCAGATTAGGAAGAATTGAAATGTATTTTGTTTACTCACAAAACAGGGGTAGAAAAAAAAAATAGTGTCCTGACTGTTATATATACTATTTCCCATAATAACTGTGGTTGTTTTTTTAAAGACTACTTTGTAGAAAGAGAAATGGCAGGTATAGCAGTAAGTCTGCTATTAAAAATCATGTGCTCAATGCACTAGAGTGCTTATTCAAAAATAGCTCATACACAGAAAAATATACCCCCTGTAGCATTGCCAAGGTCAGTGAGTGTTAGGATAATCTGAACAATTGTGGATTCTGCAACTGAAAGCTTAACAGTAAACATTAAGTACTTCTGAAGTTTTCCTTGAATTCGAACAAGTCAGACCATTGCAACTTACTTCTCTTAGCAGGTTGCTTCTCTCCAGTGACATCCAGACATGAATAAATATTGTCTAAGTGACATGATAACAACTGTATAAAAGTGCAGTGTCTCTGGGTCATATTCTTCAGTGAAATCAAGACCGTGTTCTCAATTTACCTTAAATGATGGCATGACCAAGTATCCTAAAGTACGATTCTTACTGCAAAATGGATATGCCAGAGAGTGTCCAGCTGCTCAGAAGGAAACATCTTCCAAATAGAGGGTGCCCAAAAGACTGACAAAGGCTCTCATTTGTAATTTAGACAGGATTAAGTGGAAGATTTGGAAGACTCTTTTTTGTGGGTCTTTTGATTTGCAGGCAGAAAAAGCAAGGATCTATCCCCAAAGAATAATATACACAATAATAAACCCAAAGGTAATAAAAAGTTATCTGATCCATCAAGCTGTAATACTCACACAGTAGGGAGCAAGGAAGAGCTAAGCATTATCTTATCATTGGTACAGTATATTAATGTATGCTTATTCAGAGTATATATTAATGTATGCTTATTCAGAGTATCCATTCTTGATCAAAGACTTTCTTTATTTTCAGTTGTGATGGAAATGCCTTAAGTGAAAAAACGTCTGAAACTTTTTCAGTGCATCTATGGAATAAATACATTCTCTTAGGCCACAGTCATAACTGTGTTGATTTTGCAGGGCTAAAATGAGTAAAACTAAAAATACCTTTATGTTGGTCAGCAGCTCCAAATACCTAGAGGGAGCAAAGCTGAGTTAGGCAGTGCTATTTTTACATAGCCACATTTCAGAGAAGTACAGCAGTTCAAATACAAAGATGATGCAATCTTAGCAACATGAAGAGTGAACAATTAGGATCACCAGAACTCTCTGAGTGGGGCTTTGCTTGAGTAGAGGTGAGCACATAGCCAGAAACAAGCTGAGAATCTGTATCCAAAGGAATGGTGCTTCCAGCAGGAGCAGAAGATTCCTGAAGACAGGCGAACTGACACTTTCCCTGCACTCTAGGTGCAGGACTCCCATTAATAGTTAACGGCAACAATACACAGGGAACAAGGTGAGAACAACTCCTTATACAAGAGTTCAAGAAAGCAATTAAATCTGAATTCCCAAAGAACATTTTTGGCAAGCTTACAATTGGTTCAGATGTGAATATCCTCCTTCCCCAGTGTGCTTACACTTACAAACAGACACACAGCAGAGGTAATAACTGCGGCCCTGATTCTGTAAGAGTTCATCTATCAAGACTGAGGTGTTTATATCTTCCTTGCACACCTGTACACAGTGCTCTGTAAACGGTTCGGCAAATATCATATTCCACATGTTTTATTATATATATGTTACTGTATTTAATACAGAGATCCATTACCCTGAAGATAAAGTGGCTTCTGTCAGCTGGATATGTTTATTTTTGAAAGCTTTTAGCACTTTCATGGCTGCATGACAAGTTTAGACTACTACAGTATATCCTAAGTGTAAACTGAGATTTGGAATCAGTGTACAGCTTCATTTATTCAGTATTTGGTGCTCATTAATCTTTTTTTTTTTTCCTTGAAAATGCCCACCAACTATTTAACAACCCACAGTGCATTGTAATGTCATATATAAACTTGTCTTGTGGTTATAATAAATAACATTTCTCAAGATCACATGGAGTCTTTCACTATTCTTCAACTGTGTGGTCAAAATGGAGCTGTAAAAGTTTCAGTAGTCCTTGTCTAACAAAGTGCTGGTATTATATATACCATTTTGTGGGTCAGCTTGCTGTTTACTACAGATATATATAGATATAGATATATATATATATATGCATGTATGTTTATATATGAATACTTATACATAAATAAAGGCAGGAAAAGACAACATATGTTAGTGTGGGCCAAAAAAACCTCTACCCATAAAGGACCACCCATAAAACTTAGAGTATGGATTGCCTGACTTCAGTTGGGATTTCTGTTTTCTTTGACACTGTTTTCATGAGTTTGAAACCTCTGTTAGTTACAAAGCCTCAGAGCAAATCAGAACTCACTGATAATTCAGTATCTTTATTGTATAGGGAACATCAAGAAGAGAGTTACATGAACTGATTTTTCCAACCGTAAGACAAAATATTTCATCCTATTTTCCTCTCAAAATGTTGACCTTCCTTACTGAGAGATTTTGTCAAAATCAGTCCTGCTTTCAAAACTAAAGAGGCCTCTAGTTCTGTGATCTGGAGAAACAAAAGGCAAGTAGATATGGCTTTAGAATAGTACCATAATGAGAAAGTGTGCATCTACACAGAGTAGGTGTCTATTTTCTATAGCAGCCACAGGATCATCATGCAGTAATGGCAACTGGATTGCAGAAAGGAATGATTTCTTTCTTCCCACTCATGTGACTTTCTCCATAGGTTGTATAAACATGTAGTCTGTAATTTTATGTAAAAAAGGGTTGGTCCTATGGATACAAAGAACAATAACAGGTCCTAAAACCAGGATTGAATTCTGTTAGAAATGAATGTAATAACATCCATCCTTCATAGCTATCAAGGAGATAACTATGACTCTTTGACTTGATGTAGAGCACATAAAAGCAAATACTAGAAGATTAAATTCACACATAAAATGAAAATGATGCTTTCATTAATTCATTCTCCATGTGATTACATTAAGTTATATAAGACAATTTGAAGTTCAAACTTGCCTTTTCTTAAGAAGTACGCTGGAGAAGAAAAAGACAGATTACACTTGATATAGGTACATTACAATTAGAAATGTGTGAATATAATTTTTACTATTGGTAAAACCAGTGCAAATATCTTAAAATGTAATACATGCATTATTTTTGTTTGTTTGTTTGTTTCCTGTCATACAAGAAACAATTTACCATAAACTAACATAATATGATTCAACTTCAAAAGCACCATGCTTTTGGTTTTGATTGAACAAGAAAGCTGGAGGGGAAAAAAAAAAAAAAAAAAAAGAGCTTTTTCTGACATTTTACCAAAACCAGAAAATCTGTGTTCTGTGAGTTTAAAACGCTTAAAAATAAATACTAAATTTTCTCCAGTAGTTCACAACCTTGACAAGTTTAACTGGTAATTAAATATTGCCATGACAGAGAAATTGAACGGAGTATAGTTATGAAGAGTTTGGTAAATATGAGTGGAAAATCCTTAACAACTTCCACAAACACTGATATAAATGACTTTTCTTTCAATATTCTTCTGTTTCTGTTTGTTTTCCTTGTATATTCAACAGTAATGCTTGTTGACAATGCTATTCATTTAAAGATATGTATATTGATAATTATACCATATGGAAACTGAACTGTGAGATACAACAGGAATACGATGCTGGAAACTTCATTCTACAGATTACAAGGAGCTCATAATTTTATCTTACCTTATAACTTTCCAAAATTGAAAATCTGTTTTCTTGGGAAATTCTAACTTTTCACATCATATGCTGAATTAGCTTACCTTTTCCACTCCAGCTCTAACTCAGTACCATGTTCTAACTGAGATATGGGAAGGTCTTCCCAAGTCAGGCTGCAGTTGCAACTTTCCTATGAGCCCTGAGCAAATGTCAATAATCACCAGAAATCAAAATCTTTACTTGCTGTCTCCTTTCCTCTTCCTGCAGGCCATCTTTCTCCAGGAGCACCAAAGGAAAAGGGGAGAAGGCAAGAGTAGGAGGCCCTCTCTACCCTGCTGTCCAATGCACAATGGGAAGGAGAACAGCAGCCCTGTGAAGGCTGCTTTACTTTTGCTGCAGATAGAAAGCAACTGCAGCCTTACTCCAATGTACCAAAAAACAAGGAAAGCAACAATGTACTCATTAAGAGCAATATCTGCTAAAATAACAGTTATGTACATTTTTTGCTCTGATTTGTTTTTTGAAATAGTAGGGAGCTCTAGTGAACAAGGAGTAGAGGAGTGGGCTGACGCAGATTATCCTAAACTTCAGCAGCCTGCCAACCTAGGCGTTAGGTGTAGCCTACTTGCACTTTGTAGACTAGAGATTTACGTAAATACCATGAACAGTTAGTTTGGGAAGGTTTCCTGTAGTTAAAGAAACATGTTTCCTTGCGTTAAATAAATATGATACAAGCTTTTACTATGCTGGCACCAATGTTTAATCCTATTCTTTTCACCAGAAAATACCAACAAAGTTCACGGTCTTGTCTAGGGGCTGAGGAAGGGAAAATACATTCATAATACATAGTCTTGTAAAACATGAAGATGACATCAAGAGAGCAATCAAGATGATATGGATGCTATTTATAACTGAAAAGAGAACAGCCATGGACAAATGAAGTATTGAAACCATTAAGCCTGGAGCATTTGTAGGGTACCCTAGAACTGTGTGAAAGGCATGCTTTTGCCTTACATAGAAGAGAAAGTATTGGAAAACTGTGAATAGTCTCCACATGCAACACAGGTCACAACTTTTTATAAGGTCACCTCAGACAAACCTTAAGTTCTTCTGAAGTCTTTCTTCTGGACCATAACTTAAGATAGTAATGCAGAGTATTTCTACAAGTCTCAGTTGTATGTTTGTGTCATTTGCTGTGGCACACTAGGTGTCTCAGGGCTATTCAAAGTAATAATTATTCTGTCA
The DNA here is from genome assembly GCF_003259725.1 of Athene cunicularia. Taxonomy (NCBI): domain Eukaryota; kingdom Metazoa; phylum Chordata; class Aves; order Strigiformes; family Strigidae; genus Athene; species Athene cunicularia. The sequence continues at coordinate 65,025,838 of NW_020799097.1, read as the reverse complement.
CTTTATAACATAGCGGAGAGGGCATACATAGCCTCAGATCTATCAATGGTGAACATTTATACAACTTATTTCACATATTACAATATACTTAAACATTCAATTGTCTGTTAACCTGTGCAAATTGTGATTCTACATGGAGTGAGAAAATACCCCATTTCCATTTTAGAATGGATTATTATTGCTGTCTGTTTAAGTGCTCATAGTTGACCATGTTATTTTTTTATGCTCAGAAGCGCAAAAAAGTGTGTTTCTAAAACATTTATGATGTTGGACCTGTTTCTGGGATGGAAGGAGGAAAACACTCAATTTTCTTGGTACTTAGGAGCAATTAATATTCAGCTCTTGCCTGATCTGGCACTGAATTTGTCTTGGATTACTTGAAAAATTGTCTTCTTCATAATCTTTTTGTTATGGGCCTGTAAAGCAATCCTAATGATCTGGACAAGCCCTGAAGCATCTCTAAGGCTTTATGGAAAAATTAATTGAGGATTCACTGCCCTTGGAATTTAGTACAAGTGGAACTTAATAGCTCAGGCAAATTCTCTCCCATATGTTAATAAACTACTGTGCCACTGTGATGCTTCTGTCTTGGTTTCTCTTTAGTTATTATTCCTGTGTCATCTCAATTAGCTGCTACAGGATCTTATTAATGTAATTCCCACCTAATCCCCTTTTCCTTTTTCCCTTCCCTATGTCAGCAGCATTTTGATATGTAGTCTTTTAGTGTACACTTGTTTGTTCCATGTATTTCAGCGTGCTTTCTAATGGCCACTTCCCATTCTATTCTACTCTGCATGACATGTTAACACTAAATCCATAATTTGCTAGAGATTCTTCCCAGGACTTCTATGGCTAGCTTGCTCTCTCTTGCTCACTCTCTCTCCCTTTCTCCCTCCCCATCTGTGTCATACATAAAAAACATGCTAGTATTTCCAGGTTTAAATAATGTAGAAATATATATTAGGAGTCAGGAAGTTCTGGTGTGATACTGCTTTTGCCACTGCCTTGCTGTGTGATCTCTTTGTTGACCTTGTCTCCCAGGTCTGTAGCTTGGGACAAGAAAGGATAGAGCCACTGAGTCTTACTGAGCCACCAGCAGCTGAGTTCCATTGAGTGACCACATTCTTGCTTCTAGTCCATGGCAGGAGGAAAGTTCTGAAAGCATGAAATCTCACACAAGCATGAGCTCTCTTCATGGTTTTGTGCAAGAACAAATTATCTTTATATAGGTAATATTCCTCACCCCACCTACTTGCAACAGGAGCTAAAGGTACTGGTTGCTCCTCCTATTACAGCTTAATCAGTAGTTTGGAAATAATGTGAGAATACATATTCACCCACATTGCTCTCACTGCACTTCCAGGACATTTCTAATGCCTGAGTGCAAGCAGTTACAGCATTGTTCTGGTTGGGACACATGCAGAAGCTCACCTTGCAGGAGGTACTCATTACTTGTATTTATGTTCTACAGAACAAACAGTACTGTAGGGAGGAATTAGGTATTTTCACCCCATCGTCCCCATATCCTCCCAGTATGCCATCTAAGTTAAGTAGACCTCAAACCAGTGTAAACAGAAAATTCCACTTCATTATCAGAAACAATGCTTAAACGTGTTTGTTAAATTAGACAATCCTTCGTGGCACTACTGAAGTCTAAAGTGCCTGAAGGCCAGTTCAAATACTGTTAGTACAGTCTAAACTGAAACATGTTTTCTATAGAAAGAAGCCACTTCTCTTAAAGAGAAAAGCCTCTACATTTTCTTAAAAGAAACAAGCTTATTTTGCTGTGTCTAATACAGCATTTATTTCCACAGGGAAGTTAAAGTGCTTGTTTAAAGTAAGTATTTTGAGAGAGACAGAAACAAGACTTATTTTTCTGCTTGATCCTGCATTTACTACCAAACAAAATGTTTACTCTTGTGAATAGTCCTAGAAATTTTGTATTTCTACCACTTCCATACGAATTGCTCTTCACTCTTTCTTTTAATGAGAATTAATTTCAGTAGGACCACTGGTACCACTGACCAGTACATTTAATATCAAATCTTTGTAAGATAGTCAATAAGCACAAGTTTGATGCCTGGTACAACTGAATTAGCCAATAAATTGTATTAAAAATTATAAAAATTTGTTACCTATTAAATTTGTATTAGGGTTTTTCTGTAGCACAATAATTGCAAAATAATGGTGTGCTTGGCTTTCCTGGAATAAAAATATTTACCTCAGGAAAAGGATTCTGATATTTAAGTTCCTACTGTTCACCCTGGAATTTGGTTCAGCATGACTGTTCATCAATAACATTTTTATATTTCTTGATGTTTTCATGACAATCCATATTTTGACTCTAAACGTACTCTCTCAAGTCCTCCACCTTGCTTGCCTCGTTCTGATTTTTTCTCTGATCTGGTGGGGTTTTTGTATTTACATTTTGTTTCACACAAAAGAAAAAAAAGGCGATAGCTATTATTCTCTGAAATTACTGCCTGAAAATGCATAGCAATTACAAAATATGTATATTTCCTTGAACGGCCAAAAAGCAATGATCATGTCTCATCTTTAAAAACAAGCAGTGCATCGAACACAGTAAACAATAACCCTTTCCAATTGAAAAGTAAACCTTGGCAGGGAAACCAACACCTATGGACAGACTTTGGTATATAGATCTGGGAGGCTAATAGTTTCAAGATGTGATCATGATTCTGAAATTATTTAATGCCGCCTTCCTCTTTCCTAAAAGCAATCTAGGATTCTAATTTTAATATAATTCCAAATAACATTTAAATATTTCTTTTAAAATATCCTAAACTATCCAGAAAAGTATGTCGAATTTTAAGGAAAAAAATATTAAAAATTCTGAAGTTCTTACTAAATTTAACTCAGGAACACTGATGCGATCAAGAAATATTAGCAAATTCAAAAGCTTTCTTGAACACTAAGAAATGAAATAGCCTAGGAAACATCCTGTCAAAATGTTTTATGGGCTAGTTGCTTTTGAGAGCAGTGATTATAGAAGAAATCCTCAAATAAAAACACTTTTTATGACAAAGATTTGTAGTTTTCTGTAATTTGAAAAAAATGCTCCCAATTCTAACTTGCTGAGCCAGGAAAAAAAAAAAAAAAAAAAAAAAAAAAAAA